>NC_057812.1:293835683-294146088 GCF_018294505.1 Triticum aestivum
GCTCGGCCACACACGCCATCTTCTTCGCTTGCCCGCTGAATCCACTTCCCCGCTGGCTCGCAGGCACCGAAAACCCCAATCACTAAGTGCCCTAAAAAACCCTATGGCAGAACCGACTGACACGCAGAGCCGCGACTGGAATTCCCTCCCCGATGTTCTCTTGGAGCAGATCTGTAATCGTATGGACCTGCTCAGCACCGTCCGTCTGGTCGCATGCTCGGTGTCTTTGTACCGTCTACTCGTCTGCAACCGGTCGGCTCTTTTCAAGACACCCAGCTTGCTGATGCTCGATCCTCGCAGGTGGCCCAGACACTAACTTAACGATCCTACGGAGGTTGCCGTGGTGCCCCTCGACATGCTACCACTACCCGTCCACCTGTCCTTCATGCGCGGCCACTACTGGGCGGGTATGAAGGCCAACTGGATCGTCCTCATCCACCAATCCGGTAGTCCGTGGTGTCTCGTGGATATCTACACCCAGCGAGAGATCACCCTTCCATCATTGGATACCGCCACCATCGAGCCTCGTGGCCCGCCGAACACTCCTGCCTACTACGCACGAGACGCGTCGAGCTTTTGGCTCGACCTCTATTTGCTGAAAGTTGTAATCTGCGAAGTGCCCACGCCATCAGAAGACTACATGGATTACAAGCTCATTGCCTTGTTCAACATGGGATTAGTCTATCTGGAATTTGGTCGCCGTACATGGTTATGGCTCATCATCAATCCTATTGAGGCAACATTTCTGTCTGATGCTATAGTGCATGATGGCATCGTTTATGTCATCGACACACAGATTGGCTGCCTATACTGGTGGAATCTATCGTCGTGTAATTGTTCTATCTCATCTTTACCTTATGAATACGACTGACTGTTCATTGTTACAAGTATGTCTATAACCACACCATTGCTATATGTTCCTCTCATTTCCTAGATTTTTATGACCACACATGTTATTGTTAGAATTGATATGAGAACAATTGGCATCTAATGACTGTTAGAATAGATATTATGAGCATGAACTCGTAATTGCTATATGTTACTCTCATTTCCAAGATTTTTATAACAACGCATGTTATTGCTTAGAGTTGATATGAGAACAGTAATAAGTGCTATGGTAGAATATGAGTAGGCCATGTCATAGCTGTTTTCCTCTCATTGTTACATGATGTTTGAACCATGACATATTGCTAGAATATGAAAGTCATTGGCTTATTTTTTAACTTGGGGTATGATTATGACCACGGCATTGCAATTCTCTATCTATGATATGTGTCAGTGTTATAATAATCTTAATTCCACACATACTTTGAACATGATTGTTTATTTTTGTCCTTTTGGTCTCCAATTTGAATTGTTGCAGCAGACGCAAATGCGTTGGCTTTCATGATTCCAGGACCTGGAATCATACCAGTCGATGGGTGGTGGTTTATCGCTCGTTCAGCTGACGACGGCCATTTGATGGTCATTCACACATACCAAATTGACCAAACCATTACATCAAACCACATCCAGTACAATGCCTCGGGCATTCGTGACATTGATGGCTATGGCTGCTTCAAGTTCCAGAAAGATCCCAGCTCTGTTGTGCTAGGCGTATTCAACTGGAGGCGGGTTTACAGCCTCGGCAACCACTCCATGTTCCTCGGGCTCAATTATCCGATCATCCAACCAATCATCGATCATATCACCGATGATGATTACCGTGCCATGCAACTTCCATTCGCCAGGGGGAACTGTGTTTACACATCATACCATGGGTTTCATGAATCACCATATCCAGAGATTCGTCGACATAGCTTGTTGCCAGGTAATCTTCAGTGTGTGAAAGGCATCAAGCTTCCATGCGATGGATGACTTTTGCAAACCCGACATGCGGCGATGTGGTTCATGCCAACAACAAATATGCACAACTTGATTCGTACTGATATCTAGACTGAGCCATGTATCCTACTGCTGTAGCACGACCCTCTTTTGTTGGATATTATGTACCGTTGTTAGTTTGATACACTCCTCTGGTTTGAAGGATAGATACCTTTCTGGGATCAAGTGCATCCTAACTCACCTGCATAGGATGTACTGATAATGGTGGTGGAGATGCTGTGCAGAAGCCATATATATATATATATTAATATAGTAAAACCTAGGTTAAAATATGACACTAAATACGACTAGTAAGTTGTACATTAGCAGTACTAGTATACGTCGGTCAAATTATTCATCATGTCCACACATTGAATTGACGTGACAACACGCTGTGCGTGAGGTGACACAAGAATCCCGGCGGCGTGTTCGGGTATTGTGGACTTCAGATTTGGAGTACCACTTATCTGTCGAAATCTTTCATCATTCAGTTAAAACATTCAATTGATCATACATTGAGTACCATATAAATGGAATTAACCGATGCAAGTCCAATAAGGATTGACCGGTGCTGCTGGCTGACGTCAAGTTTGATCCCACGGATCAGGAGCTGATCGAGCACCTTGAGGCAAAAGTGAGTGCTGACAGCGCGAGATCTCACCCTCTCATTGATTTGTTCATACCAACCATCGACAACAAGCACGGCATATGCTACACCCATCCTGAGAAACTTCCAGGTAAGACACTGATCGGCCGTCTACTTGCACAAACATATTCCTTTGTTTATAGCTCTATTTTTCTTTTTAGACGCAGACCTACTGAAGAAATTACAATTTGACAGTTAATAAAAAGTGAAACAAGTGACTGCAACATGCCAAAGATGTTATGAAAATGCCATCTACGTACACTAAAACCTGTATTCGACAATACTTCACGTATCACACTGCTACCTCTTGAGCACTGCGTTGGTTTTCCCCGAAGAGGAAGGGATGATGCATCAAAGTAGCGTAAGTATTTCCTCAGTTTTTGAGAACCAAGGTATCAATCCAGTAGGAGGCTACGCACGAGTCCCTCGTACCTGCACAAAACAAATAAATCCTCACAACCAACACAAATAGGGGTTGTCAATCCCTATAAGGCCACTTACGAGAGTGAGATCTGATAGATATGATAAGATAATATTTTGGGTATTTTTATGATAAATATGCAAAGTAAAATAAAGGCAAAATAAATATTAAAGGAAATAACTAAGTAGTAGGAGATCAATATGATAAAGATAGACCCCGGGGCCATAGGTTTCACTAGTGGCTTCTCTCGAGAGCATAAGTATTCTACGGTGGGTGAACAAATTACTGTTGAGCAATTGACAGAATTGAGCATAGTTATGAGAATATATAGGTATGATCATGTATATAGGCATCACGTCCAAGACAAGTAGACCGACTCCTGCCTGCATCTACTACTATTACTCCACTCATCGACCGCTATCCAGCATGCATCTAGAGTATTAAGTTAAAAACAGAGTAACGCCTTAAGCAAGATGACATGATGTAGAAGGATAGACTCATGCAATATGAAGAAAACCCCATCTTTTTATCCTCGATGGCAACAATACAATACGTGCCTTGCTGCCCTTACTGTCACCGGGAAAGGACACCGCAAGATTGAACCCAAAGCTAAGCACTTCTCCCATTGCAAGAAAGATCAATCTAGTAGGAAAAACCAAACTGACAATTCGAAGAGACTTGCAAAGATAACCAATCATACATAAAAGAATTCAGAGAAGATTCAAATATTATTCATAGATAGACTTGATCATAAACCCACAATTCATCGATCTCAACAAACACACCGCGAAAAGAAGATTACATCGAATAGTTCTCCACAAGAGAGGGGGAGAACATTGTATTGAGATCCAAAAAGAGAGAAGAAGCCATCTAGCTAATAACTATGGACCCGTAGGTCTGAGGTAAGCTACTCACACTTCATCGGAGGGGCTATGGTGATGATGTAGAAGCCCTCCATGATCGATGCTCCCTCCGGTGGAGCTCCGGAACAGGCCCCAAGATGGGATCTCATGGATACAGAAAGTTGCGGTGGTGGAATTAGGGTTTTGGCTCTGTATCTGATCGTTTGGGGGTACGTAGGTATATATAGGAGGAAGGAGTATGTCGGTGGAGCAACAGGGGGCCCACGAGGGTGGAGGGAGCGCCTGGTGGGGATGGGCGCGCCCCCTACCTCGCGGCCTCCTGTTTCTTTTCTTGACGTAGGGTCCAATTCTCCCGGATCATAATCTTCCTAAAAATCACGTTCCCGAAGGTTTCATTCCGTTTGGACTCCGTTTGATATTCCTTTTCTTTGAAATCCTAAAATAGGCAAAAAACAGCAATTCTGGGCTGGGCCTCCGGTTAATAGGTTAGTCCCAAAAATAATATAGAAGTGGACAATAAAGCCCAATAATGTCCAAAACAGTAGATAATATAGCATGGAGCAATCAAAAATTATAGATATGTCGGAGACGTATCAAGCATCCCCAAGCTTAATTCCTGCTCATCCTCAAGTAGGTAAATGATAAAAACAGAATTTTTGATGCGGAGTGCTACTTGGAATAATTTTAATGTAATTCTTCTTAATTGTGGTATGAATATTCAGATCCAAAAGATTCAAGACAAAAGTTCATATTGACATAAAAATAATAATACTTCAAGCATACTAACAAAGCAGTTATGTCTTCTCGAAATAACATGGCTAAAGAAAGTTATCCCTACAAAATCATATAGTCTAGCTATGCTCTATCTTCACCACACAAAATATTTAAATCATGCACAACCCCGATGACAAGCCAAGCAACTGTTTCATACTTTTGACATTCTCAAAACATTTTCAATCTTCACACAATACATGAGCGTGGGCCATGGATATAACACCATAGGTGGAATAGAGTGGTGGTTGTGGAGAAGAGAAAAAGGGAGAAGATAGTCTCACATCAACTAGGCGTATCAACGGGCTATGGAGATGCCCATTAATAGATATCAATGTGAGTGAGTAGGGATTGCCATGCAACGGATGCACTAGAGCTATAAGTATATGAAAGCTCAAAAAGAAACTAAGTGGGTGTGCATCCAGCTTGCTTGCTCATGAAGACATAGGGCATTTTGAGGAAGCCCATCATTGGAATATACAAGACAAGTTCTATAATGAAAGATTCCCACTAGTATATGAAAGTGATAACATGAGAGACTCTCTACTATGAAGATCATGGTGCTACTTTGAGGCACAAGTGTGGTAAAAGGATAGTAACATTGCCCCTTCTCTCTTTTTCTCTCATTTTTTTATTTGGGCCTTTTCTCTTTTTGATGGCCTCTTTTCTTTTTTTTGTCCGGAGTCTCATCCCGACTTGTGGGGGAATCATAGTCTCCATCATCCTTTCCTCACTGGGACAATGCTCTAATAATGATGATCATCACACTTTTATTTTTCTTACAACTCAACAATTAAACTCGATAGTTAGAACAAAATATGACTCTATATCAATGCCTCCAGCTGTGTACCGGGATATGCAATGACTCATGAGTGACATGTATGAAAGAATTATGAATGGTGGCTTTGCCACAAATATGATGTCAACTACATGATCATGCTAAGCAATATGACAAAGATGGAGCGTGTCATGATAAACGAACGGTGGAAAGTTGCATGGCAATATATCTCGGAATGGCTATGGAAATGCCATAATAGGTAGGTATGGTGGCTGTTTTGAGGAAGGTATATGGTGGGTGTATGATGCCGGCGAAAGGTGTGCGGTATTAGAGAGGCTAGCAAAGGTGGAAGGGTGAGAGTTCGTATAATCCATGGACTCAACATTAGTCATAAAGAACTCATACACTTATTGCAAAAATCTACAAGTTATCAAAGCAAAGTATTACGCGCATGCTCCTAGGGGGATAGATTGGTAGGAAAAGACCATCACTCATCCCCGACCGCCACTCATAAGGAAGGCAATCAAAAAATAAATCATGCTCTGACTTCATCACATAACGGTTCACCACACGTGCATCCTACGGGAATCACAAGCTTCAACACAAGTATTCTTCAAATTCACAACTACTCAACTAGCATGACTTTAATATCACCATCTTCATGTCTCAAAACAATTATCAAGTATCAAATTTATCATAATATTCAACACACTCATAAGAGAATTTTTTTTATTCTTGAATACCTAGCATATTAGGATTTAAAGAAAATTACCATGCTATTAAGACTCTCAAAATAATCTAAGTGAAGCATGAGAGATCAATAGTTTCTATAAAGCAAATCCACCACCGTTCTCTAAAAGATATAAGTGAAGTACTAGAGCAAAATTATATAACTCAAAAGATATAAGCGAAGCACATAGAGTATTCTAACAAATTCCAAATCATGTATGGCTCTCTCAAAAGGTGTGTACAGAAAGGATGATTGTGGTAAACTAACAAGCAAAGACTCAAATAATACAAGACGCTCCAAGCAAAACACATATCATGTGGCGAATAAAAATATAGCTCCAAGTAAAGTTACCGATAGAAGTAGACGAAAGAGGGGATGCCTTCCGGGGCATCCCCAAGCTTTGGATTTTAGGTGTCATTAGGTTATATTGGGGGTGCCATGGGCATCCCCAAGCTTAGGCTCTTGCCACTCCTTGTTCCATAATCCATCAAATCTTTACCCAAAACTTGAAAACTTCACAACACAAAACTTAAAGTAGAAAATCTCGTGAGCTCCATTAGCGAAAGAAAATAAAAGACCACTTCAAGGTACTGTAATGAACTCATTCTTTACTTATATTGGTGTTATACCTACTTTATTGCAACTTCTCTATGGTTTATAAACTATTTTACTAGCCATAGATTCATCAAAATAAGCAAACAACACACGAAAAACAGAATCTGTCAAAAACAGAACAGTTTGTAGTAATCTGTAGCTAGCGCAAGATCTGGAACCCAAAAAATTCTATAATAAATTTCTGGACGTGAGGAATTTATCTATTAATCATATGCAAAAGGAATTAACTAAATAGCACTTTAAAAATAAAAATTTCAGTAGTTCTCGTGATTGCTAAAGTTTCTATTTGTTACAGCAAGGTTAACAAGACTTTCCCCAAGTCTTCCCAACGGTTCTACTTGGCACAAACACTAATTAAACACAAAAAACACAACCAAAACAGAGGCTAGAAAAATTATGTATTACTAAACAGGAGCAAAAATCAAGGTATAAAAATAAAATTGGATTGCCTCCCAACAAGCGCTATCGTTTAACGCCCCTAGCTAGGCATAACAAGCAAGAATAGATCTAGGTATTGCCATCTTTGGTAGGCAATCCATAAGTGGCTCTCATAATAGATTCATAAGGTAATTTAATTTTTTTTCTATGGAAGTGTTCCATGCCTTTTCTTAATGGAAATTGGAATCTAATATTTCCTTCCTTCATATCAATAACTGCACCAATCATTCTAAGGAAAGCTCTACCAAGAATAATAGGACATGAAGGATTGCAATCTATGTCAAGAACAATAAAATCTACGGGCACATAATTCCTATTTGCAACAATAAGAACATCATAATTCCTATTTGCAACGATAAGAACATCATTAATTCTTCCCATAGGTTTCTTAATAGTGCAATCTGCAATGTGCAAGTTTAGAGAGCAATCATCAAAATCACGGAAACCTAACAAATCACACAAAGTCTTTGTAATTGTGGAAACACTAGCACCCAAATCACATAAAGCATAGCATTCATGATCTTTAATTTTAATTTTAATAGTTGGTTCCCACTCATCATAAAGTTTTCTAGGGATAGAAACTTCCAATTCAAGTTTTTCTTCATAAGATTGCATCAAGGCATCAACGATATGTTTAGTAAACGCTTTATTTTGACTATAAGCATGAGGAAAATTTAGCACGGATTGCAACAAGGAAATACAAATCAATCAAAGAGCAATTTTCATAGTTAAATTCCTTGAAATTCATAATAGTGGGTTTATCAACATCTAGGGTTTTAATTTCTTCAATCCCACTTTTATCAATTTTAGCATCAAGATCAACAAATTCTGAATTCTTGGAATGCCTTCTAGGTAAAGGTGGATCATATTCAGTCCCATCATCATCAAGATTCATATTGCAAAACAAAGATTTAATAGGGGACACATCAATAACCTTTAGATCTTCATCTTTATTTTCATAGGAACTAGAAGAACACGCTCTTATAAAGGCATCTTTCTTAGCACACATCCTAGCGGTTCTTTCGTTGCACTCATCAATGGAAATTCTCATTGGTTCGAGAGACTCATTGATACCATGCTTAGGTGGAATAGATCTAGGTTTCAAAGAATCAACATCAAGAGCAATTCTATCAACGCTCCTAGCCAAATCATCAATCTTAAGCAATTTTTCTTCAATCATAGCATTAAAATTCTTTTGCGAAGTAATAAATTCTTTAGTATTAGATTAAAAATCAGAGGGCATCTTATTATAATGTCCCTAAGAATTGTTGTAGGAATTACCATAATTATTAGAGGAATTACTAGGATAAGGCCTAGGGTTCAAATTTCCTCTATACGCGTTGTTACCAAAATTGTTCCTACCAACAAAATTCACATCCATAGATTCATTATTATTCTCAATCAAAGTAGACAAGGGCATATCATTAGGATCAGAAGAAACACTCTTGTTAGCAAATAATTTCATAAGTTCATCCATCTTTCCACTCAAAACATTAATTTCTTCTATCGCATGCACCTTTTTATTAGTAGATCTTTTAGTATGCCATTGAGAATAATTAACCATAATATTATCTAGGAGTTTAGTAGCTTCTCCTAAAGTGATTTCCATAAAAGTGCCTCCCGCGGCCGAATCTAAAAGATTTCTAGAAGCAAAATTCAATCCGGCATAATTTTTTTGTATAATCATCCACAAATTTAAACAATCAGTAGGGCAATTACGTATCATTAATTTCATTCTCTCCCTAGCTTGTGCAACATGTTCATGATCAAGTTGCTTAAAATTCATAATATCGTTTCTAAGAGAGATGATCTTAGCGGGAGGAAAATACTTAGAGATAAAAGCATCTTTGCACTTGTTCCATGAATCAATACTATTTTTAGGCAAAGACGAAAACCAAGCTTTAGCATGATCTCTAAGCGAAAAAGGAAATAGCTTCAATTTAACAATATCATTATCCACATCTTTCTTCTTTTGCATGTCACAGAAATCGATGAAGCTATTTAGATGGGTAGCGGCATCTTCAGTAGGAAGGCCAGAAAACGGATCTTTCATGACAAGATTCAGCAAAGCAATATTAATTTCACAAGATTCAGCATCGGTAAGAGGAGCAATCGGAGTGCTAAAAAAATCATTATTGTTGGTATTGGTGAAGTCACACAATTTAGTATTATCTTGAGCCATCATGACAAGCAAGCAAACTAACACACAAGCAGACAAAAAGCAAGCGGGCAAAAAGAGGCAAATAGAGAGGGAGGATAGAGAGAGAGGACGAATAAAACGGAAAGGGTGAAGTGGGGGGAGAGGAAAGCGAGAGGCAAATGGCAAATAATGTAATGCGGGAGATAAGGGTATGTGACGGGTACTTGGTATGTTGACTTTTGCGTAGACCTCCCCGGCAACGGCGCCAGAAATCCTTCTTGCTACCTATTGAGCACTGCGTTGGTTTTCCCCAAAGAGGAAGGGATGGTGCAGCAAAGTAACGTAAGTTTCCCTCAGTTTTTGAGAACCAAGGTATCAATCCAGTAGGAGGATACGCGCGAGTCCCTCGTACCTGCACAAAACAAATAAATCCTCGCAACCAACGCAAATAGGGGTTGTCAATCCCTATAAGGCCACTTACGAGAGTGAGATCTGATAGATATGATAAGATAATATTTTTGGTATTTTTATGATAAAGATGCAGAGTAAAATAAAGGCAAAATAAATAGTAAAGGAAATAACTAAGTAGTAGGAGATCAATATGATAAAGATAGACCCGGGGGCCATAGGTTTCACTAGTGGCTTCTCTCGAGAGCATAAGTATTCTACGGTGGGTGAACAAATTACTGTTGAGCAATTGACAGAATTGAGCATAGTTATGAGTATATCTAGGTATGATCATGTATATAGGCATCACGTCCAAGACAAGTAGACCGACTCCTGCCTGCATCTACTACTATTACTCCACTCATCGACCACTATCCAGCATGCATCTAGAGTATTAAGTTAAAAATAGAGTAACGCCTTAAGCAAGATGACACGATGTAGAGGGATAGACTCATGCAATATGAAGAAAACCTCATCTTGTTATCCTCGATGGCAACAATACAATATGTGCCTTGCTGCCCTTACTGTCACCGGGAAAGGACACCGCAAGATTGAACCCAAAGCTAAGCACTTCTCCCATTGCAAGAAAGATCAATCTAGTAGCCCAAACCAAACTAATAATTCGAAGAGACTTGCAAAGATAACCAATCATACATAAAAGAATTCAGAGAAGATTCAAATATTATTCATAGATAGACTTGATCATAAACCCACAATTCATCGGTCTCAACAAACACACCGCAAAAAGAAGATTACATCGAATAGTTCTCCACAAGAGAGGGGGAGAACATTGTATTGAGATCCAAAAAGAGAGAAGAAGCCATCTAGCTAATAACTATGGACCCGTAGGTCTGAGCTAAACTACTCACACTTCATCGGAGGGGCTATGGTGATGATGTAGAAGCCCTCCGTGATCGATGCCCCCTCCGACGGAGCTCCGGAACATGCCCCAAGATGGGATCTCGTGGATACAGAAAGTTGCGGCGGTGGAATTAGGGTTTTGGCTCTGTATCTGATCGTTTGGGGTACGTAGGTATATATAGGAGGAAGGAGTACATTGGTGGAGCAATAGGGGGCCCACGAGGGTGGAGGGCGCGCCTGGTGGGGGTGGGCGCGCCCCCCTACCTTGTGGCCTCCTATTTCTTTTCTTGACGTAGGTCCAAGTCTCTCAGATCATAATCTTCCTCAAAATCACGTTCCCGAAGGTTTAATTCCATTTGGACTCTGTTTGATATTCCTTTTCTTTGAAACCCTAAAACATGCAAAAAACATCAATTCTGGGCTGGGCCTCCGGTTAATAGGTTAGTCCCAAAAATAATATAAAAGTGGATAATAAAGCCGAATAATGTCCAAAACAGTAGATAATATAGCATGGAGCAATCAAAAATTATAGATACGTTGGAGACGTATCACACATTGAGTGGCCTAAGCAAGCATTTCTTCCAGTGCAATTCCAGGGCATTAAAAGGGGCACATAGACGCGTTGCAAGATACATTCGGAGCGCGGCATGCACTCGATGTGGCACAAGACCGGCAATACCTTGTCGGTGATATTCACCGGATGGCAGACGGGCAGCAAAAAGATTCTGGTGCTGCATACCAACAAGAACTTCGACTAGCAGAGGACCAACTAGGTGATTCACCAGTACCACCTCGGGGACCTGAAGCAAGAGAAGGAGCAGGAGCTGGTCCTCTACAAGATTTTCTACCAGACGAACACTAGGGCCAGGAGTAAAAAGATTATAAGTTAGTTTGGTATTGGTACTTGTACTTGTACTACCTTGTCCTCTGCAAGTTGGTATTGTTCTTAACGATCTTTCGGTATGAACTTGGCATTTGCTTCCAACCATCATGCCTAGGGTTGACGTGGGTATAAAGCCGAATCATTTGTTTCGAAACCAATTTTCAGGCACCTGATTTTTATTTGATGGGTAGCATAAGCACCTGCCGTTCGAATTCCCAGTTCTCCAATTTTTTTGAAACAAGTGCATACACTTATTATCATGATGAAAAAACAATATACCTACGGCATCCCAGTTATCAGTCTATACTTGCAGAATTCTCTCATTTATTGAGCAGGTATATTTTTTTTCCAGGTCGAGCAAGTTTCAACTGGGTTGTTGACTTTCCAGGCTTGGTTTTGTTTTTAACAGTCCCGTCCCATGACGACAATGGGGCACAAAGATCCAGCAGGTATCTACTGGCCTCTGGCCCACCAGCGTTAGTTATATTTTGTGTTACAACATCCGTAGGTAGTTTTTTTATTGAATCAATCACACAGCCCAGTTCTATTTTTCTCTTGAAACGCCATGTCCTACTTCCGTTTTCTAATCTCTACCTATAGTTTTACTAGTTCATATACATGTATCATTATATTGAAAATACATAAAGTTCCCTTTTCATATTTACATCCTTATTTCTGTTGTTGTTTTCCCTCCCAGCGCTGATTTTTTTACCACTGGTTTTCCCTTAAACCAACTCAATTGTCCCATGTCTTATTTGCTTACAAAAACAAAACATTTTTTTGGTAAATCAATAAGTTCTTAAAAAATGTTTATCATTTCAAGATTACAACAGTTCGGACTCCACCGAAATATGCAAAATATGGTTGAACTTTTTGACCATGGTCCTGGGCAGAAAATGGGTTGTAATAAATTACTTAAGAATTAGCAAATGGGCTGCAAATTATTAAAAAATAGCAAATGGCTCTATGTTGTCTGCCACAGATTTGGAGGCTGACTTGTGGGCCTACTAAGTTCATGCGTACACAAGGTTTCTCAAAAAAGAAACTTAGTCAACAATCAACTCTACCAGTGTCAGACCATTAGATGTCTATCTAACGGCAATCGTGCTTCTTTAGTCTTTGGTCTTCCTGCTCCAGCCACCCAAACCAGCGCCGGTGGAACTGTCTGCTCCCGCCTCCCATGGCCGGCTGTGCTGTCGGGCAGGCCTCACGCCCCCACCAGACTCGCATCCCTGGCCTGTCTATCCCTCTACTCACTCACACCTCCTATTATTTTCCAACGACGACAACCGAGAACCAGTCAACTCTCATACTCCCCACTGCGTGGGCAGCCACTGCCGTGTCTTCCCCGACTCCGTGTTGTTCCCTTCGTAGGCCTCGCCGTCGTCCACCGCCCTGGTGCTCTCGGCGCGGCATGGTCAACGTAGTCAACAAACGACATCCATCGGAAGTGGACTGTACATGGAGAGGCTGACAGCTGGGTCCATGGCCGCACACAAGGAAATGCCTCATTACGCGCAAAATAATGATTCCTCCACCTGGCATCTGGGACCAATCGGATGGGCCACCGTATTTCGCAAAAAAACATTCTTTCCACTGACAGCTTGGAGCCACCGGCTATATCTTCGCACGCAAGGAAGTGCTTCCTTATCACACAAAGAAAAATGAATACTCCCCCTGCTAGCTGGGACCAACCATATGTGAGGCTGACTTGTGGGCCTACTAAGTTGACGCGGATGGAGGGCTTTGTCAACCTAGTCAAATATGAATGATTCTAGCTCTAGTGACCATACGATGTCCATCCAACGCCCGTAGTGCTTCTTCAACCTCTGGTCTTCTTGCTCCAGCCGCCCAAACCTGTGCCGGTCGTCCTGCCTGCTCCTGCCTCACGTGGCCGGTTGTGCTGCCGCGGAGGCCTTACCGCCCCTACTACTCCTGCCACTGGCCAGGCGATCCCTCTACTCACCCGCATCGCCTATTATTCTGCGGCGACGGCAGGCTCACACCGCAGCCAAACCAGTGAACCCTCGTACTCATGTCCGTGTGGGCTTCCACTGCCACGTCTTCCCCGGCTCCGCGTCGTCCCCTTCCTAGTCCTCGCCGTCGTCCATCGCCCTGGTGCTCTCGGCGCGGCGTGGTCAACATGGTCAAAGGAACGACTTCCATCGGAAGAGTACTACGTGGAGAGGCTGACAGCTGGGTCCACAGCCGCAGCAAGGAAGTGCCTCCTTATTACATGGAAAATAATGATTCCTCCACATGATAGCAGGGACCCACCAGACGGGCCACCGTATTTCATGAAAAAAATGTTTCCTCCCTGACTGCTCGGACCCATCAGCTACATCTTCGCATGCAAGGAAGTGCGTCCATATTCCGGGCAAAAAAATGATTCGCCCCCTGACTGCTGGGACCCACCAGCTACATCTTCGCATGCAAGGAAGTGCCTGGCAGTCGGGACCCACCTGGTCGAAGTGTACATAGCGTTGTCATTCTGGCCGCGAACGTGTACGAACATATGATCGGTCTGTCTACAGGCTGCAGCGATGCACCGTGGCCGTGTAAGGAAGGGCACGTGTCATAGTAGAGGCGCGCACGTGTGTCGTAGTAGAGGCGCGCACATAGCATGTACAGGTACGTACAACGGCCAGGGTGCAAGAAAGAAAATACGGCCACGTACGTACATACGGGCGGGGTCTCGAACGCCTACTCGCGCATACGTATGGCCAGGGCTCGTGTACATGGCTAGGGCGGAACGGAGAAACTGCGTCTTCGTCGTGGTCATGGGGAGGCAAGGGAATGCATCGTGTTCATTGAGAGGCAATGGAATGCGTGCTATTCATCGGGAGCCAGCTGGCTTGGACGGAACAGCCGATGGAAACGAGGCCTGGCTTACCGCAGAACGGAGAAAACAGCCTTGTGTTCGACCGACCACGGTCGAAACGGGATCGTATTCATCGGGAGGGGTCCGGCGTGCCACAAAACGGAGGAAACAGACTTCTCTTAGACCTCCTACGGTGGAAATGGGGTCCTGTTGATCGGGAGGGGTGTGGCGTACCTCAAACGGAGGAAACGAACTTGCGTTGGAGCGCTACGGTCGAAACGGGGGTCCTGTTCATCGGCAGCGGTGTGGCGTACCACAAAACGGGACTCCACGGGATACAGTTCATATCCACCGTTGACCTCCTCCAGCCTCCACGGGCTACTGTTCATCCACCATCGACCTCCTCCATCCTCCACCTGCGACTGTTCATCGATGGGCTCCTGTTCATCCAGCCTCCACCGTGCGCTCCTACACCGGCTACTATTCAACCAACTCTCTCCACGGGGTCCTGTTCAACCACCCCTCCATGGGCTACTGTTCATCTAGCCCTCCACTAGCTATTGTTCAACCAGCCCTCCACGGGGTCCTGTTCATCCAGCCCTCCATGGGGTCCTGTTCATCCACCCCCCAACCGGCTCGATCGGGGTCATGTTCATCTAGCAGCAACACCACGGGGTCCTATTCATCCACCCCCACCGGGAACTGTTCATCCCCCCCCCCCCGCCCCAACAATGCTCACTGTTCATCCAGAGGAAGCATCGATCAGCTTCAATTAGCAGCAATAGCGAAGGAATCACTCGAGTTGAGTTAACAGCAAGGGATGGATCGATCGCTCGGGTTCAGTAACGCGTAGCCTGCAGTGCAATCACTCAGGTTCAGTTAGAGCCCAATGCCTCGCTCGGTTCAGTTAGAGCTCAATGCCTCGCACACATGCACGTACGTACGAGAAAAACGTGCATCGCTCAACCCTGAACCACCCACCATAACCGGGAACTCCCCCGATATTTTCCTCGCCCTCGCTTCTACCATGGTTTTTTCCGTTCTGGACGGCCCAAAGAATGTCATACAGCTGCGTCTCCAGCCCGCCCAGGATGAAAAGCTCATTTTCTGTCAAGATTTTTTGTCATAGAAGTAGGAGCCCACCACATCTATGATGATATCGGGTTTTGTCACAATTATCGTCATAGAAATGTCATAAGCATGACAGAAAAAATTCGTTCGGCCCAAAATGTCACACATGTGTCTTTTTTTGTAGTGATATGGTGCGATCTATGATGTCTCTTACCGATTTACCACTATCGTTTTGGGGTTATGCTTTAGAGATGGCTGCATTCACGTTAAATAGGGCACTATCTAAATCAGTTGAGATGACACCATATGAACTGTGGTTTGGCAAGAAACCTAAGCTGTTGTTTCTTAAATTTTGGGGCTGTGATGCTTATGTGAAAAAGCTTCAACTTGATTAGCTCAAACCCAGATCGGAGAAATGTGTCTTCATATGATACCCAAAGGAAACTATTGGGTACACCTTCCATCACAGATCCGAAGGTAAGATATTCGTTGCTAAGAATGGATCTTTCTAGAGAAGGAGTTTCTCTCAAAAGAAGTGAGTGGGAGGAAAGTAGAACTTGATGAGGTAATTGTACCTTCTCCCAAATTGGAAAGTAGTTTATCAAAGAAATTAGTTCCAGTGATTCCTACACCAATTAGTGAGGAAGCTAATGACGATGATCATCAAACATCAGATCAAGTTACTACCGAACCTCGTAGGTCAACCATAGTACGGTCCGCACCAGCGTGGTACAGTAATCCTATTCTGGAGGTCATGTTACTAGACCATTATGAACCTACAAACTATGAGGAAGTGATGATGAGCCCAGATTCCGTGAAATGGCTTGAGGCCATGAAACCTGAGATGGGATCCATGTATGAGAACAAAGGGTGGAATTTCATTGACTTGCCCGATAATCGGCAATCCATAGAGAATAAATGGATCTTCAAGAAGAATACTGACTCTGACGGTAATGTTACTGTCTACAAAGCTCGACTTGTTGCGAAAGGTTTTCGACAAGTTCAAGGAATTGACTACGATGAGACCTTCTCACTCGTAGCGGTGCTTAAGTCTGTCTGAATCATGTTAGCAATAGCCGCATTTTATGATTATGAAATTTGGCAAATGGATGTTAAAACTGCATTCCTTAATGGATTTCTTAAAGAAGAGTTGTATATGATGCAACCAGAAGGTTTTGTCGATCCTAAAGGTGCTAACAAAGTGTGCAAGCTCCAGCGATCCATTTATGGACTGGTGCAAGCCTCTCGGAGTTGGAATATATGCTTTGATAGTGTGATCAAAGCATATGGTTTTATACAGAATTTTGGAGAAGCATGTATTTACAAGAAAGTGAGTGGGAGCTCTGTAGAATTTCTAATATTATACGTGGATGCCTTATTGTTGATTGGAAATAATATAGAATTTCTGGATAGCATAAAAGGATACTAGAATAAGAATTTTTCAATGAAAGACCTCAGTGAAGCTACTTATATATTGGGCATCAAGATCTATAGAGATAGATCAAGACGCTTAATTGGACTTTCACAAAGCAGATACCTTTATAAAGTTTTGAAGAAATTCAAAATGGATCAGTCAAAGAAAGGGTTCTTGCGTGTGTTACAAGGTGTAAAGTTGAGTCAGACTCAATGCCTGACCACTGCAGAAGATAGAGAGAAAATGAAAGTCATCACCTATGCCTCAACCATAGGTTCTATCAATGTATGCAATGATGTGTACCAGACCTGGTGTGTGCCTTGCTATAAGTTTAGCAGGGAGGTACCAAAGTAATCCAGGAGTTGATCACTGGATAGCGGTCAAGAACATCCTGAAATACCTGAAAAGGACTAAGGATATGTTTCTCGTTTATGGAGGTGACAAAGAGCTTGTCGCAAATGGTTACGTCAATGCAAGCTTTGACACTGAACCGGATGACTGAAAGTCGCAAACCGAATACGTATTTATATTGAATGGTGGAGCTGTAAGTTGGTGCAGTTCCAAGCAGAGCATCATGGCGAGATCTACATGTGAAGCGGAGTACATAGCTGCTTCGGAAGCAGCAAATGAAGGAGTCTGGATGAAGGAGTTCATATCCGATCTAGGTGTAATACCTAGTGCATCGGGTCCAATGAAAATCTTTTGTGAAAATACTGGAGCTATTGCCTTAGCGGAGGAATCTAGATTTCACAAGAGAACCAAACACATCAAGAGACGCTTCAATTCCACCCGCGATCAAGTCAAGGAGGGAGACATAGAGATTTGCAAAATACATACGGATTTGAATGTTGCAGATCCATTGACTAAGCCTCTTTCACAAGCAAAACATGATCAACACCAAGACTCCATGGGTGTTAGAATCATTACTATGTAATCTAGATTATTAATTCTAGTGCAAGTGGGAGACTGAAGGAAATATGCCCTAGAGGCAATAATAAAGATGTTATTTAAAATTCCTTATATTAGTATGCCTCTACTAGACTAGCTCGTTAATCAAAGATGTTTAGGTTTCCTCACCATAGACATGTGTTATCATTTGATGAACGGGGTCACATTATTAGGAGAATGATGTGATGGACAAGACCCATCCGTTAGCTTAGCATAATGATTGTTAATTTTATTGCTATTGCTTTATTCATGACTTATACATATTCCTCTGACTATGAGATTATGCAACTCCCGAATACCGAAGGAACACCTTGTGTGCTATCAAACGTCACAACATAACTGGGTGATTATAAAGATGCTCTACAGGTGTCTATGAAGGTGTTTGTTTTGTTGGAATAGATCAAGATTATGATTTGTCACTCTAAGTATCGGAGAGGTATCTCTGGGCCCTCTCGGTAATGCACATCACTATAAGCCTTGCAAGCAATGTAACTAATGAGTTAGTTGCGGGATGATGCATTACGGAATGAGTAAAGAGACTTGCCAGTAATGAGATTGAACTAGGTATGATGACACCGACGACCGAATCTTGGGCAAGTAACATACCGATGACAAAGGGAATAACATATGTTGTTATTGCGGTTTGACCGATAAAGATCTTCGTAGAATATGTAGGAACCAATATGAGCATCGAGGTTCCTCTATTGGTTATTGACCGGAGATGTGTCTCGGTCATGTCTACATAGTTCTCTAACCGGTAGGGTTCGCACGCTTAATGTTCAACGATGGTTTGTATTATGATTTATGTGATTTGGTGACCGAAGGTTGTTCAGAGTCCCAGATGAGATTGCGGACATGACGAGGCGTCTCGAAATGGTCGAGAGGTAAAGATTCATATATTGGAAGGTAGTATTCGGTCATCGAAATGGTTCTGAGTGATTCGGGTATTTTACCGGAGTACCGAGGGGTTACCGAAACCCCCCGGGGGAATTAATAGGCCTTAGTGGAGAGAGAGGAGGGCCACAAGGGGTGCCCCCCCATGGCAGTCTGAATTTGACTAGGGGAGGGGGCAGCGCCCCCTTTCCCTCTCCCTCTCCTTCCTTTTTCCCTCCGGCGAAGAAAGGAAAGGGGGGTGAATCCTACTACGACTCCACTCCCCCC
The DNA here is from genome assembly GCF_018294505.1 of Triticum aestivum. Lineage (NCBI taxonomy): Eukaryota > Viridiplantae > Streptophyta > Magnoliopsida > Poales > Poaceae > Triticum > Triticum aestivum. The sequence continues at coordinate 293,854,555 of NC_057812.1, forward strand.
TTGGCGCACCCCCTCTAGGCCGGCCGCCTCCTCCTCCCCTCCTTTATATATGGGGGTAGGGGCACCCCAAAGGCACATCAATTGTCCTCTTAGCCGTGTGCGGTGCCCCCCTCCGCAGTTTACTCCTCCCGTCATAGCGTCATAGTGCTTAGGCGAAGCCCTGCACGGATCACATCACCGTCACTGTCACCACGTCATCGTGCTAACGGAACTCTCCCTCGATCCTCTACTGGATCAAGAGTTCGAGGGACATCATCGAGCTGATCGTGTGCTGAACTCGGAGGTGCCATACGTTCGGTACAAGATCGATTGGATCGTGAAGACGTTCGACTACATCAACCGCATTAACCTAATGCTTCCACTTTCGGTCTACAAGGGTACGTGGACACACTCTCCCCTTCTCGTTGCTGTGCATCTCCTAGATAGATCATGCGTGATCGTAGGAATTTTTTTGAAATTGCATGCTACGTTCCCCAACAGTAACTAGCCGCCCCTGCTGCCACACTAGCGCAAATCCGCCACCCACTACACCCCAAAGATTTCTCTTTGCACCCGCACGGAGATGGACCCTAGATCTAGGATACTGGGTGCTACTTGTGAGCTGTGTTGGGATTTCCTTGAAGAGGAGAGGATGCTGCTTTTGGGAAACATTGCATGGAAAACAAAAAAATTCTATGCACACGCAAGATCTATCCATGGAGATGCATAGCAACGAGGGGGAGAGTGTGTCTACGTACCCTCGTAGACTGTAAGCGGAAGTGTTTAACAATGCGGTTGATGTAGTCAAACTTCTTCGCGCTCCAACCAATCAAATACGGAACACACGACACCTCTGCGTTCTGCACATGTTCAGCCTTCTTCATCCAGCAAGACAACAAGGTAGTAGATGAGTTCCGGCAACAGGACGGTGTGGTGACGGTGATGGTGATGCGATCTCCGCAGGGCTTTGCCTAAGCACTATGGAAATATGACCGAGGGAGTAAACGGTGGATGGGGGCGCCGCACATGGCTAAGACAATGTCTATTATGTACTAGGCGCCCCCTCCCACATATAAATAGGTGGGAGGGAGGAGCAGCCAAAGGAGGCGCCCAAGTAGGAGGAATCCTACTTGGGGCCCCTCCCAAGACACGCCCCCTTTCCTTATTTGGAGTGCAGGGAAAGGCAGAGGAGGGTGCCCTCCCCTTTCCTTTCTCCCATGAGAGGGAAAGGCAGGAGGGGCTAGCCCTCCCCCTTTTCCTTCCCTAGGTCTAGCCAAACAAGGGAGGGGGCGCACCAGGTGACCCGATTCCTTCCCGGTGTGATCATGTTTTTCTTAGGAGAGAAGTTTAGTCAATGGGTCTATCACATTCAGATCCGTATGTATTTTGCAAATTTCTATGTCTTCAATGCTCTACATGGAGCTACTCTAGCAAATTGCTCCCAGTTCCAATATGTATCCAGATTGAGACTTAGAGTCATCTGTATCGGTGTCAGAGCTTGCATTGACGTAAGCCTTTACGATGAACTCTTTATTACCTCCATCACCGAGAAACATTTCCTTAGTCCTCTTTAAGGTACCTAAGGATAATATTGACCGCTGTCTAGTGATCTACTCTTGGATCACCATTGCACCCCTTGCCAAACTCATGGCAAGGCATACAATAGATTTGGTACATGACATGACATACTTTATAGGACCTATGGCCGAGGCAAAGGGAATGACTTTCATTCACTCTCGATCTTCTGTCATGGTCGGGATTTTAGTCTTACTCAAGTTCACACCTTGTAACTCAGGGAAGAACCCTTTCTCTGACCGATCCATTTTGAACTTCTTCAAAACTTTATCAAGGTATGTGTTTTGTGAAAGTCCTATTAAGCGTCTCGATCTATCTCTATAGATCTTGATCCCAATATATAAGCAACCCCACCGAGGTTTTCATTGAAAAATTCTTATTCAAATACCTTTTTATGCTATCCAGAAATTCTATATCATTTCCAATCAACAATATGTCATCCACATATCATATTAGAAATGCTACAGAGCTCCCACTCACTTTCTTGTAAATATAGGCTTCATCATAATTATGTACAAAACCATATGCTTTGATCACCTCATCAAAGTGTATATTCCAACTCTGAGATGCTTGCACCAGTCCATAGATGGATCACTGGAGCTTGCACACTTTGTTAGCACCTTTAGGATTAAAAAAACCTTCTGGTTGCATCATATACAACTCTTATTTAAGAAATCCATTAAGGAATATAGTTTTGATGTCCATTTGCCAATTCCATAATTATAAAATGTGGCAATTGCTAACATGATTCAGACTGGCTTAAGCATCGCTACGGGTGAGAAGGTCTCATCGTAGTCAACCCCTTGAGCTTGTCGAAAACCTTACGCAACAAGTCAAGCTTTGTAGATGGCGACATTACCATCAGCGTCTGTCTTCTTCTTGAAGATACATTTATTCTTAATGGCTTGCGGATCATCGGGCAAGTCCACCAAAGTCCACACTTTATTCTCATACATGGATCCAATGTCAGATTTCATGGCCTCAAGCCATCTCTCGGAATCTGGGCTCATCATAGCTTCTTCATAGTTCGTAGGTTCGCCATGGTCTAGTAACATGACTTCCAGGACAGGATTACCGTACCACTCTGGTGCGGAATGTGCTCTATTTAACCTATGAGGTCCAGTAGTAACTTGATTTGAAGTTTCATGATCATCATCATTAGCTTCCTCTCTAGTAGGTGTAGGCATCATGGGAATGGATTTCTCTGATGTGCTACTTTCCAAATTGAGAGAAGGTATAATTACCTCAGCATGTTCTACTATCCTCCCACTCCTTTCGAGAGAAACTCCTTCTCTAGAAATGTTCCATTCTTGGCAACGAAGATCTTGCCTTCGGATATGTGGTAGAAGGAGTACCCTATTGTTACTTAGGGTATCATATGAAGACGCACTTCTCCAATTTTGGTTCGAGCTTATCAGGCTGAAGCCTTTTGACATAAGTGCCGCAACCCCAAATTTTAAGAAACGACAACTTAGGTTTCTTGCCGAACCGTAGTTCATACGGTGTCGTATCAACAGATTTAGATGGTGCCCTATTTAATGTGAATGTGGTTGTCTCTAATGCATAACCCTAAAATGATGGTGGTAAATCGGTAAGAGACGTCATAGGATGGACCATATCCAATAAAGTGTGGTTACGACATTCATATACACCATTATGATGTGGTGTTCCAGGTGGCGTGAGTTGTGAAACAATTCCACATTGTTTTAAATGAAGGCCAAACTCGTAACTCAAATATTCGTCTCTGTGATCAGATCGTAGAAACTTTATTTTCTTGGTCCAATGATTCTCCACTTCACTCTGAAATTATTTGAACTTTTCAAATGTTTCAGACTTGTGTTTCATCAAGTAGATATAACCATACCTACTCAAATCATCTCTGAAGGTCATAAAATAACAATACCCACCACGTGTTTCAACACTCATCAGAGCGCAAATATCGGTATGTGATACGTCTCCAACGTATCTACTTTTCCTAACACTTTTCCTCTTATTTTGGACTCTAATTTGCATGATTTGAATGAAACTAAGCCCGGACTGACATTGTTTTCTGCAGAACTACCATGGTGTTGTTTTTGTGCAGAAATAAAAGTTCTCGGAATGGAACGAAACTTTGCGATGATTTTTTATACAATAAACAAGAATTTCTGGAGCCAAGATCCACCGAAGGGGGCACCTGGGTGGGCACAACCCACCAGGGCGTGCCCCCCTCTTGGTGCGCCTAGGTGGGTTGTCCCCACCTGGTGGCCTCGCAGACCCTGAAACCGACGCTATAAAATCCTATTTTTCTAGAAAAAAATCATGGAGAAAGAATTATCGTGATCCACAAGACAGAGCCACCGTCACCTCTTGTTCTTCATCGGGAGGCCAGATCTGGAGTCCGTTTGGGTATCCGGAGAGGGGGATCTTCGTTCTTCATCATCACCAACCCTTCTCCATCGCCAATTCCATGATGCTCCCCACCGAGAGTGGGTAATTCCTTCATAGGCTTGCTGGTTGGTGAGGAGTTGGATGAGATTCATCATGTAATCGAGTTAGTTTTGTTAGGGCCTGATCCCTAGTATCCACTTTGTTCTAAGATTGATGTTGCTATGTCTTTGCCATGCTTAATGCTTGTCACTTTAGGCCCGGGTGTGATACGTCTCCAATGTATCTATAATTTTTGATTGTTCCATGCTGTTATATTATCAATCTTGGATGTTTTATAATCATTTTATATCATTTTTTGGTACTAACATATTGACATAGTGCCAAGTGCCAGTTGCTGTTTTTTTGCATGTTTTTTACATCATAGAAAATCAATACCAAATGGAGTCCAAATGCCACGAAATTTATAGAGATTTTTAATGGACCAGAAGACACCTAATGGGCCAAGGCTGTGCTTGGGAGAGTGATCTGAGGAGAGCACAACCCACCAGGGTGCGCCAGGAGGCCCAGGCATGCCCTGGTGGGTTGTTCCCACCTCAGGTGCCCCTCGGACTGCCTCTTTGCTCTACAAATACCCCAATATTCCAGAACCCTAGGGGATTTGACGAAAATCAATTCCAACCGCCGCAGAATCTAGAACCTCCAGATACAATCTAGACACCATCACGGATGGGGTTCACCACCTCCATTGGTGCCTCTCCGATGATGCGTGAGTAGTTCTTTGTAGACCTTTGGGTCCATAGTTAGTAGCTAGATGTCTTCCTCTCTGTCGTTTGATTCTCAATACAATGGTCTCTTGGAGATCCATATGATGTAACTCTTTTTGCGGTGTGTTTGTTGGGATCGGATGAACTTTGAGTTTATAATCAGATCTATCTTTTTATATCCATGAAAGTATTTGAGTTTCTTTGATCTCTTTTACGCATGATTGCTTATAGCCTCGTATTTCTTCTCCGATATTTTGGGTTTGTTTGGCCAACTTGATCTATTTATCTTGCAATCGGAAGGGGAACCGACACGTATGTATCGTTTTTTGAGATTGATCCCCTCTTTCTTCTAACGAACATCGGTATTTTACTCGAAGCTATATTTTATTCGTCACATACTATGTGTTTTTCTTCGAGCGTCTTGTATGGTATGAGTCTTTCCTTGTTTTATTTTGTGTTTGATGTCTTGATTCCTTGTTGGACACACCTATTTGAGAGAGCCAAAATTATGTCATGACTTGTTAGAATTGCTCTCTATGCTTCACTTAAATTTTTTATGAGCTATGGACTTGCTCTAGTGCTTCACTTATATATTTTTGAGCACGATGTGCTTTAGTATTTTTTGAAGAATGCTTTCTTGCTTCACTTAGATTTATTGGAGAGTCAGTAAAATTTTCAAGAAATTCTCTCTTGCTTCACTTAAATTAATTTGAGAGAAAGAAATATTATGCTCATGATCTTCACTTATAATTGTTTGAGCTTGTCAAAAGGAACATATGAAAATTAGTTCCAAAGTGATAGGTATCCAAGAAGGATATAATAAAAACTTTCATGAAGATCATTGGAAAAAATAAACTTGATTCTCAGTAATAGTTTTGAGATATGATGATGTGATATGTGAGTTATATGGATGAGTAATTATGCTTTAGTAAGAATATTGGTGTTAAGGTTTGTGATTCCCTATGCAAGCACGAAAGTAAATAATTGTTCAATGAAATTATATCCTACTTGTGGTGCATTATTCGGTGTTAATTATGCTTAATGCTCGCTTATGAGATTATTTGTTTCTTGGTTGGTCGCTTCTCAATCTTTTGCTAGCCTTCATTTTGCACTAAGTATGATCACTATTTGTGCATCCAAAAACCTTTAAACCAGTTTTGCCACATGAGTCCACTATATCTACCTATATGCGATATTCTTTGGCTGTTCTAAGCAAATTTGTATGTGCCATCTCTAATTTTCAAAATAAACTTCTCTTTTGTGTATTCATTTCACTCGCGGAGCGGTGAGGGGTGGCTAATATTTTCCATGCCAGATGTTTTATTCTCATGATGAGTGTTTATTCACTTGTCATTGCACAAGAGTAAGGCAAAGATATTAGGAATGCCCAGTCCCGAAATGAAAAATGAATTTACTTTATGTTGTCAAATAATAAATTCCTTAGAAAGTGTTGGTATGGAGGGCAACCATGGATACGGCTAGCCATGGAAAGTGAGGAATAAACTTTATTTTCTTTTTGGGAACCGCCTATGATATATCTAGCATGGAAAGTGTTGGGAACTCCAAGTCATTTTCGTTGGTGCGAAGGACACATCTCCCAAAATGTTTTTATCTCGAAGTTTTTCGCTTTGAGCTCTGGCACCTCTACAAATCCCTACTTCCCTCTGCGAAGGGCCTTTCTTTTACTTTATGCAAATTTTTATTGAATTTGAGTCTCCATCTTATCTTATAAAAGCACCAACTAGGAGGCACTATGATCGTACTTGAGCATTGGGTGTACTTAATATGCGAGTGTGTTTCATGAATGGATCAATGATTGAGCATGATGGGCTAGGGATAGCTTATTTTAGCATTGATATTTTGAAAGACATGGTTTCTTGTTGATATGCTTGAGTGTTTAAGTTATCATGTTAAAACTAGACTATTGCTTTGAACAATATAAAAGTCCAAATGTCCATGCTATAAAGAAAAGAAATATGATATGACATGATAGGCAGCATTCCACATCAAAAATTCTGTTTTTATCACTTACCTACTCGAGGACGAGTAGGAGTTAAGCTTGGGGATGTTGATACGTCTCCAACGTCTATAATTTTTGATTGTTCCATGCTGTTATATTATCAATCTTGGATGTTTTATAATCATTTTATATCATTTTTTGGTACTAACCTATTGACATAGTGCCAAGTGCCAGTTGCTATTTTTTGCATGTTTTTGACATCGCAGGAAATCAATACCAAACGGAGTCCAAATGCCACGAAACTTTACGGAGATTTTCTATGGACCAGAAGACACCTAATGGACCAAGGCTACGCCTGGGGGTGCTCCGAGGAGAGCACAACCCACTAGGGCGCTCCAGGAGGCCCAGGCATGCTCTGGTGGGTTATGCCCACCTCGGGTGCCCCCCGGACAGCCACTTTGCTCTATAAATACCCCGATATTCCAGAAACCCTAGGGGAGTCGATGAAAATCAATTCTAGCTGCCGTAGAGTCCAAAACCACCAGATCCAATCTGGACACCATCACGGATGGGGTTCACCACCTCCATTGGAGTAGTTCTTTGTAGACCTTGGGGTCCGTAGTTAGTAGCTAGATGGCTTCCTCTCTCTCGTTTGATTCTCAATACAATGGTCTCTTGGAGATACATATGATGTAACTCTTTTTGCGGTGTGTTTGTTGGGATCGGATGAACTTTGAGTTTATGATCAGATCTATCTTTTTATATCCATGAAAGTATTTGAGTTTCTTTGATCTCTTTTATGCATGATTGCTTATAGCCTCATATTTCTTCTCTGATATTTGGGTTTTGTTTGGCCAACTTGATCTATTTATCTTGCAATGGGAAGAGGTGCTTTGTAGTGGGTCCGATCTTACGGTGCTTGATCCTAGTGACAGAAGGGGAACCAACACGTATGTATCGTTGCTACTAAGGATAAAACTATGGGGTCTATCTCTACATAGATAGATCTTGTCTACTGATACGTCTCCAACGTATCTATAATTTTTTATTGTTCCATGCTATTATATTATCTATTTTGGATGTTAATGGGCTTTATTTTACACTTTTATATTATTTTTGGGACTGACCTATTAACCGGAGGCCTAGCCCAAAGTGCTGTTTTTTTGCCTATTTCGGTGTTCCGTAGAAAAGGAATATCAAACGGAGTCCAAACGGAATGAAACCTTCGGGAGCATGATTTTTGGAACAAACGTGATCCAGGGGACTTGGAGTGGACGTCAAGCAATCAACGAGGCGGCCACGAGGCAGGGGGCGCCCCCCCAGGCGTGCCCTCCACCCTCGTGGGCCCCTCGTTGCTCCACCGACCTACTTCTTCCTCCTATATATATTCACATACCCCGAAAACATCCAGGAGCACCATGAAACCCTATTTCTACTGCCGCAACCTTCTGTACCCAAGAGATCCCATCTTGGGGCCTTTTCCGGAGCTCTGCCGGAGGGGGGCATTGATCACGGAGGGCCTCTACATCAACTCCATGGCCCCTCCGATGATGTGTGAGTAGTTTACCTCAGACCTTCGGGTCCATAGCTAGTAGCTAGATGGCTTCTTATCTCTCTTTGGATCTCAATACAAAGTTCTCCTCGATTCCCTTGGAGATATATTCGATGTAATCTTCTTTTGTGGTGTGTTTGTCGAGATCCGATGAATTGTGGATTTATGATCAAGTTTATCTATGAACAATATTTGAATCTTCTCTGAATTATTTTATGTATGATTGGTTTATCTTTGCAAGTCTCTTCGCATTATCAGTTTGGTTTGGCCTACTAGATTGATCTTTCTTGCAATGGGAGAAGTGCTTAGCTTTGGGTTCAATCTTGCGGTGCTCGATCCCAGTGACAGAAACGAAAACGACACGTATTGTATTGTTGCCATTGAGGATAAAAAGATGGGGTTTATACCATATTGCATGAATTTATCCTTCTACATCATGTCATCTTGCTTAAGGCGTTACTCTGTTCTTATGAACTTAATACTCTAGATGCATGCTGGATAGCGGCGATGTGTGGAGTAATAGTAGTAGATGCAGAATCGTTTCGGTCTACTTGTCTCGGACGTGATGCCTATATACACGATCATGCCTAGATATTCTCATAATTATTCGCTTTTCTATTAATTGCTCGACAATAATTTGTTCACCCATCATAATACTTATGCTATATTGAGAGAAGCCACTAGTGAAACCTATGGCCCCCGGGTCTATTTTCCATCATACAAGTTTCCAATCTATTTTATTTTGCAATCTTTACTTTCAATGTATATCATAAAAATACCAAAAATATTTATCTTATTATTATCATATCTATCAGATCTCACTCTTGCAAGTGGCCGTGAAGGGATTGGCAACCCCTTTATCATGTTGGTTGCGAGGTTCTTATTAGTTTGTGTAGGTACGAGGTGACTCGTGCATGGTCTCCTACTGGATGGATACCTTGGTTCTCAAAAACTGAGGGGAAATACTTACGTTGCTTTATTGCATCTCCCTTTCCTATTCAAGGGAAAACCAACGCAGTGCTCAAGAGGTAGCAAGAAGGATTTCTGGCGTCGTTGCCACGGAGATCTACGCCAAGTCAAGACATACCAAGTACCAATCACAACTCTTATCCTTCGCATTACATTATTTGCCATTTGCCTCTCGTTTTCCTCTCCCCCACTTCAGCCTTGCCGTTTTATTCGCCCTCTTTTCTTTCCCCCTTCTCTTTTCCAGTTTGCCTCTTTTGCCGGTTTCTTGTTTGCTTGTGTGTTGGATTGCTTGCTTGTCACGATGGCTCAAGATAATACTAAATTGTGTGACTTTTCCAATACCAATAATAATGATTTTATTAGCATTCCGATTGCTCCTCTTACCGATGTTGAATCTTGTGAAATTAATACTGCTTTGCTGAATCTTGTCATGAAAGATCCGTTTTTTGGCCCTCCTAGTGAAGATGCCGCTACCCATCTAAACAAATTTGTTGATTTGTGTGATATGCAAAAGAAGAAAGATGTGGATAATGATATTGTCAAACTTAAGCTATTTCCATTTTTGCTTAGAGATCGTGCTAAAGCTTGGTTTTCGTCTTCGCTTAAAAATAGTATTGATTCATGGAATAAGTGCAAAGATGCTTTTATCTCTAAGTATTTTCCTCCCGCTAAGATCATCTCTCTTAGAAACGATATTATGAACTTTAAGCAACTTGATCATGAGCATGTTGCACAATCTTGGGAGAGGATGAAATTAATGATACGTAATTGCCCTACACATGGATTGAATTTATGGATGATTATACAAAAAATTATGCCAGGTTGAATTTTGCTTCTAGAAATCTTTTAGATTCGGCCACGGGAGGCACTTTTATGGAAATCACTTTATGAGAATCTACCAAACTCCTAGATAATATTATGGTTAATTATTCTCAATGGCACACTGAAAGATCTACTAGTTAAAAGGTGCATGCAATTGAAGAGATTAATGTTTTGAGTGGAAAGATGGATGAAATTATGAAATTGTTTGCTAATAAGAGTGCTCCTACTGATCCTAATGATATGCCTTTGTCTACTTTGATTGAGAATAATAATGAATCTATGGATGTGAATTTTGTTGGTAGGAACAATTTTGGTAACAACGCATATAGAGGTAATTTTAATTCTAGGTCGTTTCCTAGTAATTCCTCTAATAATTATGGTAATTTCTACAATAATTCTTATGGAAATTATAATAATATGCCCTCTGATTTTGAATCTAGTATTAAATAATTTATTAGTTTGCAAAAGAGTTCAATGCTTTGATTGAAAAAAAATTGCTTAAGATTGATGAGTTGGCTAGGAACGTGGATAGAATTTCTCTTGATGTTGATTCTTTGAAACTTAGATCTATTCCACCTAAGCATGATATCTATGAGTCTCTCAAAGCCATGATAATTTCCATTGATGAGTGCAAAGAAAGAACCGCCAGGATGCGTGCAAAAAGAGATTGCTTTGTGAAAGCGTGTTCTTCTAGTTTTCATGATAATAAGGATGAAGATCTAAAGGTAATTGATGTGTCCCCTATTAAATGTTTGTTTTGCAATATGAATCTTGATAATTATGGGACTGGAGATGAGTCAACTTTAGTTAGAAGGCGTCCCAAAAATTCGGACTTTTTAGATCTTGATGCAAAAATTGATAAAAGTGGGATTGAAGAGGTCAAAACTCTAGATAGCAACGAACCCACTATCTTGGATTTCAAGGAATTTAATTATGATAATTGATCTTTGATAGATTGTATTTCCTTGTTGCAATCCGTGCTAAATTCTCCTCATGCTTATAGTCAAAATAAAGCTTTTACTAAACATATCGTTGATGCTTCGATGCAATCTTATGAGGAAAAACTTGAGTTGGAAGTTTCTATTCCTAGAAAACTTTATGATGAGTGGGAACCTACTATTAATATAAAAATTAAAGATCATGAATTCTATGATTTATGTGATTTGGGTGCTAGTGTTTCCACGATCCCAAAAACTTTGTGTGATTTGCTAGGTTTCCGTGAATTTGATGATTGTTCTTTAAAATTGCACCTTGCGGATTCCATTATTAAGAAACCTATGGGAAATATTAATGATGTTATTATTATTTCAAATAGGAATTATGTGCCCGTAGATTTCATTGTTCTTGATATAGATTGCAATCCTTCATGTCCTATTATTCTTGGTAGACCTTTCCTTAGAACGATTGGTGCAATTATTGATATGAAGGAAGGGAATATTAGATTCCAATTTCCGTTAAGGAAAGGCATGGAACACTTCCCTAGAAAGAAAATTAAATTACCATGTGAATCTATTATGAGAGCCACTTATGGATTGCCTACCAAAGATGGCAATACCTAGATCTATCCTCGCTTTTATGCCTAGCTAGGGGCGTTAAACGATAGCGCTTGTTGGGAGGCAACCCAATTTTATGTTTGTTCCTTGCTTTTTGTTCCTGTTTTGTAATAAATAATTTATTTAGCCTCTTTTTTGTTGTGTTTTTTGTGTGTAATTAGTGTTTGTGCCAAGTAGAACCGTTGGGAAGACTTGGGGAAAGTCTTTTTGATCTTGTTGTAAAAAGCAGAAACTTTAGCGCTCACGAGAATTGCTGCCATTTTTTATTGGAGAGTGATATTTAGTTAATTATTTTTGAAGACTATTACTAGATAAATTCCTCACGTCGAGCAATTTATTTTAGAATTTTTGGGGTTCCAGAAGTTTGCGTTAGTTACAGATTACTACAGACTGTTCTGTTTTTGACACATTCTGTTTTTCGTGTGTTGTTTGCTTATTTTGATGAATCTATGGCTAGTAGTAGAGTTTATAAACCATAGAGAAGTTGTAATACAGTAGTTTTAACACCAATATAAATAAAGAATGAGTTCATTCCAGTACCTTGAAGTGGTGTTTTGTTTTCTTTCGCTAACGGAGCTCACGAGATTTTCTGTTAAGTTTTGTGTTGTGAAGTTTTCAAGTTTTGGGTAAAGATTTGATGGATTATGGAACAAGGAGTGGCAAGAGCCTAAGCTTGGGATGCCCAAGGAACCCCAATGTAAAATACAAGGACACCAAAAAGCCTAAGCTTGGGGATGCCCCGGAAGGCATCCCCTCTTTTGTGTTTGTTCATCGGTAACTTTACTTGGAGCTATATTTTTATTCGCCACATGATATGTGTTTTGGTTGGAGCATATTGTATGATTTGAGTCTTTGCTTTTTAGTTTACCACAATCATCCTTGCTGTACACACCTTTTTGAGAGATACACACATGAATTGGAATTTATTAGAATACTCTATGTGCTTCACTTATATCTTTTGAACTATAAAGTTTTTGCTCTAGTGCTTCACTTATATCTTTTAGAGCACGGTGGTGGTTTTATTTTATAGAAATAATTGATCTCTCATGCTTCACTTATATTATTTTGAGAGTCCTTTAGAAAAACATGGCAATTTTCTTTTAGGCATAATAAGAAGCTTTCATATAAGTGCATTGAATACTAAGAGAAGTTTGATACTTGATGATTGTTTTGAGATATGGAGATAGTAATATCAAAGTTGTGCTAGTTGAGTAGTTGTGAATTTGAGAAATACTTGTGTTGAACTTTGCAAGTCTCGTAGCATGCATGTATGGTAAACGTTGTGTAACAAATTTGAAACATGAGGTGTTATTTGATTGTCTTCCTTATGAGTGGCGGTCAGGGACGAGCGATGGTATTTTCTTAAAACAATCTACCCCCCTAGGAGCATGCGCGTAATACTTCATTTTTGATGACTTGTAGATTTTTGCAATAAGTATGTGAGTTCTTTATGACTAATGTTGAGTCCATGGATTATACGCACTCTCACCCTTCCATCATTGCTAGCCTCTTCGGTACCGTGCATTGCCCTTTCTCACCTTGAGAGTTGGTGCAAACTTCGCCGGTGCATCCAAACCCCGTGATACGATATGCTCTATCACACATAAACCTCCTTATATCTTCCTCAAAACAGCCACCATACCTACCTATTATGGCATTTCCATAGCCATTCCGAGATATATTGCCATGCAACTTTCCACCGTTCCGTTTATTATGACACGCATCATCATTGTCATATTGCCTTGCATGATCATGTAGTTGACATCGTATTTGTGGAAAATCCACCGTTCATAATTCTTTCATACATGTCACTCATGAGTCATTGCACATCCCGGTACACCACAGGAGGCATTCATATAGAGTCATATCTTGTTCTAGTATTGAGTTGTAATTAAATAGAAGTGTGATGATCATCATTAATAGAGCATTGTCCCAATAAAAAAAGAGAAAGGCCAAAAAAGGGAAGGCCCAAAAAAATAAAAAAATAAAAGCGGGCAATGCTACTATTCTTTTTCCACACTTGTGCTTCAAAGTAGCACCATGATCTTTATAATAGAGAGTCTCTTGTTTTGTCATTTTCATATACTAGTGGGAATTTTTCATTGTTGAACTTGGCTTGTATATTCCAATAATGGGCCTCCTCAAGTGCCCTAGTTCTTCATGAGCAAGCAAGTTGGATGCACACCCACTTAGTTTCTTTTGTTGAGCTTTCATACATTTATAGCTCTAGTGCATCCGTTGCATGGCAATCCCTACTCCTTGCGTTGATATCAATTGATGGGCATCTCCCTAGCCCATTGATTAGCCGCATCAATGTGAGACTTTCTCCTTTCTTGTCTTCTCCACATAACCCCCTTCATTATATTCTATTCCACCCATAGTGCTATATCCATGGCTCACGCCCATGTATTGCGTGAAAGTTGAAAAAAGTTTGAGATTACTAAAGTGTGAAACAATTGCTTGGCTTGTCATCGGGGTTGTGCATGATGAGAGCATTCTTGTGTGATGAAAATGGAGCATGACCAAACTATATGATTTTGTAGGGATGAACTTTCTTTGGCCATGTTATTTTGAGAAGACATAATTGCTTAGTTAGTATGCTTGAAGTATTATTATTTTTATGTCAATATTAAAGTTTTATCTTGAATCTTTCAGATCTGAACATTCATGCCACAATAAAGAAAAATTACATTGAGAAATATGTTAGGAAGCATTTCACATCAAAATTTTTGTTTTTATCATTTACCTACTCGGGGACGAGCAGGAATTAAGCTTGGGGATTCTTGATATGTCTCCAACGTATCTATAATTTTTTATTGTTCCATGCTATTATATTATCTGTTTCGGATGTTAATGGGATTTATTTTACACTTTTATATTATTTTTGGGACTAACCTATTAATCGGAGGCCCAACCCAAATTGTTATTTTTTTTGCCTATTTCAGTGTTTCGTAGAAAATGGATATCAAACGGAGTCCAAACGGAATGAAACCTTCAGGAGCGTGATTTTTGGAACAAACGTGATCCAGGGGACTTGGAGTGGACGTCAAGAAATCAACAAGGCGGCCACAAGGCAGGGGAGCGCCCACCCCCCTGGGCGCACCCTCCACCCTCACGGGCCCCTTGTTGCTCCACCGACCTACTTCTTCCTCCTTCATATATTGACATACCCCAAAAACATCCAGGAGCGCCACGAAACCCTATTTCCACCGCCGCAACCTTCTGTACCCAAGAGATCCCATCTTGGGGCCTTTTCCGGAGCTCCGCCGGAGGGGGCATTGATCGTGGAGGGCCTCTACATCAACTCCATGGACCCTCCGATGATGTGTGAGTAGTTTACCTCAGACCTTCGGGTCCATAGCTAGTAGCTAGATGGCTTCTTATCTCTCTTTGGATCTCAATACAAAGTTCTCCTCGATTCCCTTGGAGATATATTCGATGTAATCTTCTTTTGTGGTGTGTTTGTCGAGATCCGATGAATTGTGGATTTATGATCAAGTTTATCTATGAACAATATTTGAATCTTCTCTGAATTATTTTATGTATGATTGGTTTATCTTTGCAAGTCTCTTCGCATTATCAGTTTGGTTTGGCCTACTAGATTGATCTTTCTTGCAATGGGAGAAGTGCTTAGCTTTGGGTTCAATCTTGCGGTGCTCGATCCCAGTGACAGAAACGAAAACGACACGTATTGTATTGTTGCCATTGAGGATAAAAAGATGGGGTTTATACCATATTGCATGAATTTATCCTTCTACATCATGTCATCTTGCTTAAGGCGTTACTCTGTTCTTATGAACTTAATACTCTAGATGCATGCTGGATAGCGGCGATGTGTGGAGTAATAGTAGTAGATGCAGAATCGTTTCGGTCTACTTGTCTCGGACGTGATGCCTATATACACGATCATGCCTAGATATTCTCATAATTATTCGCTTTTCTATTAATTGCTCGACAATAATTTGTTCACCCATCATAATACTTATGCTATATTGAGAGAAGCCACTAGTGAAACCTATGGCCCCCGGGTCTATTTTCCATCATACAAGTTTCCAATCTATTTTATTTTGCAATCTTTACTTTCAATCTATATCATAAAAATACCAAAAATATTTATCTTATTATTATCATCTCTATCAGATCTCACTCTTGCAAGTGGCCGTTGTAAGTGCATCTAGTGCCCCTTAGTGATTTTGGTGTATTGAAGACTTATAGGTTAAGGGACTAATGCGTTTGTGAGTGTACACAGGTCTATAAGTCTATGAGGAGTTTGATATTTACAGGAAAAGTCGACCCCTAAAAATGAATATCTTCAACTGAAGATTTTGGTATTTCTGAAGACTTTCATGAAGACTTTGAAAGTGAAGAAATTGGTGTGTCCGTGAAGACTTGATATTCATGCGAGGAATATGAAGCTTGAAGACTTACGTTTTCATAGTTTTGTTTTTCTCTTTCTTGAGTCATAGGAAACACTGTACTGTTAAAGGGGGTCGAGGAAATACTAAGGAAAAATTTCCATGTGATGCTCAACTCAAAATCCTACATCTACTAATCCCTTCGAGTGAAGCCATTGGAAATCTCATATAGTTCAGTCAATTTCTTCAGTAACAGAGACGAAGTTCTTCTGGTCTCTGAGGAATTTGTCCTGACTAAGGAGTTAGGAATTCGCTAGTGCGGATTGCCTACACAGTGAGGAACATGATAGCCCTGAGGATTTTGCTACTCTAAATTCCGACCGTTGCTGTGCTATGCGCCAGTTGTCCCAAAATATATATCCACCTAACGGTCATATCATTGAAGGGCATTTATGTCTTATCATGTCGGGCTGCTCCCTAGGCTATAAATAGCCGCCCCCTACAACCCCTAGCTGGTTGGCTGCTCCAAGAGAAACTGACACTTGCCATTTAAGAGCAACCCATCCTCTGAGGACTTTGAGCGAAAATCATCAAGTGAGGAAAAAGCAAAAAGCCAAAACCCAAACACCTACAAACCCCAAATGATTGAGCATCACTGAAGAGATTGATCCTGAGTGGATCCGACGCTTGTTACCTTTGAAGACTGTGCTTCTTCAGACGGTTAGGCGTCATGGTCTAGAGCATCCAAGAGGAATTGTGGATCGCCGAGTGACCAAGTTTGTGAAGGTTTGGAAGTCGCCTGAAGACTTACCACGAGTGATTGGACGAGGTCTGCGTGACCTTAGTTCAAGGAGAATACAGTGAGGACTGGGTTTCTTGAGCTGCGTGTTCAGGACTGGGTGTCTGGGACTGTGTGCCTCGAGTTTAAATACTCAGCCGCTCCAACCAGACGTACAACTGAAACAGCAGTTGGAACTGGTCTACCAAATCATTGTCTTCACCAACCTTACTGGTTCAATTTCCTCAACTCTTTCATTTCGTCATAACTGTGTTGTGTGCTTGTTCATATCTGTGTTTGAAGACTTTGACTGAAGACTTTCTCAATTTCCTTAGTTCAATTTCTTCAGTCTGTTTGTCTTCATCCTGTGTTATCCTGTGATTACACTTCATGTACTCTATGCCTGTCTTCATTTCATCATGATGACTATGCTTGTATTCTGTTATGTTTACTTTTGAGTGCTCATTGCGCTGCTAGTAGTTCTTCGCTAAGGAATTTCCTCACCGGCAAATTCCTTAGTGAAGAATTTCATAAAAATTGCCTATTCACCCCCCTCTAGTCGACATAATGCACCTTCAATTGGTATCAGAGCAAGGTACTCCCTCGTTCTGTGTGATTTTGGTTTAACCACCTGGAGTTTTAGTTATGTCGACCGCATGTATGATCAAGGTCTCTGTTGGGTGTCCTACCTTCGATGTGACGAACTACCCCTACTGGAAGAATAAGATGTGAATGCATCTTGAAGCAATTGATAACGATCTCTAGTATGTTGTGGAACATGGTGTTCCCTCAGTCACACCTTCTCTGAATGCTGCTAATGTGAAGAGATTCAAGCAACTCGACTCTCAAGCGAAGAATATCATATGTGGCCATCTGAGCAAAGGACAGTATGGCAGAGTGGGTGCTTTGGAGACAGCAAAGCTTATCTGGGACAGGTTGTCCAAAGTGAATGAAGGAGTCTCAACTCAGCGTGACTCTCGAGTTGATGTTCTTCGCAATCTCTTCAACCGCTTCAAAAGACTCAACAATGAAAATGTTCAATAAACCTTCGATCGCCTCACTGACATCTCAAATGAGCTTCAAGCACTTGGTGCCACGGACATCACCGACCATGAGGTGGTGAAGAAATTGCTGAGATCGCTTGATTCCTCATTTTACACTCTGGCATTGATGATACAAGAACGTGTTGATTACAAATCACTTGATCCCGCTAATATTCTCAAGAGGCTAAATACTCATGAGTTCCAACTTGCTGAAAAGAGAGATCTCTATGGTTCAAGCTATGGCAGATCATGTGCACTAAAGGCCAAGGCAGTATCTGAGTCCAAAGATGAAGACTCCGATAGCAGCCTTAGTGATCCTGAAGAACTGAGCCATGATCTGGCTCTGCTTGTGAAGAAGTTCCAAAAGTTCTCAAGACGTGGTCGCCTTGGAAGACCCTCAAGGAGCAATGATTCCTCATCAAGTGACTACAAGAGGAGGCTCTGCCACAAATGCAAGAAGCCTGGACATTACATTCAAGACTGTCCTCAAATGGAAAAGGAATCAAAGAAGAAGAAATACAAGGATTACAGTTCTGATGATGCGAAGAAAAAGAAGAAATCCTCAAAATCCTCATCATCAAAATCCTCAAAGCCTTCATATCACAAGAAGAGTAGCTCCAAGAAGGCCAGGGCATTCATTGGCAAGGAAATGGATTCTGAAGCTGAATCTGAAGAAAATGAGGAAGAGGAGTCATCTGAGGAGTCCAAATCTAGAGTGGCGAGCCTAGCTCTCGCTACTACATTCGTCAACAAGTCTATCTTCAACACTGAAGAAAATAACCTCACCAACAAAGCTGATGAAGGGGATGATGACTACGCTCCCACCTACTGCTTCATGGCAAAGGGTGCCAAGGTACTCAAATATACCTCATCTGAATCAAGTGAAAATGAATCTGATGAAAAACTTAAGCCCAGCTATTCTAAACTTGCTAAGATTGCTGTAAAACAACAAAGGCTTTAGAAAAGGTTCAAAACATGCTAGCCAAAAGTGATGATATGTTGGGTGAAGAAATGGATCGCACTAAAGCCCTGACTGAAAATCTTCAAAGATTTCATACTAGGTTTGACAATCTTCAAAGTCATCATAACACTCTCTTATCTGATCATGAGAAGCTTTCTTATGAATTTCTTCAAAGAAAGCAAGATCTTGAAAAGCTAAGAGTGAGTTATGAAGATCTTCAGAAGGAGCACGATTCATTACTTGCTCAGCAAATCAGCACTTCTCAGGAAGAATTTGTTCCTCCATGCTTGAAGTGCATTGAACGTGAATCTGCTAATTCTTCACCTGAATGTTTAAATGCTGCTAATGTTTCAAATTCTTCACATACCTCTGCTATCACTAATTCCTCATCTGAGGACATTGCTAGTATCACTGATGATGCAGGGTTGAAGGAATTGTACATGATAGGCATGTACAAAAGCCTCAAAGGGCATCAGGCTCTTTGTGATGTGCTTAAAAAGCAGATCCTCAACAGGAACCCTAGGAAAGAGGGTATTGCCTTTGAGAGGAAACTCAATGCTGATGGTACATATTGGAAGCCTGAGCAGTACCCCAAAACTACATGGGTTGCTGCAAAGGGACCTCCAGTTGATCCATCTAACTTATTCTGATGATGAGTCAATTGACTCCAACTATAAACTGTTCAAAAATCAGAATGGTGAAGTATTTGCTAGATATGTTGGCACTAACTGCAGGAAGGGCTCCGCTATGAAGAAAATTTGGGTTCCCAAAAGATGCCTTGAAAATCTTCAGGTGAATGTCATCATGACGCCACCTGTGAATAATAGGAACCCCAGATCAAATTCTTCATATGGATTCAAGTCCTCATACGGACCAAACTCCTCACATGGATCATATTCCTCATATGGATCAAAGTCCTCATATGAACATCATCATGCTAACCCGTCTGTTTCGCAGGGAAGATCTAAGGATTATGGATATGTGCATTATTCTTCAAATCACTATGTCCATAAGTCCTCGAAGAATTTCTCTGCTTACTCTTATGCTTATTCTAACTACTCTTATGTGAAACAAAATGGACTGGCTTCTATGCCATCCTTCTCGTATGGAGCTCGCAGAATGATGAACTCTTTGCCACCCCTTCAGATGTGGGTGGTGAAGAAAAAGAACTAATCTCTTATGCAGTGTCAGGTCTCCAGACGTACGTAATCATCCGAAGAATTTGCTGGAGACCTGAGCATGCCTGATAGGACGCAGGCTAATCATGAAGAAATAAACTTTAATTTCTCATGTCCTCATATTGCTTTATCAGTTCTTTTACTTGATAAAACTGATCTGATGAATTGATATCATATTCTTCACCGATGAAGTATATGAGTTTGTAAGCTGCACTAATTCGTCTGCAGGATGATCAACCCAAAGCCCCTGAGTGGGTCCTCAATAGTGGATGTACAAACCACATGACTGGTGACAAGAATCTATTGATGGATGCTCCGTTATCTCCATCGCATCAGAAGCATATCATCTTTGCTAACAAAGGCAAAAGTCAGGTATTGGGTCTAGGTAAGGTTGTGATTACAAAGGATCGACACATGGATAAAGTCATGCTTGTTGAGTCCTTAGGATAGAACCTTATGTCTGTCTCAATGCTTTGTGATCTTGATATGGTTGTTGTCTTTGGCAAGTATCGTTGTGTTGTGGTTATGGAAGCTGACAATTCCAAAGTCTTCG
The DNA here is from genome assembly GCF_018294505.1 of Triticum aestivum. NCBI lineage: Eukaryota > Viridiplantae > Streptophyta > Magnoliopsida > Poales > Poaceae > Triticum > Triticum aestivum. Next base: position 293,874,967 of record NC_057812.1, read on the forward strand.
AAGGCTTTAGGAGAGGAGACCTGTATATTGTTGATTTCTCTACAGGACCACAACCAGCCGTGTGCTTACTTGCAAAAGCTTCAGAAGGCTGGCTCTGGCATCAACGACTTGGTCATGCAGGCATGACGAATTTGCACACGCTTGTGAAGAAGAAGCATGTCATTGGCATCGAGAATGTCAAATTCCTCAAGGATCACCTATGCGGAGCCTGTGAAGTTGGGAAGATGACGAAGGCCAAGCATCCAGCGAAGACTATCATGACCACCACTCGCCCATTTGAATTGCTTCACATGGATCTCTTTGGTCCTAATCATTATTCTGCTATTTCAAATGAAGCATCTCAATACGGCTTTGTTATTGTTGATGATTATTCTCGCTACACATGGGTACACCTTGTTACTTACAAACATGAAGTGCAGGAAGTCTTCAAACGATTTTCCTCGAGGGCTTCAACCAACTTTGGTGTGAAGATCAAGCACATCAGAAGTGACAATGGCACTGAGTTCAAGAATTCTGGTCTCGATGACTATCTCGATGAACTTGGTATTACTCATGAGTTATCTGCTCCTTACACTCCTCAGCAGAATGGCGTCGTGGAGCGCAAGAACAGGACTCTTGCTGAGATGGCTCGCACTATGCTTGATGAATACAAAACGCCTCGTCGTTTCTAGACTGAGGCAATTGATACTGCGTGCCACATCATCAACAGAGTATATCTTCACAAATTCTTCAAAAAGACTGCCTATGAACTTCTCACTGATAAGAAACCCAATGTAAGTTATTTCAAAGTCTTCGGTGCTAAATGTGGGATTAGAGATCCGCATCACAACTCAAAATTTGCACCGAAAGCACATGAAGGTTTTATGATTGGTTACGGAAAGCACTCGCACACCTACAGAGTCTTCAACAACGTTCTTCACAAAGTTGTTGAAACTGTAGATGTATGGTTCGATGAAACTAATGGCTCGCAAAGAGAGCACCTACCTACTGTGATAGATGCACCAGCACCTGAGGAAACTATCAAGTTCAAGGCTACTGAGGATGTCATTCCTACTGAAGAATCTGCTGAAGAATTCATTCCAGAACATGAAGAAGGTCGAGCTAATGCACCTGAAGAAAATGCTGAAGAAAATGGTGCTGAAGAAAACGCTGATCAAACTCTTCAACGTCAACTAGCTCATCCTCGCATTGCAAAAGAAGTGCAAGTTGAAAAGATCATCAATGACATCAAAGCGCCAGAGCCCACTAAGGTAGATGAAGCATTTCTAGAGCCTGAGTGGATTCAGGCCATGCAAGAAGAACTACATCAGTTCGAGCTCAACAATGTTTGGGAACTGGTCAAATGTCCAGATCCTCGTAAGCACAATATCATCAGCACAAAGTGGATCTACCGCAACAAGCAAGATGAAAATGGCCTTGTGGTGAGGAATAAGGCACGGCTTGTAGCTCAAGGCTACACACAGGTTAAAGGAATTGATTTCGATGAAACTTTTGCACCTGTTGCTAGACTTGAGGCTATTCGCATATTACTTGCTTATGCTAACCATCATGATATCACTTTATATCAAATGGATGTGAAAAGTGCATTCCTCAATGGTAAGCTTGAGGAAGAAGTATATGTTGCTCAACCCCCAGGTTTTGAAGATCCAAAGAATCCTGACAAAGTCTTCAGACTCAACAAGGCCCTCTATGGCCTCAAGCAGGCCCCACGGGCTTGGTATGATACCTTGAAGGAACTCCTCATGAAGAAAGGCTTCAAACCCGGTTCACTCGACCCTACTCTTTTCACTAAATCTTATGATAGTGAATTGTTTGTGTGCCAAATATATGTTGATGATATTATCTTTGGTTGTACTGACCAACGTTATAGTGATGAATTTGCCTATATGATGAGTGAAGAATATCAAATGTCTAGGATGGGAGAGTTGAAATTCTTCTTAGGTCTTCAAATTCGTCAACAACACAATGGCATATTCATCTCTCAGGAGAAGTACCTCAAGGATGTACTGAGGAAGTTCGGCATGCAAGATTGCAAAGGCGTCAAAATTCTTATGCGCACAAATGGCCATCTGTGCACTGATGAAAATGGTATTGACTTCGATCATAAGGTATACCGCTCCATGATAGGTTCCTTATTGTACTTATGTGCATCTAAGCCAGATATAATGCTTAGTGTTTGCATGTGTGCCCGATTTCAAGCTGCACCGAAGGAATCACACCATAAGGCTGTGAAGCATATTCTTCGATATCTAGCTCACACACCAACACTTGGATTATGGTACCCCAAGGGCTCGGCTTTTGATCTTGTTGGATATTCTGACTCTGACTATGCTGGTGGTCGTGTGGATCGCAAATCAACATCTGGTACATGTAATTTCCTCGGACGACCTTTGGTCTGTTGGTCCTCGAAGAAACAGAACTGCGTATCACTATCTATTGCTGAAGCTGAGTACATTGCCGCTGGTTCTTGCTGTGCCCAATTGCTATGGATGAAGCAAACTCTCAAGGACTACGGCGTCAACATGAAGAATGTGCCTCTCCTCTATGACAATGAGAGTGCCATCAAGATTGCTCACAACCCAGTTCAGCACTCGAAGACAAAGCACATTCAGATTCGTCATCATTTTCTTCGTGATCATGTGTTGAAGGGCGACATTTCTATTGAGCATGTGAATACTGAAGAACAGGTAGCCGATATCTTCACAAAGCCCTTGGATGAGAAGAGATTTAGCAAGTTGCGGTGTGAGCTAAATATCCTAGAATCTTCGAATGTTCTTTGAAAAGGACACTCATCCTAACACTTATGCAAAATTGATGACTTAGATGTGCAACACATGAAGAAACGTTTTTCTTCAATCAATGAAGAATGACACTCTTAGTGTGAAGAAATTAATGAAGAATTTGATTCTCAGAACCCTACGATAATTGTACGCGGTGTCTGAAACCATCATTCTTATACGGTGGGTCACGCCACCAGCAAAAGTTGAAATTCCTCAAATTATTCATATTCTTCAACTTTGCATAGTCTTCACTGGTTCCGTCGTTTTTCTTCATTGGCTATATATATGAGTTTATGTCCTCTGCAGCATTCACTTATTGCTATTTCTTCAAGTTGGTTTTCTGCTAAGTGAATGTGATCGGACCCTTCCCCTCTATGCTATACTTAACCCAATCTGTTCACAAATTCTTCATGTGCGTTCTATTTGAAACTCGTTCAAAATCTTCACTGTGTCCTTGTTAGCTGAAGAAATTGCGAACGGAACTTTAAAACCTATCTTATCTAAATTTTCGGCTTTGACTCTCAAACCGTTCTGCATCCCACGATACACTTATCCACTCACCCACGATCTAACATGATCTCCACCTCTCACTACGTGGGTGACACATGTCATGCGAATGAGAAGGGTCAGGGGCACGTTCGTCCAATTTCTTCGGGTGAGCAGTTTTTCACCGTGGCTATAAATACCCCTCCTTCCCTTCTTCACTTCTTTTACTCCGCTCGACCTCTCTCTCCAGCTCGAGCTTCTCAAACCCTAGCGCCGCCGCTACTTCATCGCCACTGGTGAGGAAGAGCTTCACTGCCTCGACCTCGTCGCCGACGTACTCACGCCGACCGCGGACATCTTCACTCCACCGCCGCCGTAGCCGTCTTCCTCCGCCAAGTTAGGGCGTGGAAGATCTGCACAGACGAACTTCACATCTCCTCACTCCAGTTCATCGTGTTCTTCATCCAGGGTAATTAAAAGTTACTTTTACTGCCCTCGTTGATTTGAATGATTATCTACAAAATCTTAAAAAGTGTTTTTCTTCATATCTTCACACACTGAACACCTCACAAGTCATCTGTTCTTGATTCGTTTCTCTAAGCATCATTTTTCTTCAAGATTCCTCAATTGTGTGGATCTTCGATCTATACAACTCTAGAACCTAAGACAAAGAACGCTTAGTGAAAATCTTCAAGACTCATCTGGTCAAATTCCTCAAACTTGTTCTTTTTGAAAAACCTTCTGAGAATGCATATGACCTCTCCAAATTCCTCGCAACTATACTCTGTTCACAGGTACACATGTCAGCTGCTGAATCACTAGGTTCTCATCAACTTAACTCATTTGCAGCGTTCCTCAAAGAAAAGTTGCATACTTCTTCAAAGAATTCGATTGTTCAAATTCCTCAACTAAAGAAAATGGCTGATGGTAAAAGGCCACAGAAGGGAGGAAAGAGGCCTGAGGTAAATACAGCGTTTGAGATCCCTGATGACATATATGTTGGGTACTGCACACCTACTGAGGAAACCAAGAATGAGCGCAAAGTGCGCAAACAGAGGATAGAGAAGAGATGGGCAAGAGAATGGAGGGAGTACATATATGTCACTCCTAAGTACATGAAGAAATTCGCACTCAATCCTCCATGCCCAAGAGCTCCATTGGCACCTAGCCAAATAGCAGATCCCACCAGCCTCAAGCGCGGTGAGGACTATCCTGATGAATGGGCCAAGCGCCAAGCCAAGCTGGCTAAGCAAGCCAGAGAAGCAGTGAGGAAATTCAATGAAGACTCTACTGCTGCTGCTGCCTCTTCTGAGGCCTCTGCTGCCAAGCCAAAGAAGGCTATGTCTAAGAAGCCTGTGCGCAAGCCAAGTGCTTCACCAACAATGCCCTCAAGGCCAAGCTCCTCAGCAATGCCCTCACAGCCAGAATCATCAAAGCCCTCACGGCCAATTCCTCATGCTGCTCCTGTTCCTCCAAAGTCCTCAGCTCCTCTGCCAAAGCCTTTAGATGTTCCGACCAAATCCTCAGCACATGTGCATCTCACCTCGTGCCAAAGGACTGTCGACATCTCCATTGCCTCAGGTGTCTCAGCTAGTTCCTCAGCTGCACCAAGTTCCTCAGCTGGCCCCTCACTGCTGAAGACAAAGGCCACTGCTGGACAAGGTCCTCGCCCAAGTCCTCAAAAGAAGCAAGTCGCTTTCCAAGTGCCGTCTGATGAAGACGAAGCTGATGATGATGAACTTGCAGAAATCATCAGAGACAGGCAAGTCAGGGCCGCTAGAGCCAAGGGATTAGAGGTGCCACTGCTTTTGGATCCCAAGCTGATCCTCGACTACATTGACGATTGGCACAAGGACCCCAACACTCCCTTGCCTAACTTCAAGCTGACTCCTGGCCAGAGTCACATGCTAACCCACTTCATTCAAGAAGAAAAGTGGAAATTTGAGAAGGCCAGGCAGATCAAGAAGCGCGGTACAAGAAAGAGCGTTATCTGAAGAAAAATGTTGTCTCTATGACAATTGAAGAACTTGTCACTATTCAGACTGAGATTAAGAAACTTAGTGATGACTTTGACGCATATCGCGCTGATTGGCTTGGAGCCAAGGTTCGTTTTGTAAAACTTGCGGATAACTTCACTTCCAATGTTGCAGCCCCAACGCAACAGGAAATTCCTTAGGCTAAAGCATCTGCTCAGCCTACTGAAGAAAATGCCAGCACCGCTAATGACAATCAGGCTGCTGAAGAAAATGTGAGTTCCAGGGCTGATGACTGCATTCCGGCCGCTGAAGAAATTGCCAGGGCACCCACTAGTGGTGTGCCTGAAGAAACTGAAGAACTCAGGGCAACTGCATCAGTTGTGCCTGAAGAAAATCAACCAGATTCCTCAGCTGCTCCTGCACCAACTTCAACTCCAATCCTTCCATTTGCATCAGATGTGAAGAAGACCAAGGCTGCAGAGCATGCTGTAGTGAATAAAAGGAAAGCTTCAGCTGCTTCAAATTCTTCAGCTCCGAAGAAAATGAAGCCTATGACAAGTTCATTTGCAAATCCGATTGATGTTGTTCCCATCTCAACCAGGCCATCAAAGGACCTTGTTCCTTTTGATGAAGAATATGTGATCCCCAGCGGATCTGATGAAGAAACTCCTTCTGCAGCTTCGTCTGAACCGTTGGATGAAGAAATTGAAGTGGATGCGATCCCTTCAACACCTATCATCTCCTCGCCTATGCCTCAGTTCACAGCTGAAGAGGCTGGCGTTGAAGAAATGGAAGATGAAGATGTGGACATTGGCTGCTCCACACCCGTAATCAGTGATGAATTCTGGGAAAGTCAGCATCCAAACTCTCCAATGTTCACCCCTCTACAGCAAATTCCTCAGTCCCCCACACAAACTGTTCACATGGGCTCTGAAGAAACTCATCCCACTGCATCTGTCCATGAGGAAATTCCAGCCACTAGCGCTGAAGAAACTGCTGCTGCTGAACAACCAACGACGCAGACTGCCACTAAGGAGGAACCAGAAATTCCTCAGCCTGAAGAACCTGCGATTGAGATTCCTGAGGTCGTGATGCAACTCACTGACACTCCTCTGCCGAAGCCAAAGGATCCATTCTCACGCAAGCAAAAGTTCAAGGCTGATGATTTCTTCGGTGAGCACGTCTTCTTCGAAGATTACAACCCATATGACTCTGCTCGCATTAGGAAGAGGCGTTTCTGGACTGCTAGTCAAGCCAATTTCTATTCCTCAGTGTTGTTCAACAAGGAGAAGATCTTCTACCATGAGCATATTCCTCACGTGGATATGGAATCTCTGCCGTGCTTCGCACCAGTCCTCAGTGTTCTTCACGATGCTGGACTGCTCAACTTTTGCTCTGACATCTGCGATTGGAATGAAGAACTGATTCTTCAATTCTATGCAACGCTGCACATCACCGGAGATGCTGAAGATGTGAATTCATGGGTGCTGGACTGGATGTCTGAAAACACTCACTACACTGCACCAGCCTCTGAATTGCTTCGTGCTCTACCACTCAGTCCTCCCCTTGAAGAAGCTCGCTGCATCTACAGTGAACCTGAGCTCACACATCATTACATGCAGGTGCTGATGAAACCTTTGAAGCCAGGTCAAGCACCAAGAACCAAATTCCTCGTGAAGGAATTGCTGTACGTGCCCAGAACTGTCTATCGTATTCTTACGAGGACAATCAGTCCCATCAAAGGCCACGACTCATCTGATGAGGAAATTGTTGGCATCATGAAGAATCTGGTATTCAACATCGTTCATGGCATTCCTGTCAATTATCACGATTTCTTCATGAGGACTATGGCCAATGTTGCACTGTCTCCGTTTGAGCTGAAGCCTTATGCACCTTGGATTATGAGATTCCTCAGGACAAGGTCTTCACTCAACTACAAAGCTGATTTCCAGAATCACCTCAGCTACTTGCCCCCAATTGAAGTCCTCAAGCAGACATATTCCTCAGTTGATGGAAAGGGCAAGGCACCAGCTGTAATAGATGAAGGCATTCGTCCATTGGATGGTCAGTTTCGCAAAGCTGCATCTTATTCCACCAATGATGACTCTGCCACACATGACTCTGCCAATGCACCTAAGTCCACTCCTCAAGCCACTGCTCCGCGCGTGATGACTGACCGTGAACTTCTGCTTAGTCTTCACCAGAAGGTGGATCGAAATCACAAATGGGTTAAGCGTCAGTTTGGTTCACTTCTTCACAACATGACTGCCACACACAATGCAGTGAAGAAAAACCACTACTACCTCCATCAAGTCTTCGGTCGCACCTGGGCAATCCTGTCACATCTGTATGGTGAAGAAGATCTGAAGAACATGGGTCTCAAAGAAGATTTTGACTGGTCTGCACCTCCACCGAAGAAATTCAAGAAGGTCAGGTTCCTTCTCTGGTGGCCAGCTCATTTTCTTCATCGCGCGACACTGATGAACATGAAGATTTGGACGACACTGCGGCAGGCCCTACATCAACAAACGACCCCAACAACGCTGGCGCTCCTTCATCAACATGATTATCTTCAGGGGCGTTAGTCCTCATTTTCGATCCTTTTGGTCATTCGATGACAAAGGGGGAGAAATATGAGTTAGTCTTCAAGCGGGTCTACTATATGGGCGTTTTTTTGCTAAGTTACAACTCTCGTTCTTCTGAAACTTTATTGGATCGAGTTGTAATCTTAAACCCGATGGTGCTCTGATACTTTTGATGCACTGTGCTCTGATACTTTTGATGCACTATTCTGCATGCTTATTCCTCGTTAATATTATTGCACGCATGCTGAATTTCATCAGGCACCATATTTCATCATGCATTTCAAATTCTTCATATTATATGTTAAATGCGTGTATGAATTACAAGATATAGGGGGAGATCTCCATGATTCAACTCTTCAAGTGTGCATTGCTTCAAAAGCAAATTCCTCACTATGCACATCTTCAGGGGGAGTTCTTCTATATCTTGCAATCAAATTCCTCAATATCAGTAGTTACACTTCATATGTTTATCCCCGTTGAAAACTTAACCTATATTGTCATCAATCACCAAAAAGGGGGAGATTGTAAGTGCATCTAGTGCCCCTTAGTGATTTTGGTGTATTGAAGACTTATAGGTTAAGGGACTAATGCGTTTGTGAGTGTACACAGGTCTATAAGTCTATGAGGAGTTTGATATTTACAGGAAAAGTCGACCCCTAAAAATGAATATCTTCGACTGAAGATTTTGGTATTTCTGAAGACTTTCATGAAGACTTTGAAAGTGAAGAAATTGGTGTGTCCGTGAAGACTTGATATTCATGCGAGGAATATGAAGCTTGAAGACTTTCGTTTTCATAGTTTTGTTTTTCTCTTTCTTGAGTCATAGGAAACACCGTACTGTTAAAGGGGGTCGAGGAAATACTAAGGAAAAATTTCCATGTGATGCTCAACTCAAAATCCTACACCTACCAATCCCTTCGAGTGAAGCCATTGGAAATCTCATACAGTTCAGTCAATTTCTTCAGTGACAGAGACGAAGTTCTTCTGGTCTCTGAGGAATTTGTCCTGACTGAGGAGTTAGGAATTCGCCAGTGCGGATTGCCTACACAGTGAGGAACATGATAGCCCTGAGGATTTTGCTACTCAAAATTCCGACCGTTGCTGTGCTATGCGCCAGCTGTCCCAAAATATCTATCCACCTAACGGTCATATCATTGAAGGGCATTTATGTCTTATCATGTCGGGCTGCTCCCTAGGCTATAAATAGCCGCCCCCTACAACCACTAGCTGGTTGGCTGCTCCGAGAGAAACTGACACTTGTCATTTGAGAGCAACCCATCCTCTGAGGACTTTGAGCGAAAATCATCAAGTGAGGAAAACCAAACCCAAAACCCAAACACCTACAAACCCCAAGTGATTGAGCATCACTGAAGAGATTGATCCTGAGTGGATCCGACGCTTGTTACCTTTGAAGACTGTGCTTCTTCCAGACGGTTAGGCGTCATGGTCTAGAGCATCCAAGAGGAATTGTGGATCGCCGAGTGACCAAGTTTGTGAAGGTTTGGAAGTCGCCTGAAGACTTACCACGAGTGATTGGACGAGGTCTGTGTGACCTTAGTTCAAGGAGAATACGGTGAGGACTGGGTGTCCTGAGCTGCGTGTTCAGGACTGGGTGTCCGGGACTGTGTGTCCTCGAGTTTAAATACTCAGCCGCTCCAACCAGACGTACAACTGAGACAGCAGTTGGAACTGGTCTACCAAATCATTGTCTTCACCAAGCTTACTGGTTCTATTTCCTCAACTCTTTCATTTCCTCATAACTGTGTTGTGTGCTTGTTCATATCTGTGTTTGAAGACTTTGACTGAAGACTTTCTCAATTTCCTCAGTTCAATTCCTTCAGTCTGTTTGTCTTCATCCTGTGTTATCCTGTGATTATGCTTCCTGTACTTTGTGCCTGCCTTCATTTCATCATGATGACTATGCTTGTATTCTGTTATGTTTACTTTTGAGTACTCATTCCGCTGCTAGTAGTTCTTCTCTAAGGAATTTCCTCACCGGCAAATTCCTTAGTGAAGAATTTCATAAAAATCGCCTATTCACCCCCCTCTAGTCGATATAACGCACTTTCAGCCGTGAAGGGATTGACAACCCCTTTATCGCATTGGTTGCGAGGTTGTTATTTGTTTGTGTAGGTACGAGGTAACTCGCGCGTGGTCTCCTACTGGATTGATACCTTGGTTCTCAAAAACTGAGGGAAATACTTACGCTGCTTTACTGCATCACCCTTTCCTCTTCAAGGGAAAACCAACGCAATGCTCAAGAGGTAGCATCTACATCATGTCATCGTTCTTATTGCGTTACTCTGTTTCTCCATGAACTTAATACACTAGATGCATGTGGGATAGCCGTCGATGTGTGGAGTAATAGTAGTAGATGCAGGCAGTAGTCGATCTACTAATCTTGGACGTGATGCCTATGTAATGATCATTGCCTGGATATCGTCATGAGTATTTGAAGTTCTATCAATTGCCCAACAGTAATTTGTTTACCCACCGTTTTCTATTTTTCTCGAGAGAAGCCACTAGTGAAACCTATGGCCCCCGGGTCTCTTTCTCATATTATTTGCCTTCGCGATCTATTTTATTTGCCTTTTATTTTCAGATCTATTAAACCAAAAATAAAAATACCTTGCTGCAATTTATTTTATATGGCGTTCGATCTATCAGTATTTACAACTCTCTCATGTCCGTTTGCCAATCTTGGGGTGCCGCTACCCGAAAGGGATTGACAACCCCTTTTACACGCCAGGTTGCGAGTAGTTGTTACTTGTGTGTAGGTGTTGTTTACGTTGTGTTGCTTGGTTCTCCTACTGGTTCGATAACCTTGGTATCATATCTGAGGGAAATACCTACCGCCGCTATGCTGCATCATCCCTTCCTCTTTAGGGAAATACTGGCGTAGCTTCAAGCGGCATTAGGGTGCCATGATTTCAGATCTGAACCGTTTATGTTATCACCATTATATCCATGTTCTAGATCCGATCTTGCACGTTATAGTCACCTATTACGTGTTATGATCCGGCAACCCCGGAGTGACAATAGTCGGGACCACTCCCGGTGATGACCGTAGTTTGAGGAGTTCATGTATTCATCGTGTGTTAATGCTTTGTTTCGGTTCTCTATTAAAAGGAGGCCTCAATATCCCTTAGTTTCCAATAGAACCCCGCTGCCACGGGAGGGTAGGACAAAAGATGTCATGCAAGTTCTTTCCATAAGCACTTATGACTATTTACGGAATACATGCCTACATTATATTGATGAACTGGAGCAAGTGCCATATCGCCGTAGGTTATAACTGTCTCATGATGAATATCATCCAACAAGTCACCGATCCAATGCCTACGAATTTATCTTATATTGATCTTGCTAAGTTACAGTTGCACTTGTTACAAAACTACTGCTATCACTGTTACCACTACTGTTACTGAAGGAAATATCCCCTAGAGGCAATAATAAAGTTGTTATTTATATTTCCTTATATCATGATAAATGGTTATTATTCATGCTAGAATTGTATTAATCGGAAACTTAGTACATGTGTGAATACATAGACAAACAGAGTGTCACTAGTTTGCCTCTACTTGACTAGCTCGTTGAATCAATGATGGTTATGTTTCCTAACCATAGACATGAGTTGTCATTTGATTAACGGGATCACATCATTAGAGAATGATGTGATTGACTTGACCCATCTGTTAGCTTAGCACAATGATCGTTTAGTTTGTTGCTATTGCTTTCTACATAACTATAAATGTTCCCATGACTATGAGATCATGCAACTCCCGAATACGGGAGGAACACTTTGTGTGCTACCAAACGTCACAACGTAACTGGGTGATTATAAAGGTGCTCTACAGGTGTCTCCGATGGTGTTTGTTGAGTTGGCATGGATCAAGACTAGGATTTGTCACTCCGATTGTCGAAGAGGTATCTCTGGGCCCTCTCGGTAATGTACATCACTATAAGCCTTGCAAGCAATGTAGATAATGAGTTAGTTATGGGATGTAGCATTACGGAACGAGTAAAGAGACTTTCCGGTAATGAGATTGAACTAGGTATTGAGATTCCGACGATCAAATCTCGGGCAAGTAACATACCGATGACAAAGGGAACAACGTATATCGTTATGCGGTTTGACCCATAGAGATCTTCGTAGAATATGTAGGAACCAATATGAGCATCTAGGTTCCGCTATTGGTTATTGACCAGAGACATGTCTCGGTCATGTCTACATAGTTCTCGAACCTGTAGGGTCTGCATGCTTAACGTTCGGTGACGATCGGTATTACAAGTTTATGTGTTTTGTTGTACCGAAGGTAGTTCAGAGTCCCGAATTTGATCACGGACATGACGAGGAGTCTCGAAATGGTTGAGACGTAAAGATCGATATATTGGAAGCCTATGTTTGGACATCAGAATGGTTCCGGGTGAAATAGGGAGTATAGCGGAGCACCGGGAGGTTACAGGAACCCCCGGAAGGTATATGGGCCTTATTGGGCCTTAGTGGAAGAGAGGGAAAAGAAGCAAAGGAGGGGATGCCCCCAAGCCCAATCCGAATTGGGAGGGGGCCGCCCCCCGCCCTTTCCTTCCTTCTCTCCTAGAACCAACAAAGGGAAGGGGGAATCCTACTCCCGGTGGGAGTAGGACTCCCTTGGGGCGCACCTAGAGAGGCCGGCCCCCTCCCCCTCCTCCACTCCTTTATATACGGGGAGGGGGGCACCCCATAGACACACAAGTTGATCATTGATCTTTAGCCGTGTGCGATGCCCCCCTCCACCATAATCCACCTCGGTAATATCATAGCGGTGCTTAGGCGAAGCCCTGTTCCGGTAGCAACATCATCACCGTCATCACGCTGTCATGCTGACGAAGCTCTCCCTCGAAGCTCTACTGGATTGTGAGTTTGCAGGACGTCACCGAGTCGAATGTGTGCAGATCAAGGAGGTGCGTATCTTCGGTACTAGATCGGTCGATCGTGAAGACATACGATTACATCAACCGCGTTGTCATAACGCTTCCGCTTATGGTCTACGAGGGTACATAGACGATACTCTCCCCTCTTGTTGTTGTGCATCACCATGATCTTGCGTGTGTGTAGGAATTTTTTTGAAATTACTGCATTCCCCAATAGTGGTATCAGAGCCAGGTTTATTCGTAGATGTTATATGCACGAGTAGAACACAAAGGAGTTTTGGGCGTGGGTATATACATATTGCTTGCCGTCACTAGTTGATTCTTGATTCAGCGGCATTATTGGATGAAGCGGCCCAGACCGACATTATGCGTACGCTTACGCGAGACTGGTTCTACCGACGTGCTTCGCACACAGGTGGCTAGTGGGTGTCTGTTTCTCCAGCTTTAGTTGAATCAGGTTCAATGAACAGGGTTCTTTCTGAAGATCAAAAAGCAATCACTATACCGCGTTGTGGTTTTTGATGCGTAGGTGAGAACGGTTCTTGCTCAGCCCGTAGCAGCCACATAAAACTTGCGAGAACAAAGTAGAGGACGTCTAACTTATTTTTGCAGGGCATGTTGTGATGTGACATGATCAAGACATGATGCTAAATTTTCTTGTATGACATGATCATGTTTTGTAACATAGTTATCGGCAACTGGTATGAGCCATATGGTTGTCGCTTTATTGTATGAAATGCAATTGCCATGTAATTGCTTTACTTTATCACTAAGCGGTAGCGATAGTCGTAGAAGCAATAGTTGGCGAGACGACAACGATGCTTCGATAGAGATCAAGGTGTCAAGCCGGTGACGATGGTGATCATGACGGTGCTTCGGAGATGGATATCAAAGGCACAAGATGATGATGGCCATATCATATCACTTATATTGATTGCATGTGATGTTTATCCTTTATGCATCTTATTTTGCTTAGTTCGGCGGTAGCATTATAAGATGATCTCTCACTAAATTTCAAGGTATAAGTCTTCTCCCTAAGTATGCACCATTGCTACAGTTCATCGTGCTGAGACACCACGTGATGATCGGGTGTGATAAGCTCTACATTCACATACAACGGGTGCAAGCCAGTTTTGCACATGCGGAATACTCGGGTTAAACTTGACGAGCCGCATATGCAGATATGGCCTCGGAACACTGGAGACCGAAAGGTCGAGCGTGAATCATATAGTAGATATCATCAACATAGTGATGTTCATCATTGAAAACTACTCCATCTCATGTGATGATCGGACATGGTTTAGTTGATATGGATCACGTGATCACTTAGATGATTAGAGAGATGTCTATCTAAGTGGGAGTTCTTAAGTAATTTGATTAATTGAACTTTAATTTATCATGAACTTAGTATCTGATAGTATTTTGCATGTCTATATTGTTGTAGATAGATGGCCCATGATGTTGTTCCATTGAATTTTAATGCGTTCCTAGAGAAAACTAAGTTGGAAGATGATGGTAGCAACTACACGGACTCGGTCCATAACTTGAGCATTATCCTGATTGTTGCATAGAAGAATTAAGTCCTGGAAGCACCGCTAGGTGACAAACCCACTGCAGGAGCAACACCAGATGTTATGAACACCTGGCAGAGCATAGCTGATGACTACTCGATAGTTCAGTGTGCCATGCTTTACGGCGTAGAACCGGGACTTCAACAACGTTTTGAATGTCATGGAGCATATGAGATGTTCCAGGAGTTGAAGTTAATATTTCAAGCAAATGCCCGGTTTGAGAGATATGAAGTCTCCAATAAGTTCTACAGCTGCAAGATGGAGGAGAATAGTTCTGTCAGTGAACATATACTTAGAATGTCTGGGTACCACAACCTCTTGACTCAACTGGGAGTTAATCTTCGTGATGATAGTGTCATTGATAGAATTCTTCAATCACTACCACCAAGCTACAAGAGCTTCATGATGAACTATAATATGCAAGGGATGCGATTCCTGAGCTTTTCGCAATGCTAAAGGTTACAGAGGTTGAAATCAAGAAGGAGCATCAAGTGTTGATGGTCAACAAGACCACCAGTTTCAAGAAAAAGGGTAATGGGAAGAAGGGGGACTTCAAAAAGAACAACAATCCGGTTGCTGCTCAAGTGAAGAAACCCAAGTCTGGACCTAAGCCTGAGACTGAGTGCTTCTACTGAAAAGGAACTGGTCACTGGAAGCGGAACTGCCCCAAGTATTTGGCGGAGAAGAAGGATGGCAAAGTGAAAGGTATATTTGATATACATGTTATTGATGTGTACCTTACTAATGCTCGCAGTAGTGCCTGGGTATTTGATAATGGTTCAGTTGCTAACATTTGCAACTCGAAATAGGGGCTACAGACTAAGCGAAGATTGGCTAAGGACGAGGTGACGATGCGCGTGGGAAATGGTTCCAAAGTCTATGTGATCGCCGTCGGCACGCTACCTCTTCATCTACCTTCGGGATTAGTTTTAGACCTAAATAATTGTTATTTGGTGCCAGCGTTGAGCATGAACATTATATCTGGATCTTGTTTAATGCGAGACGGTTATTCATGAGAAAAATGGTTGTTCTATTTATATGAGTAATATCTTTTATGATGATGCACCCTTGATGAGTTGTCTATTTTTACTAAATCTTGATAGTAGTGATACACATGTTCATAGTATTGAGTCCAAAAGATGCAAAGTTGATAATGATAGTGCAACTTATTTGTGGCACTGCCGTTTAGGTCATATTGGTGTAAAGCGCATGAAGAAACTCCACTCTGATGGACTTCTGGAATCACTTGATTATGAATCACTTGGTACTAGCGAACCATGCCTCATGGGCAAGATGGCTAAAACTTTGTTCTCCGGAACAATGGAGCGAGCAACAAAGTTATTGGAAATCATACATACTGATGTATGTGGTCCAATGAACATTGAAGATCGCGGCGGATATCGTTATTTTCTCGCCTTCACGGACGATTTGAGCAGATATGGGTATATCTACTTGACGAAACATAAGTCTGAAACATTTGAAAAGTTCAAAGAATTTCAGAGTGAAGTGGAAAATCATTGTAATAAGAAAATCAAGTTTCTACGATCTGATCGTGGAGGTGAGTATTTGAGTTATGAGTTTGGACTTCATTTGAAACAATGTGAAATAGTTTCGCTACTCACGCCACCCGGAAGACCACAACGTAATGGTGTGTTCGAACATCGTAACCGCATTTTATTAGATATGGTGCGATCTACGATGTCTCTCACTGATTTACCGCTATCGTTTTGGGGTTATGCTTTAGAGACGGCTACATTCACGTTAAATAGGGCACCATCTAAATCCGTCGAGATGACACCTTATGAACTGTGGTTTGGCAAGAAACCCAAGTTGTCGTTTCTTAAAGTTTGGGGCTGCGATGCTTATGCGAAAAAGCTTCAACCTGATAAGCTAGAACCCAAATCGGAGAAATGTGTCTTCATAGGATACCCAAAGGAGACTGTTAGGTACACCTTCTATCACAGATCCGAAGGCAAGATATTCATTGCTAAGAATGGATCCTTTCTAAAAAATGAGTTTCTCTCGAAAGAAGTGAGTGGGAGGAAAGTAGAACTTGATGAGGTAATTTTACCTTCTCCCTTATTGGAAAGTAGTTCATCACTGAAATCAGTTCTAGTGATTCCTACACTAGTAAGTGAGGAAGCTAATGATGATGATCATGAAACTTGTGATCAAGTTACTACCGAACCTCGTAGGTCAACCAGAGTAAGATCCGCACCAGAGTGGTACGGTAATCCTGTTCTGGAAGTCATGTTACTTGACCATGACGAACCTATGAACTATGAGGAAGCGATGATGAGCCCAGATTCCGCAAAATGGCTTGAGGCCATGAAATCTGAGATGGGATCCATGTATGAGAACAAAGTATGGACTTTGGTTGACTTGCCCGATGATCGGCAGGCCATAGAGAATAATTGGATCTTCAAGAAGAAGGCTGACGCAGACAGTAATGTTACTGTCTACAAAGCTCGACTTGTTGCAAAAGGTTTTCGACAAGTTCAAGGAGTTGACTACGATGAGACGTTCTCACCTGCAGTGATGCTTAAGTCCGTCTGAATCATGTTAGCAATTGCCGCATTTTATGATTTTGAAATTTGGCAAATGGATGTCAAAACTGCATTCCTTGATGGATACCTTAAAGAAGAGTTGTATATGATGCAACCAGAAGGTTTTGTCGATCCAAAATGTGCTAACAAAGTGCGTAAGCTCCAGCGATCCATTTATGGACTGATGCAAGCTTCTCGGAGTTGGAATATACGCTTTGATAGTGTGATCAAAGCATATGGTTTTGTACAGACTTTTGGAGAAGCCTGTATTTACAAGAAAGTGAGTGGGAGCTCCGTAGCATTTTTGATATTATATGTAGATGACATATTGTTGATCGGAAATGATACTGAATTTTTGAATAGCATAAAAGGATACTCGAATAAGAAAATTTTCAATGAAAGACCTTGGTGAAGCTGCTTATATATTGGGCATCAAGATCTATAGAGATAGATTAAGACCCTTGATTGGACTTTCACAAAGCACATACCTTGATAAAGTTTTGAAGAAATTCAAAATGGATTAGGCAAAGAAAGGGTTCTTGCCTGTATTACAAGGTGTGAAGTTGAGTCAGACTCAATGCCCGACCACTGCAGAAGATAGAGAGAAAATGAAAGGTGTTCCCTATGCTTCAGCCATAGGCTCTATCATGTATGCAATGCTGTGTACCAGACCTGATGTGTGCCTTGCTATAAGTTTAGCAGGGAGGTACCAAAGTAATCCAGGAGTGGATCACTGGACAACGGTCAAGAACATCCTGAAATACCTGAAAAGGACTAAGCATATGTTTCTCGTATATGGAGGTGACAAAGAGCTCGTCATAAACGGTTACTTCGATGCAAGCTTTGACACTGATCCGGATGACTCTAAGTCACAAATCGGATACGTGTTTTATTGAATGGTGGAGCTGTCAGTTGGTGCAGTTCCAAGCAGAGCGTCATGGAGGGATCTACGTGTGAAGCGGAATACATAGCTGCTTCGGAAGCAGCAAATGAAGGAGTCTGGATGAAGGAGTTCATATCCGATCTAGGTGTCATACCTAGTGCATCGGGTCTAATGAAAATCTTTTGTGACAATACTGGTGCAATTGCCTTGGCAAAAGAATCCAGATTTCACAAGAGAACCAAGCACATGAAGAGACGCTTCAATTCCATCCGCGATCAAGTCAAGGAGGGAGACATAGAGATTTTCAAGATACATACGGATCTGAATGTTGCAGACCCGTTGACTAAGCCTCTCTCACGAGCAAAACATGATCAGCACGAAGACTCCATGGGTGTTAGAATCATTACAATGTAATCTGGATTATTGACTCTAGTGCAAGTGGGAGACTGAAGGAAATATGCCCTAGAGGCAATAATAAAGTTGTTATTTATATTTCCTTATATCATGATAAATGTTTATTATACATGCTAGAATTGTTTTAACCGGAAACTTAGTACATGAGTGAAGACATAGACAATCAGAGTGTCACTAGTTTGCCTTTACTTCACTAGCTCGTTGAATCAATGACAGTTATGTTTCGTAACCATACACATGAGTTGTCATTTGATTAACGGGATCACATCATTAGAGAATGATGTGATTGACTTGACCCATCCGTTAGCTTAGCACGATGATTGTTTAGTTTGTTGCTATTGTTTTCTCCATAAATATACATGTTCCTATGACTATGAGATCATGCAACTCCCGAATACTAGAGGAACACTTTGTGTGCTACCAAACGTCACAACGTAACTGGGTGATTATAAAGTGGCTCTACAGGTGTCTCCGATGGTGTTTGTTGAGTTGGCATGGATAAAGATTAGGATTTGTCACTCCGATTGTAGGAGAGGTATCTCTGGGCCCTCTCGGTAATGTACATCACTATAAGCCTTGCAAGCAATGTAGCTAATGAGTTAGTTACGGGATGTAGCATTACATAATGAGTAAAGAGACTTGTCGGTAACGAGATTGAACTAGGTATTGAGATACTGACGATCAAATCTTGGGCAAGTAACATACTGATGACAAAGGGAACAACGTATATCGTTATGCAGTTTGACCGATAAAGATCTTCATAGAATATGTAGGAACCAATATGAGCATCCATGTTCCTCTATTGGTTATTGACCGGAGACATGTCTCGGTCATGTCTACATAGTTCTCGAACCCGTAGGGTCCGCACGCTTAACGTTCAGTGACAATCGATATTACGAGTTTATGTGTTTTGATGTACCGAAGGTAGTTCAGAGTCCCGGATTTGATCACGGACATGACGAGGAGTCTTGAAATGGTCGAGACATAAAGATCGATATATTGGAAGCCTATGTTTGGACATCAGAATGGTTCCATGTGAAATCGGGAGTATACCGGAGCACCGGGTGGTATATGGGCCTTAATGGAAGAGAGGGAAAAGAAGCAAAGGAGGGGGCGCCCCCCAAGCCCAATCCGAATTGGGAAGGCCCCCCCCTTTCCTTCCTTTTTATCCCCCTTCCTTCTCTCCTAGAACCAACCAAGGGAAGGGGGAATCCTACTCCCGATGGGGTTAGGACTCCCTTGGGGTGCGCCTAGAGAGCCGGCCGCCTCCCCCTCCTCCACTCCTTTATATACGGGTGAGGGGGCACCCCATCGACACACAAGTTGACCATTGATTGTTAGCCGTGTGCAGTGCCACCCTCCACCATAATCCACCTCGGTAATATCGTAGCGATGCTTAGGCGAAGCCCTGTTCTGGTAGCAACATCATCATTGTCATCATGCCATCGTGTCGACGAAGCTCTCCCTCGAAGCTCTACTGGATCGTGAGTTCGCGGGGCGTCATCGAGCCGAACGTATGCAGATCGCGGATGTGTCGTATCTTCAGTACTAGATCGGTCGATCGTGAAGACGTACGACTACATCAACCGCATTGTCATAATGCTTCCACTTATGGTCTAAGAGGGTATGTAGACGATACTCTCCCCTCTCGTTGCTGTGCATGACCATGATCTTGCGTGTGCGTAGGAATTATTTTGAAATTACTGCGTTCCCCAACAGTTACTGATGTCACTATTATCAAAATTATCATATTACTTTGCTACTGATCACGTTGTTGTAGATAATTAATCTCCATGTGTGCTTGAATTGACAACTCAGCTTCTACTACCTTCAAATATTCTTTGGCTCCCCTTGTGTCGAATCTATAAATTTGGGTTGAATACTCTACCCTTGAAAACTGTTGCAATCCCCTATACTTGTGGGTTATCAGTATGTATTTCCAATAAGTCATTAGCTCGCTCCATTGTTCCGAAGAACGGAGTTTTAGTCATCTTGCCCAGGAGGCATGGTTCGGAAGTATCAAATGATTCATAATCAAGTGATTCCAAAAGTCCATCTACATGGAGTTTCTTCACGCGCTTTACACCAATATGACCTAAACAGCAATGCCACAAGTATGTTGCAGTATCATTATCAACTTTGCATCTTTTGGCATCAATATTATGAATATGTGTATCACTATGATCGAGATTCAATAAACCATTCAAATTGGGTGTATGACCATAGAAGGTTTTATTCATGTAAACAGAACAACAATTATTCTCTAACTTAAATGAATAAACATATTGCAATAAACATGATCTAATAATATTCATGATCAACGCAAACACCAAATATTTATTTAGGTTCAATACTAATCCCGAAGGTAGAGGGAGTGTGCGATGGTGATCATATCAACCTTGGAATCATTTCCAACACACATCGTCACCTCGCTTTTAACTAGTCTCTGTAACTCATGTTTCGAGTTACTAATCTTAGCAACTGAACCGGTATCAAATACCTAGGGGTTACTATGAACACTAGTAAAATACACATCAATAACATGTATATCAAATATACCTTTGTTCATGTTGCCATCCTTCTTATCCGCCAAGTATTTGGGGCAGTTCCACTTCCAGTGACCATTTCCTTCGTAGTAGAAGCACTCAGTTTCAGGCTTGGGTCTAGCTTTGGGCTTCTTCACGGGAGTGGCAACTTGCTTGCCATTCTTCTTGAAGTTTCCTTTCTTTTCCTCGGCCTTTTTGTTGAAATTAGTGGTCTTGTTAACCATCAACACTTGATGCTCTTTCTTGATTTCTACCTTCGCCGTTTTCAGCATCATGAAGAGCTCGGGAATCATTTCCGTCATCCCTTGCATATTACAGTTCATCACGAAGTTCTAGTAGCTTGGTGATAGTGACTAGAGAACTCTGTCAATCACTATCTTATATGGAAGATTAACTCCCACTTGATTCAAGCGATTGTAGTACCCAGACATTTTGAGTACATGCTCACTGGCTGAGCTATTCTCCTCCATCTTGTAGGAAAAGTACTTGTCAGAGGTCTCATGCCTCTTGATACGAGCATGAATCTGAAATACCAATTTTTAGCTCTTGGAACATCTCATATGCTTCGTGGCGTTCAAAATGTTTTGAAGTCCCGGTTCTAGGCCGTAAAGCATGGCGCACTAAACTATCAAGTAATCAGCATATCGAGCTTGCAAAATGTTCATAACGTCTGCATCTGCTCCTGCAACAGGTTTGTCACCTAGTGGTGCATCAAGGACATAATTCTTCTGTGCAGCAATGAGGATAATCCTCAGATCACGGACCCAGTTCGCATCATTGCTACTATCATCTTTCAACTTAGTTTTCTCTGGGAACATATCAAAAATAGGGGATCTATATCGCGAGCAATTGATCTACAACATAGATATGCAAAAACTA
Source organism: Triticum aestivum (assembly GCF_018294505.1). Taxonomy (NCBI): domain Eukaryota; kingdom Viridiplantae; phylum Streptophyta; class Magnoliopsida; order Poales; family Poaceae; genus Triticum; species Triticum aestivum. The sequence goes on from NC_057812.1 coordinate 293,896,547, forward strand.
CTTCGACTAAGTTCATGATAAATTTAACTTCAATTAATCAAATTACTAATGAACTCCCACTTAAATTAACACCCCTCAAGTTATCTAAGTGATACATGATCCAAATCAACTAACCCATGTCCGATCATCACATGAGATGGGGTAGTTGTCAATGGTGAACATCTCTATGTTGATCATATCAACTACATGACTCATGTTCGACCTTTCGGTCTCAAGTGTTCCGAGACCATGTCTGTACATGCTAGGCTCGTCAAGTTTAACCCAAGTATTCTGTATGTGCAAAAATGTCTTGCACCCATTGTATGTGAACGTAGAGTCTATCATACCTGATCATCACGTGGTGTCTTGAAATGAGGAACTGTAGCAGTGGTGCATACTCAGGGAGAACACTTTTATCTTGAAATTAAGTGAAGGGATCATCTTATAATGCGCTGCTCTAAGCAAAATAAGATGAATAAAAGATAAACATCACATGCAATCAAAATATGTGACATGATATTGCCATCATCATCTTGTGCTTTTTATCTCCATCTCCAAAGCATCGACATGATCTCCATCATCACCGGCTCGACACTTGATCTCCATCGTAGCGTCGTTGCGTCGAGGTCGTCAAGCCAACTATTGCTTTTACAACTATCACTAACGCATAGTGATAAAGTAAAGCAATTACATGACACTTGCACTTCATACAATAAAGAGACAACACTAAGGCTCCTGCCAGTTGTCGATATTACAAAATATGATCATCTAATACATCAACATATATCACATCATATCTTGACCATATCACATCACAACATGCCCTACAAAAACAAGTTAGACGTCCTCTACTTTGTTGTTGTATGTTTTACATGGCTGCTACGGGCTTCTAGCAAGAACCGTTCTTACCTATGCAAAAACCACAACGGTGTTTCATAAAGTTTGTTGTTTTAACATTCTTCAAGGACCGGCCGTAGTCAAATTTGATTCAACTAAAGTAGGAGAAACAGACACCCACCAGCCACCTTTATGCAAAACTAGTTGCATGTCAGTCGGTGGAACCGGCCTCATATGCGTGAACATGTAAGGTTGGTCCAGGCCGCTTCATCCCACCATACCGCTGAATCAAAATAAGACGTTGGTGGTAAGCAATATGACTATCACCATCCACAACTCTTTGTGTTCTACTCGTGCATATCATCTGCGCATAGACCTGTCTCTGATGCCACTGTTGGGAAACGTTGCATGGAAAACAAAAACATTATATGCACACGCAAGATCTATCCATGGAGATGCATAGCAACGAGGGAGAGAGTGTGTCTACATACCCTCGTAGACTGTAAGCGGAAGCATTTAACAACGCGGTTGATGTAGTCTGTCACACCCTAGTTAGTTCAAGCATTAGAGTGTGCATCATGTTTAAATTCCTCTTAAATTTGAAATGGGGAAGACAGAACCCCCAACACCCCCCCTGAAAACAACTAGGGTTTACTAAAATTATTTTTCAATGAACCTGAAATGCCTTTCTAAAAAGTTCACTCTCTTTGTCTTGGGTTAGAACCTCTGGCAAAATTAGTGCACAATTTTCTAGGTCAATAGAAGGTCATTGAATTAAATCATAAGTATTTGATTTTGGGCATTTAAATGCTATAAAATAATTTAAATGCTCAAATAATTCTGGAAATAAATGTATACTGTTGGAAATATTCTAAACAGAGCCCACATTTATTTTCAGGATTTTTGGAAACGTTTTAGTATTTTTAATAAAGCCCAACAGTTGCAGTTAAATAGAAAAACAGAAACAAATCAAAAAAAGAGAGAGAGGGAAGCCCACCTAGGCCTTACCTGTGCTGGCCCAGCCCACCTGGCTCGGCCCAGCCGATTGGCCTTGCCAGTCGTCGTCCTCCTCCCGCCAGGAGGACGAGGAGCACGTGGCCGGCTCCCGCGGCCACACGTCGGCCACCTTCTGCTTCTGCCGACGCCCTGGAGACGTCCAGGGATGCCACGCCGACCCCCACGTCCCCCTCTCATCCTCCCTCACTCTCCCCCTCGTCTCCCTCACCCTCTCCCGCGATGGCCGAGCGCAATCCTTGCCACCGTTCGCCGTAGACGTCACCAGAGCCACCCCCTCGCCCCTCCGACAAGCCCAATAGCTCCGCCTCGTCGCGTTGGACCTCTCCGGTGACCCACGCGACTCCAAACGCCGCCGAACGCCGTCTTCGCCCTCGTCTTCAACCTCGGGCACCTGAGCCATCTCCGGTCGATTCGTCGCCGCCAGGACCTCCCTGAGGTCGCTGACCCCCTCTCCGACCCTGCTATGAGCTCCTCTTCCTCTTCCCCTAGCTCCCGTGCTTGTTTGGCCTCTGTAGTCGCCACTTCCACCGCACCCGAAAGCTCCCCGCCGCCGGCCATGGCGCCGTCGTGGCTAGAGCCACAGTGGCTCGAAGCCAAGCTCACCGTTGTGCTTAGCGCAGCACCAGGAGCCCGTAGCCACCACCAGCTCTTTCTCCCGTGCACCGTAGCGTCGAACCCAACCCCGTCCGAACTCCGGCCGCCGCTGCCGAGCTCGCCGGCGTCGTTTCCGGCGTTCCCGTGTCCAACCACTTGCACCACTGGATGCGGCAGCTCCCCAGCTACGCGTAGCACGTCTCCACCGGCGATTTGGTCACCGGAGGACCAAATCCGAGGCTCTCCGCCGTCTCGGCCTCGCCGGCGACTCAACGCCGGCGGGATTAGCCCCGCTGACCAGGGGTTTGACCCCAGTTTGACTCCATCTGAGACACTGATGTGTGGGGCCGGCTTCTAACTAATTTAGATTAGTTTAAATTAGAGCTAATCACTCTGTTAGAGGTTAATGACGCCGTTAACTACCCCTCTCTCACTGACATGTGGGCCCAGAGCCTAACTAACCCAGTTTAGTGCTAACTAAACACTCACCAACTCTGTTAGTCAGCTGAGAGACTGACAGAAGGGGCCCACCAGTCAGGTTTGACCTGGGCTGGCGCCTTTGACCCGCTGACGTCACAGTGATGCAGTGCTGACGCTTTAATTCAATTTCTGGATTTATTCTTTAATAGGAAATCCCAGAAAATAATCAAAACTTCTAAAAATCATAGAAAATCAACCATAGCTCCAAATGCAAAGATTTATATATGAAAAATGATCAGAAAAATTCAATCTATCCATCTGTAATGGTTTCATGCATGACAAAACAAGTTAACCTTGCTGTTTAAGCAGAGTGAGGTAATGCACTAGTAAAGCCATGTTTAATAAGCTAATAATTGAATCTTTGACTCAAATGAGTTCATACCTTTCTGTTTTAGCTTGCATTAGGCCAAGACACCTTCATCTTGCCATGTCATAGCATGCATCATATTGTTGCATATTGCCATGTGTTGATTATGTTTCGGTGTGTCTTTCATGGTAGGTTCTGCCTCCGAGGATAACCCCGAGTATCCGTCTGAAGGGCAGTACCCTACTACGACTACAACAGGCAAGCAACCCGTTGATCATTCCGATACAAAACCATGTTCTTGCTTCTGCTCTGGTTTACTGCATTAAGACAACGTGATTCAAACTGCTGTGTGTTACGGTAGTTGAACCCTTATCCTCTGCATGACCTGTCATTGCCACAATAACTAGATGAAACCCACTAGCATGTGTAGGAGTTGATTTAGCCATGTATGTGATTCCTACCTTGCTATGCCTACTATGCTTAGAGTTGTGTCAGGTCTGATTCATCTGGGTGATGGGCTAGAGTGATATGATATGTCGGTAATGTGAGGAATGTGTTGAACATGTTTTAGTAAAGGTATCGATGAGAGGCCATGTAGGAGTACATGGTGGGTTGTTTCATTGAGACCGTCCATAAGAACTGAGATCTGTATGCGTGATTTAAGATTCAGCTACTACCACACATTGGGCCCTGAAATATGACCCTGCTCGACTTACTGACCCCTCTCGCCCTCTGTCCAGGAGTTGCAACTAGTTTTTGGTGTTTGTAGGACATGTGTTGGCGGCCGTCCGTAGCACTGACCCTAGGGGTGGGCTATGATGCGGTAGATATACTGTGGCCGGGTATGTCGGGTGCCCGTTTGGCGTCTCGGGACCCTGTACACATCGTTTGGGGCCGTTGAGGACACCCCGGCCGGATTTCCTTGCGGATGGAACCTGAATAGGCGTCGGTTTTCGCTTGAAGTCTGCCGAGCACATGTCGTGTGCAGACGCTAAGTGGTGGAAACATGTGTGACGAAGTACACCCCTGCAGGGTATAAAACTATTCGAATAGCCGCGTCCACGGTAAAGGACTACTTGGTTGCCTATACAGTTCATAGACAAGTTAATGGATACTACTAAAAGACTCAAGATAAGTGTGAGTACCGAGAATGGCCCTCTCGTAGGATGACGAGGGAGGATCCTCGATGGAGTATTGTGTTGGTGAGTAGTGGACTCGTGTGCGAAAACTATTTTACTGGTGGAGTTCCATAGGATAGCTTAGCCAAGAGTTAAAGATGGCTTGCTACAATAACCCCACCTACTTCTTGAGAATAAGCATTTATAGTAGGTTCTGTTGTAAGACTTGCTGAGTACCCTTGTACTCATGTTTGCTTAATTACTGTTTTCAGATGACAACACCGCCCCCTCCGATGGGTTCTACGTAGACCTTGACGTCGACGAGTGACTAGCCACCCAGGTGGTGATCCTGGCCATGGGGGGCCCTATGTAGATAGACAGGCTTCGAGAAGCTTTCTTTCTTTCTAGTGTCTGTACTCAGACTAGTTGCTTCCGCATGTGCTTGTATGATTGTATGACTTGAGTGTCGGGTCATGTAACCCCTGTCTGTATGAACATGTTATGTATGGCTCTCTGGAGCCTTTAAATAAAGTACTTGAGTTGTAGAGTTTTGTTATGATGCCATGTTGTATGTACTCAAATCGGGCATATTGTGTGTATGATTGAAATGCTTGGTATGAGTGGGATCCGACAATCTAGTTGTTTATCCTTGGCAGCCTTTCTTATGGGGAAATGTAGTCTAGTGTTCCTCGAGCCATAGTAGTCCGCTACAGCCCGGTTCACCGGAGTCCTCCTAGCCCAGCACTACTTTTCAGGACACTTGACTGGCCGGCATGTGTTTCACTTTGTTCCTATGTCTGTCCCTTTGGGGAAATGTCACGCGGAGACTTCCGGAGTCCTGTTAGCCCAGTGCTACAGCCCGGAATCACTCGCTGATGACCGACATGCTCGATGTGATTCATGTATGCCTGTCTCCATAGGTCTGTCTCGCTTTGGGTTCACGACTAGCCATGTCGGCCCGGGTTCTCTGTCATATGGATGCTAGCGACACTATCATATACGTGAGCCAAAAGGTGCAAACGGTCCCGGGCCATGGTAAGGCGACACCCATGGGATACCGTGCGTGAGGCCGGAAAGTGATATGAGGTGTTACCGGCTAGATCGATGTGGCTTGGAATCGGGGTCCTGACATAGTCGAACTTCTTCGCGCTCCAACCGATCAAGTACCGAAAGCACAACACCTCCGCGTTCTGCACACGTTCAGCTCGGTGACGTCCTCCGCCTTCTTCATCCAGCAGGACGACAAGGTAGTAGATGAGTTTTGGCAACACGACGGTGTGGTGATGGTGGTGGTGATGCGATCTCCACAAGGCTTCGCCTAAGCACTACGAAAATATAACCGAGGGAGTAAACAGTGGACGGGGGTGCCGCACACGGCTAAGACAATGTCTGTTATGTGCTAGGCGCCCCCTCCCACATATATATAGGTGGAAGGTATGGAGGAGCAGCCAAAGGAGGCGCCCAAGTATGAGGAATCCTACTTGGGGTCCCTCCCAAGCTGCGCCCCCTTTCCTTATTTAGAGTGCGGGGAAAGGCATGGGGTGGCGCCCCCTTTCCTTTCTCCCATGAGAGGGAAAGGCGGGAGGGGCTAGCCCCTCCCCCTTTTCCTTCCCTAGGGCTGGCCAAAAAAGGGAGGGGGCGCACCAGCCCCCTTGTGAGCTTGTCTGTCCCCTCCTTTGGCCCATAACTCCCATATATAGTCGGGGGGTGCCCAAAACACCTTCCGGTGACCCGATTCCTTCCCCGGTACGTCCTGAAACACTTTCGGTGTCCAAATACCATCGTCCTATATATCAATCTTTACCTCTCGACCATTTCGATACTCCTCATCATGTCTGTGATCTCATCTGGGACTCTGAGAAACATTCGGTCACCAAAACATATAACTCATATAACACTATATCGTCAACGAACGTTAAGCGTGTGGACCCTACGGGTTCGAGACCTATGTACACATGACCGAGACACCTCTTTGGTCAATAACAAATAGTGGAACCTGGATGCCCATATTGGCTCCTACATATTCTACGAAGATCTTTATCGGTTGAACGTTATGACAACATACATAATTCCCTTTGTCCATTGGTATGTTACTTGCCTGAGATTCGTTCATCGGTATCTTCGTACCTAGTTCAATCTCGTTACCGGCAAGTCTCTTTACTCGTTCAGTAATACATCATCCTGCAACTAACTCATTAGTCACTTTGCTTGCAAGTCTTCTTATGACGTGTATTACCGAGAGGGCCCAGAGATACCTCTCCCATACTCGGAGTGACAAATCCTAATCTTGATCTATGCCAACTCAACAAACATTTGATAGCACACAAGGTATTCCTTCGGTATTTGGGAGTTGCATGATCTCATAGTCGAAGGAATATGAATTTGACATGAAGAAAGCAATAGCAATAAACTGGACGATCATTATGCTAAGCTAACGGATGGGTCTTGTCCATCACATCATTCTCCTAATGATGTGGTCCCGCTATCAAATGACAACTCATGTCTATGGTTAGGAAACCTTAACCATCTTTGATTAACGAGCTAGTCTAGTAGAGGCTCACTAGGGACACTGTATTTGTTTATGTATCCACACAGGTATTTAAATTTCCGGTCAATACAAATCTAGCATGAATAATAAACCTGTATCATGATTTCGAAATGTAATAATAACCATTTTATTATTGCATCTAGGGCATATTTCCCTCAGATGCAGTATAGTAGAGATAAGTATTTCCCTCAGTTGAGAACCAAGGTTATCAATCTAGTAGGAGAACCATGCAAAACCTCGTTAGCAACACCTATACACAAAAGAGCAAATACTTGCACCCAACGCAATCAAGGGGGTTGTCAATCCCCTTGGTGGTTATTTGCAAGGATCAAGTCCGACAGTGATAGATAGAAAAATAAAACACAAAATAAAATAACGGTAAATAAATTGCAGCAAGGTATTTTTGGATTTAATATATGATAAAAGTAGATCTGGGGCCATAGTTTTCACTAGAGGCTTCTCTCTCGAACAAAAAGCAGACAGTGGGTAAACAAATTACTGTTGGGCAATTGATAGAAAAGTGCATATGATGATATTCAAGGCAATGATCATGTATATATGCATCATGTCTGAGACAACTAGACTGACTCCTGCTTGCATCTACTATTGTACTATTACTCCACCCATCGACCTCTATCCAACATGTATCTAAAGTATTAAATTCATAAAAATGGAGTAATGCCTTAAGAAATATGACATGATGTATAGAAAGTAAACCCAACCAATATGAATAAACCGTTTCCCCCTGAATGGTAACAATACAAATATGTGTCTTGTCCCCTTCTGTCATTGGGATATAGATCACCACAAGATTGAACCCATTACAAAGCACCTCTCCCATTGCAAAATATATCAATCTAGTTGGCCAAACCAAACGGATAGATTGAAGAGAAATACAAGTTATAAAAATCACGCATAAAAGAATTCAGAGAAGACTCAATTAATATTCATGAATAATCTGATCATAAACCCACAATACATGGGATCCCAACACACACACTGCAAAAGAATATTACATTGAATAAATCTCCAAGAACATCGCGGAGAACATTGTATTGGAGATCAAAGAGAGAGAAGAAGCCATCTAGCTACTAGATATGGACCCGTAGTTCTATGGTAAACTATTCACACATCATTGGAAGGGCAACAAGGTAGATGTAGAAGCCCTCTATGATCGATTCCCCCTCCAGCAAAGTACTGGAATAGTCCTCCAGATGGGATTGCAAAATAACAGAAACTTGCAAAGGAAAAAGTATTTTGGGTGGCTCTCTGTTGGTTTCCTGATTTTAGAGAGTTTATAGAGGCGGAATTAGGCCAGATGGAGCCACGAGGGGCGCACAAGGCATTAGGCCTCCCTGTTGCCTTGTCGTCTACTTGTTTGCCTTCTGGTCTCCTCTCGAAGCTTCCACAGTCTCTCTTGTCTAGAAAAAATCATCAAAAAGCTTCATAGTGTTTGGACTTCGTTTGGTACTGATTTTACTGGAAAACCAAAAATAGGCAAAAAATAGCAACTGGCACTTGGCACTAGGTTAATAGGTTAGTCCCAAAAAAGGATATATAATTGCATAAAATTGCATATAAAACATCTAGGATTGATACTATAATAGCATGGAACAATCAATATACACACACACACACACACACACACACGTTGAAGACGTATCAAGCATCCCCAAGCTTAATTCCTGCTCTTCCTTGAGTAGGTAAATGATAAAAACAATAGTAATTGGTTTATACATTTGGATCCGGATGATTCAAAGCAATAGTCTATAATTTGAGATAAGACATCATTACTTAGGCATACCAACAAACAATCATGTCTTTCGAAATAAAGATGCTAAAGATCGCTATCCCTACAAAATCATATAGCCTTGTCATGCTCCATCTTATTAACAAAAAGTATAAATCATGCACTACCCCGGTGTCAGCCAAGCAATAGGTTCATACTTTTTAATGCCCTTCAGCTTTTTCAACCCACATGTAATAAATGAGCGGAAGCCATGGATAAAACACTATGGATGGAATAGAATACAGTGGTAGAGATTAATATGGAGAAGACAAAAAAGGAGAAAGTGTCACATCGACGAGGCTAATCAATGGGCTATGGAGATGCCCATCAATTGATGTCAATGCAAGGAGTAGGGATTGCCATGCAATGGATGCACTAAGAGCTATAAGTGTATGAAATCTCGAATGAAAACTAAGTGGGTGTGCATCCAAGTTGCTTGCTCTAGAAGACCTCGTGCATTTGACGAAGCCCATCGTCAGAATATACAAGCCAAGTTCTATAATGAAAAATTCCCACTAGTTATATGAAAGTGACTACATAGGAGACTCTGTATATGAAAAACATGGTGCTACTTTGAAGCGCAAGTGTGGAAAAAGATAGTAACATTGCCCCTTCTCTCTTTTTCTCTAATTTTTTTGGTGGGCTCTTTTTGGCCTCATTTTTTTTCTTTTTTATTTACTCACTAGGACAATTCTCTAATAATTAATAATGATGAGAATCACACTTCGATTTACTTTCAACTCAAATTATAACTCGATACTAGAACAAAATATAACTATATATGAATGCCTCTGGTGGTGTACCCAGGATGTGCAATGATCTAGAGTAACATGTATAAAAATTGATGAACGGTGGCTGAGCCACAAATACTATGTCAGCTATATGATCATGCAAAGCAATATGACAATGATGATGTGTGTCATAATAACGGAACGGTGGAGGTTGCATGGCAATATATCTTATAATGGCTATCAAAATGCCATAATAGGTAGGTATGGTGGCTGTTTTGAGGAAGATATAAGGAGGCTTATGTGTGATAGGGCGTATCATATCACGGGGTTTGGATGCACCGGCGAATTTTGCATCACATCTCGAGGTGAGAAAGGGCAATGCACGGTACCGAAGAGTCTAGCAGATGGCAGAAATGTTAGAGTGCGTATAATCCATAGGCTCACATTAGTCATAAAGAACTCATAGACTTATTGCGGAGGTCTAATAGGCCTCAAAGCAAAGTACTACTACGCATGCCCCTAGGGGGAGGTTGGTATGAGTAAACCATCGTGCACCCCCGACCCTCACACAAAGGAAGACACTCAATAATAAATCATGCTCCCACTTCTTAGCATAATGAGATAGTATACGTGCATGCTTCAGGAATCACAAACCATAACACCAATAATCTTACTAAACCACAATCATTCACTAGTACCTCCCATGTATTACCATCTTTATATCACAAAACTATTGCAAGGAATCAGACTTATTATATTGAGTGATCTACATGAAAGTTTTTATTATATCCCTTTTGAATACCTATCATATTAGGGCCAATTTCATAACTTGTGCATATTTCCATTACTATTATCAACTCTGAAAATGATATAAGTGAAGCATGAGAGTGCAACTATTTCTTTAAAATATGACCATTATCGTGCTCTAAAAGATATAAGTGAATTACTAGAGCAACTACCTAGCTCAAGTGAAGCACATATAGTATTCTAACAAATCACAAATAATGCGTGTCCCTCTCAAAAAGGTGTGTCTAGAAAAGATGAGTGTGCCAAACTAAAAAGCAAACAAAGCAAAGACTTATATAATACACGATGCTCCAAGCAAAACTCATATCATGTGATGAATAAAAGTATAGCTTCAAGTAATTTACCGATGGTTGGTAGAAGAAAGAGGGGATGCCATTCGAGGCATCCCCAAGCTTAGATTCATGGGTGACCTTGGATATTACCTTGGGGTTCCTTGGGCATCCCCAACCTTAGGGTCTTGCCATTCCTTATTGAAGGAAATATGTCCTAGAGGCAATAATAAAGTTGTTATTTATATTTCCTTATATCATGATAAATGTTTATTATTCATGCTAGAATTGTATTAATCGGAAACTTGATACATGTGTGAATACATAGACAAAACAAAGTGTCCCTAGTATGCCTCTACTAGACTAGCTCATTAATCAAAGATGGTTAAGTTTCCTAACCATAGACATGCATTGTCATTTGATGAACGGGATCACACCATTAGGAGAATGATGTGATGGACAAGACCCATCCGTTAGCTTAGCATAATGATCGTTAAGTTTTATTACTATTGCTTTCTTTCATGACTTATACATATTCCTTTGACTATGAGGTCATGCAACTCCCGAATACCGGAGGAATGCCTTGTGTGCTATCAAACATCACAACGTAACTGGGTGATTGATACGTCTCCGTCGTATCTATATTTTTTGATTGTTCCATGCCACTATTCTACAACTTTTACATACTTTTGGCAACTTTTTATACTATTTTTGGGACTAACATATTGATCCAGTGCCCAGTGCCAGTTCCTGTTTGTTGCATGTTTTTTATTTCACAGAAAATCCATATCAAACGGAGTCCATACGGAATAAAAACTTACGGAGATATTTTTGGAATATATGTGAATTTTGGGAAGTGGAATCAACGCGAGACGATGCCCGAGGGGCCCACAAGGGTGAGGGGCGCGCCCTAATGTCTACTACACAACCTTCTTCTTGTAGACGTCGTTGGGCCTCCAAGTGCAGAGGTTTGTAGGACGGTAGAAAATTTCCCTCAAGTGGATGACATAAGGTTTATCAATCCATGGGAGAAGTAGGATGAAGATGGTCTCTCTCAAACAACCCTGCAACCAAATAGCAAAGAGTCTCTTGTGTCCCCAACACACCCAATACAATGGTAAATTGTATAGGTGCACTAGTTCGGCGAAGAGATGGTGATACAAATGCAATATGGATGGTATATATAGGTTTTTGTAATCTGAAAATATAAAAACAGCAAGGTAACTAATGATAAAAGTGAGCGAAAACGGTATTGCAATGCTAGGAAACAAGGCCTAGGGTTCATACTTTCACTAGTGCAAGTTCTCTCAACAATAATAACATAATTGGATCATATAACTATCCCTCAACATGCAACAAAGAGTCACTCCAAAGTCACTAGTAGCGGAGAACAAACGAAGAGATTATTGTAGGGTACGAAACCACCTCAAATTTATCCTTTCTGATCGATCTATTCAAGAGTCCGTAGTAAAATAACACGAAACTATTCTTTCCGTTTGATCTATCCTAGAGTTCATACTAGAATAACACCTTAAGACACAAATCAACCAAAACCCTAATGTCACCTAGATACTCCAATGTCACCTCAAGTATCCATAGGTATGATTATACGATATGCATCACACAATCTCAGATTCATCTATTCAACCAACACAAAGAACTTCAAAGAGTGCCCCAAAGTTTCTACCGGAGAGTCAAGACGAAAACATGTGCCAACCCCTACGCATAAGTTCACAAGGTCACCGAACCTGCAAGTTGATCACCAAAACATACATCAAGTGGATCATGTGATATCCCATTGTGACCATAGATAAGCACATGCAAGACATACATCAAGTGTTCTCAAATCCTTAAAGACTCAATCCGATAAGATAACTTGAAAGGGAAAACACGATCCATCACAAGAGAGTAGAGGGGGAGAAACATCATAAGATCCAACTATAATAGCAAAGCTCGCGATACATCAAGATCATGCCAAATCAAGAACACGAGAGAGAGAGAGAGAGAGAGAGAGAGAGAGATCAAACACATAGCTACTGGTACATACCCTTAGCCCCGAGGGTGAACTACTCCCTCCTCGTCATGGAGAGCGCCGGGATGATGAAGATGGCCACCGGAGAAGGATCCCCCCCTCCGACAGGCTGCTGGAATGGGTCTAGATTGGTTTTCGGTGGCTACAGAGGCTTGCGGCGGCAGAACTCCCGATCTAGGTTTCTTTTCGGGGGTTTCTGTATTTATAGGAATTTTTGGCGTTGGTCCCATGTCAGGGGGTCTCCAAGTCATCCACGAGATAGGAGGGCGAGCCCAGGGGGTAGGGCGTGCCCTTCACCCTCGTGGATGGCTCGGGACTCCTCTGGCCCAACTCTTTTACTTCGGGGGATTCTTTTGGTCCATAAAAAATCATCAAAATTTGGCACGTCAACTGGACTCCGTTTGGTATTGCTTTTCTGTAGAACTCAAAAACAAGGAAAAAAACAAAAGCTAGCACTGGGCTCTAGGTTAATAGGTTAGTCCCAAAAATCATATAAAATAGCATGTAAATGCATATAAAACATCCAAGATAGATAATATAATAGCATGGAACAATCAAAAATTATAGATACGTTGGAGACATATCATGCCCTAGGGGGTAGGGCGCGCCCTAGGCCCTTGTGGCCACTCCGTAAGGCAGTTGGTGCCCCTCTTTAGCCACAAGAAAGCAAATATCCGGATAAACATTGTGTTAAAATTTCATCCCAATCGGAGTTACGGATCTCCGGGAATTTAAGAAATGGTGAAAGGGCAGAATTAGGGAGCGCACAAACAGAAGGAAACAGAGAGAGAGATCCAATCTCGGAGGGGCTCCCGCCACTCCGCCGCCATGGAAGCCAAGGACCAGAGGGGAAACCCTTCTCCCATCTAGGGGGGAAGGTCAAGGAGGAGGAAGAAGAAGGGGGCCTCTCTCCCCCTCTCTCCCGGTGGCGCCGGAACGCCGCCGGGGTCATCATCGCGACAACGATCTACACCAACAACTTCACCGCCGTCATCACCAACTCTTCCCCCCTCTATGCAGCAATGTAACCCCTCTTTTAGCTGTTGTAATCTCTACTTAAACATGGTTCTCAATGCTATATATTATTTCCCAATGATGTATGGTTATCCTATGATGTTTGAATAGATCTGTTTTGTCCTATGGGTTAATTGATGATCGTGGTTGGTTTGAGTTGCATGTTTTATTATTGGTGCTATCCTATGGTGCTCTCCATGTCGCGCAAGCATGAGGGATCCCCGCTGTAGGGTTTGCAATATCTTCATGATTTGCTTATGGTGGGTGGCGTGAGTGACAGAAGCACATACCCAAGTAAGTAGGTTGTTTGCATATGGGAGTAAAGAGGACTTGATGCCTTATAATGCTATGGTTGGGTTTTACCTTAATGATCTTCAGTAGTTGTGGATTCTTGCTAGAGTTCCAACCATAAATGCATATGATCCAAGAATAGAAAGTATGTTAGCTTATGCCTCTCCCTCAAATAAAATTGCAATAATGATTACCGGTCTAGTTATCGATTGTCTAGGGACAAATAACTTTCTCGTGACAAAAAGCTCTCTACTGAAACTAATTTAGTTGTGCCTTCATCTAAACAACCCCTAGCTTTTATTTACATGCTCTTTATTATCTTGCAAACCTAGCCTACAACACCTACAAAAGTACTTCTAGTTTCATAATTGTTCTAGGTAAGGCGAACGTTAAGCATGCATAGAGTTGTATTGGTGGTCGATATAACTTGAGGGAATATTTGTTCTACCTTTAGATCCTCATTGGGTTCGACACTCTAAATATCGAAAGAGGCTACAATTGATCCCCTATACTTGTGGGTTATCAGTGATCATAAAGATGCCCTACAGGTATCTCTGAAGGTATTTGCTGGGTTGGCATAGATCGAGATTAGGATTTGTCACTCCAAGTATCGGAGAGGTATCTTTGGGCCCTCTCAGTAATGCACATCATGATAAGACTTGCAAGCAATGTGACTAATGAGCTAGTTACGTGATGATGCATTATAGAACGAGTAAAGAGACTTGCCGGTAACGAGATTGAACTAGGTATGAAGATACCGACGATCGAATCTCGGGCAAGTAACATACCGATTACAAAGGGAATGACGTATGTTGTCATTGCGGTTTGACTAGTAAAGATATCCGTAGAATATGTAGGAACCAATATGAGCATCCAAGTTCTGCAGTTGGTTATTGACCGATGATGTGTCTCGGTCATGTCTACATAGCTCTCGAACCCGTAGGGACCGCACGCTTAATGTTCGATGACGATTTGTACTATGAGTTATGTGTTTTGGTGACCGAAGATTGTTCGGAGTCCTAGATGAGATCACGGACATGACGAGAACTCTCGAAATGGTTTGGAGGTAAAGATTGATATATTGGACGATAGTATTCGGACACCAGAATGGTTCCAGAGTGTTTTGGGTATTTATTGGAGTACCAAGGGGTTACCGACCCTCCCCTCCCCCCGCCCCCGGAGGGAGGCAAGGCAGCCCACAAGGGGGTGGCGCGTGCCCCCCCCCCCATGGGGAGTCCTAAATTGTACTAGGGGAGGGGGCGCGGCCCCCCTTTCCTTCTCCCTCTCCCTCTCCTTCCCTCTTTTCCCCTCCGAAAGAAGGAAGGGGGGCGAATAGGACTAGGAGTCCAAGTGGGTTCCCCCCCCCCCACTGCGCGCTCCCCTAGGCTGGCCTCCTCCCCTCTGCCTCCTTTATATACGGGGGCGGGGGGTGATACGTCTCCGTCGTATCTATAATTTTTGATTGTTCCATGCAAATATTCTACAACTTTCATATACTTTTGGCAACTTCTTATACTATTTTGGGACTAACATATTTATCTAGTGCCCAGTGCCAGTTCATGTTTGTTGCATGTTTTTTGTTTCACGGAAAATCCATATCAAATGGAGTCCAAACGGGATAAAAACGGATGGAGAATATTTTTGGAATATTTGTGAAATATGGGAAGAAGAATCAACACAACAAGGTGCCCGAGGGGGCCACGAGGCAGGGGGCGCGCCTGCCCCCTTGGGCACGCCCCTGACCCTCGTGCCCCCCGTAAGGGGGTTGCTTCTCTTATTGGCCGCAAGAAAGCTACTTTATGGAGAAAAATCTGGGCAAAGGTTTCAATCCAATCGGAGTTACGGATCTCCGGATATATAAGAAACGGTGAAAGGGCAGAATCCCAGAGTGCAGAAACAGAGAGAGACAGAGAGACAGATCCAATCTCAGAGGGGCTCTCGCCCCTCCCATGCCATGGAGATCAAGGACCAGAGGGTAAATCCTTCTCCCTTCTAGGGAGGAGGTCAAGGAAGAAGAAGAAGAAGAAGGGGGCCCTCTCCCCCTCTCTTCCGGTGGCGCCGGAACGCCGCCGGGGCCATCATCATCATCGTGATCTTCACCAACACCTACGCCATCTCCACTCTCCCGCAACCCACTGTACCCTGTACTTGAACATGGTGCTTTATACTTCATATTATTATCCAATGATGTGTTGCCATCCTATGATGCCTGAGTAGATTTTCGTTGTCCTATCGGTGATTGGTGAATTACTATGATTGATTTAATTTGCATGTGGTTATGTTGTTGTCCTTTGGTGCCCATCATATGAGCGCGCGCGTGGATCGCACCATAGGGTTAGTTGTATGTTGATAGGACTATGTATTGGAGGGCAAGAGTGACAGAAGCTTCAACCTAGCATATAAATTGATGCATACAAGATTGAAGGGGGACCAATATATCTTGATGCTATGGTTGGGTTTTACCTTAATGCACGTTAGTAGTTGCGGACGCTTGCTAATAGCTCCAATCATAAGTTCATAGAATTCCAAGTCAGGGATGACATGCTAGAAGTGGCCTCTCTCACATAAAACTTGCTATCGGTCTAGTAAAGTAGTCAATTGCTTAGGGACAATTTCGCAACTCCTACCACCACTTTTCCACACTCTCTATACTAACTTTATTGCTTCTTTACCTAAAACAGCCCCTAGTTTTTATTTATGTGCTCTTTATATTCTTGCAAACCTATCCCGTTACACCTACAAAGTACTTCTAGTTTCATACTTGTTCTAGGTAAAGCGAACGTTAAGCGTGCGTAGAGTTGTATCAGTGGTCAATAGAACTTGAGGGAATATTTGTTCTACCTTTAGCTCCTTGTTGGGTTCGACACTCTTACTTATCGAAAGAAGCTACAATTGATCCCCTATACTTGTGGGTTATCAAGACCTTTTTCTGGCGCCGTTGCTGGGGAGCAATAGCGTGGGGTGAATATTCTCGTGTGTGCTTGGTTGCTTTATCACTAAGTAATTTTTATTTGCTGTTCTGAGTTGTTCTCTATCTTTAGTTATGGATATGGAACACGAAATACCAAAAAAATTAGGTTTACTTGCTACTCATGGAGATGGGGAACCTCCTAAAACCCTCGATGCTCATTATGTGAAAGATATTATGTACTACTTTGATAATCCTAAGAAAAACCCATTCAACTTAGTAATGGGAGACACGTTGGATCAACGTGAATACTTTAGGGATTATCGCTTGACTCAAAAAGGGAAACTATTATGGGATCAAATCCATATGTTGCATTGGTATGCTCGGGAACTATGCTTGAGATATGACTATACTTGTTGCTCTAGGATGAAGGCTCCACACCTTCCCTTTTCATGCAAATTTAATGATGAGAAAACCTTGGCATCTTATGCTAATGATATATATGATTACTATGATGTGGAACAAATAGAAGAATTTGTTGCTTTTATGGGTGCTTATGAAATTGAATCTTTGTTTAATGATTGTGAAAATCTTGATGATGCTGTTTACGGACCTGAAAATTTTGCTATACTTAAATATTGCTATGAGAATTATGAATTCAATTCTAATTTTGACGATTTTGTTGATAGAGTCTCCACTGTCCAAGAGACTAATATTTTGCAGGAGTCTATGGAAGAAGAAATTAATGACATTGTGAGCTCATTGGATGAAAAAGGATGAGGAGGAGAGCAAAGAAAAAAAAGGAGGAAGAGCAGATTGATCACCCGTTCCCACCTTCTAATGAGAGTAACTCTTCAACTCATACATTGTTTAATTTCCCTTCGTGCCTACCGAAGGATGATTACTATGATGACTGTTATGATCCCATTGATTCTCTGGAAATTTCCCTTTTTGATGATGATTGCTATGCTTGTGGCCAAGATGCCAATATGAATTATGCTTATGGAGATGAACTTGCTATAGTTCCTTATGTTAAACATGAAATTGTTGCTATTGCACCCACGCATGATAGTCCTATTATCTTTTTGAATTCTCCCAACTACACTATATCGGAGAAGTTTACCCTTATTAAGGATTATATTGATGGGTTGCATTTTACTATTGCATATGGTGATTTTGATAGATATAATATGCATGTGCTTTCTGCTCCTACTTGCAATTATTATGAGAGAGGAACTACATCTCCGCCTCTTTATGTTTCCAACACGAAAAAATTGCAAGAAATTCTTTATAGTATGCATTGGCCTTTACTTTGTGTGCATGAATTGTTCTTTTATGACATGCCGGTGCATAGGAAGAGAGTTAGACTTCGTCATTACATGATATATGTTACTTTGTGCTCACTACTAAATTACAAATCATTGTTAATTAAAATTGGTGTTGATATACCTTGGGATCCGGGTGGATCCATTACTTGAGCACTATATGCCTAGCTTAATGGCTGTAAAGAAAGCGCTGCTAGGGAGACAGCCTGGAAGTTTTAGAGAGTCATTTATTTCTATTGTGTGCTTTTATAAATTTTAAATACCAAAAAAATAAATAGGGGAACCCAAAACTTTTTCAAAAAGGAAAGTGAAAGTGAGAGAGACAAGCATTGTTGAAGTGGGGGAGCTCCTTGAACTTTGTTCATGCTCACGGGAACTTTGTGAATCTTGATTACAGAAAATTTTCAACAAAAATAATTATCCCCTTGTACAATTCCATTTTATTATAAAAATAATGTGCCAAGGTTTGCCTTTAGGATGTTTTAGATTACTTGTTGGTTTGTACGGTGCAGGACAGAAACTTTGGCTGTAGTGCACGATTTTACATATTTTCTTGGAACGTCAAAAGGTTCTGAAACTTTTTGCACTGTATTTCTACACAAATTGTTTATTTTTCCTAATTTTGGTAGAATTGTTGGAGTACCAGAGCTATGGTGAATGTTCAGATTATTACAGACTGTTCTGTTTTAGACAGATTCTGTTTTTGATGCATAGTTTGCTTGTTTTGATGAAACTATTGATTTATATCAGTGGATTAAGCCATGGAAAAGCTATATTACAGTAGCTACAATGAAAAAACAAAATATTAATTGGTTTTAAACAGTACTTAGACTAGTGATTTGCTTTATTATACTAACGGATCTGACCGAGTTTTCTGTTGAGTTTTGTGTGGATGAAGTGTTCAAAGATCGAGGATGTCTCGATGTGAGGAGAAGAAGGAGAGGCGAGAGCTCAAGCTTGGGGATGCCCAAGGCATCCCATGTAAATATTCAAGGAGACTCAAGCGTCTAAGCTTGGGGATGCCCCGGAAGGCATCCCATCTTTCTTCAACAAGTATCGGTATGTTTTCGGATTCGTTTCGTTCATGCGATATGTGGAAATCTTGGAGCGTCTTTTGCATTTAGTTTTCATTTTTATTTTATGAACCATGCTGGTATGATATAGTCCTTGGTTGATTTATAGAATGATCTTTGCACTTCACTTAAATCTTTTGAGTATGGCTTTATAGAATGCTTCATGTGCTTCGCTTATATCATTTGAAGTTTGGATTGCCTATTTCTCTTCACATAGAAAACCGCCATTTGTAGAATGCTCTTTTGCTTCACTTATATTTGTTAGAGCGTGGGCATATCTTTTGTAGAAAGAATTAAACTCTCTTGCTTCACTTATATCTATTTAGAGAGTTGACAGGAATTGGTCATTCACTTGGGCAGTAGGAGTCCAAGTGGGTTCCCCCCCCCCACTTCGCGCGCCCCTAGGACCGCCTCCTCCCCTCTCCCTCCTTTATATACGGGGGCTAGGGGGTGATCGTCTCCGTTGTATCTATAATTTTTGATTGTTTCATGCCAATATTCTACAACTTTCATATACTTTTGGCAACTGTTTATACTATTTTTGGGACTAACATATTGATCCAGTGCCTAGTGCCAGTTCCTGTTTGTTGCATGTTTTTTGTTTCGCAAAAAATCCATATCAAACGGAGTCCAAATGGGATAAAAACGGACAGAGAATACTTTTAGAATATTTGTGAAATATGGGAAGAAGAATCAACGCGAGAAGGTGCCCGAGGGGGCCATGAGGCAGGGGGCGCTCCTGCCCCCCTGGGCGCGCCCCTGACCCTCGTGGGCCCCCCGTAAGGCGGTTGCTGCTCTTCTTTGGCCACAAGAAAGCTAATTTTCAGTGAAAAATCGGGGCGAAGGTTTCAATCCAATCGGAGTTACGGATCTCCGGATATATAAGAAACGGTGAAAGGGCAGAATCCCAGAGCGCAGAAATAGAGAGAGACACCTCCCATTCCATGGAGACCAAGGACCAGAGGGGAAACCCTTCTCCCATCTAGGGAGGAGGTCAAGGAAGAAGAAGAAGAAGAAGAAGATGGGGGCCCCTCTCCCCCTCTCTTCTGATGGCGCCGGAACGCCGCCGGGGCCATCATCATCATTGCGATCTTCACCAATACCTACGCCATCTCCACCTACATCTCCAGCACCTTCCCCCTCTATCTACCGCGGTCCACTCTCCCGCAACCCGTTGTACCCTCTACTTGAACATGGTGCTTTATGCTTCATATTATTATCCAATGATGTGTTGCCATCCTATGATGTCTGAGTAGATTTTCGTTGTCCTATCGGTGATTGGTGAATTACTATGATTGATTTAATTTTCTTGTGGTTATGTTGTTTTCCTTTGGTGCCCATCATATGAGCGCGCGCGTGGATCACACCATAGGGTTAGTTGTATGTTGATAGGACTATGTATTGGAGGGCAAGAGTGACAGAAGCTTCAACCTAGCATAGAAATTGATGCATACGGGATTGAAGGGGGACCAATATATCTTAATGCTATGGTTGGGTTTTACCTTAATGAACATTAGTAGTTGCGGACGCTTGCTAATAATTCCAATCATAAGTGCATAGAATTCCAAGCCAGGGATGACATGCTAGCAGTGGCCTCTCCCACATAAAACTTGCTATCGGTCTAGTAAAGTAGTCAATTGCTTAGGGACAATTTCGCAACTCCCTACCACCACTTTTCCACACGAGCTATACTAACTTTATTGCTTCTTTACCTAAAACAGCCCCTAGTTTTTATTTATGTGTTCTTTATATTCTTGCAAGCCTATCCCATTACACCTACAAAGTACTTCTAGTTTCATACTTGTTCTAGGTAAAGCAAACGTTAAGCATGCGTAGACTTGTATCAGTGGTCGATAGAACTTAAGGGAATATTTGTTCTACCTTTAGCTCCTTGTTGGGTTCTACACTCTTACTTATCGAAAGAGACTACAATTGATCCCCTATACTTGTGGGTTATCAGGGGGGCACCTCTAAGGCAGATCAATTGTTATTAGCCGTGTGTGGTGCCCCCTTCCACCATTTACTCCTCCGGTCATATTGTCATAGTGCTTAGGCGAACGCCCTGCGCGGATCACTTCACCACCACCGTCACCATGTCGTCGTGCTGACGAAACTCTCCCTCGACACTTTGCTGGCTCAAGAGTACAAGGGATGTCATCAATGTGAATGTGTGCTAAACTCAGAGGTGTCGTACGTTTGGTACTCGATCGGTTGAATCGAGAAGACGTTCGACTACATCAATCGCGTTAAACTAACGCTTCTGCTTTGGGTCTACGAGGGTACGTGGACACACTCCCCCCCTCTCGTTGCTATGCATCTCCTAGATAGATCTTGCGTGATCGTAGGAATTTTTTTGAAATTGCATGCTACATTCCCCAACAGTGGCATCAGGGCCAGGTCTATGCGTAGATCATATGCACGAGTAGAACACAAAGATTTGTGGGCAATCATAGTCATACTGCTTACCACCAACGTTTTATTTTGATTCAGCGGTATTGTTGGATGAAGCGGTGTAACATCCCAAATTTTCAATTTGGAATGTTATACATTAGATCATCATTGCATATCATAGTTTATTGCATTTTGGCTCGATCCTAGAAATTCTATGCACCTCAAGGACCCACGGAGAGAGTTGGGGATTTCGTTATTTTCATATTTCAGTTTTCTCAAATTTTGAAAAGAGGATCGTTTGATTTTAATTATTTTTCTCTTTGAATATTTCTATTATGAAAATAAAAGAGGGGGGATAAAATGACTTCCCAAAATAAAGAAATATTGGAGATTTATTATTAAAATCAAATAAGATTTTTATTCGGAGTTTTATTGCTATTTTATTTGAATTAGGAAAAAATGCGTTTTTCAAATTGCATTAGAG
The DNA here is from genome assembly GCF_018294505.1 of Triticum aestivum. Taxonomy (NCBI): domain Eukaryota; kingdom Viridiplantae; phylum Streptophyta; class Magnoliopsida; order Poales; family Poaceae; genus Triticum; species Triticum aestivum. The sequence continues at coordinate 293,918,541 of NC_057812.1, forward strand.
GCCCAAATAAATGTTCACCTTCTCCGGTAGATTTTTAGAGGATGGGGAAAATTTATTTCAGGATTTTTGGAGTCCGTTTAGTATTTCTTTTTCTTATTTTTCTGCACGGAATTATTTAAAAAAAAAGTCCACCGCCTTACCGGGCAGTGTCCGACTAGGACACTGCACCCGGCCGGCCCTTATAAGCTGAGGCCCCGCCAGCGCACCCCGTCCCGAAACCCTAGCCCCAACCCCGCCGCCGCCAAGTGCCGCCGCCGCCCACCACCAGCGACCCCGCCGCCGACGAGGTAGCCGCCGCCGCCGGTTTTCGTTTGAAAACCGATCGGTTTTTATTTTCGAACCCTAAATCTGTTTTTCTGGTTCGTTCGATTTTGTTATTTAGCGAACTCCCATTCGTACATTCGTTTTAACGAATGGTTTTCATCCGTTAGCCGCATACAGCGAACGTTCGTTCGTTAGCCTATTCGTCAGCTTTTCTTTTTCCAAGGTTTTTCCCCGATTATTTTCGATCGTGATTTCTCACCTGATTTTCGTTTTAGTTTATCTTTTCGCTCGTTTATCGGAATCAGGCGATTCAAGCGCCTAGATCTTTGTCTCGAAGCCCTCTTTCTGTTTAACCAACTTGAACAAGATTTTTCTACTGTAAAATTTGACTTAAGTCCAGATTAATAAACGGATCTTGTTTCTTTCGCAGTTTGAGTTTCGTTGCTTCGTTTGATTTGATTCTTTTTTCAAATCAAAGTTCTTAAGTTGAACTTTCTGGTTAGATTTCTTATTTGAGTTTTAATTGTGCTTCTAGTTGAGTGCTTATTGTATGCTTGTTTGATTGCGATAGAGTACCCGGAGTGCGAAGCGTGCTACTATGAGTCTCTAGGTTTCACAGATCATCGGCAAGGTAAGTAACACTTTGATCATACCTTTTTACTACCCAGTTTTATTGCATTAGATCAATCCTCAAACAATTGCATGGTTAGGATCTGATTAAATTGTGGGTTTTGGGAAGTAGATGAGGTAGTACCTATTCACCCGTTTATTTTCAAACCTATGGGAGTTACTTCTACGTTGCTTATATTGCTATGCTATGCTCATAGACGTGGATTGGGTTTGAGTGTATTCATGACAGATGTGAGTTTGTTAATTAATGGTTCAACTTAAGGTGGCAACTTTAATACACATCTGGGTGGATTTCTTGTGGGCACCTGGAGAATCTGGTGTTGTCCTAGGATATCCCGGAGGACCCGTGTGATCATCCTACGGCCCGCCACCCAGGCTCAAAGGGATCATAAGATTATTCATGCTAGAAATTCCATCTGCAGCCACAAGCCATTATGGGCTCTAGCATGGTTGAGTAAGTTGCGTGAAGCTCTCGAAGAGGTAGACTAGCAGATGTAGTGGGTTGTAAGTGGTACTATCTATCCAGAGTAGAGAGTTAATGCTTCAGAAAGACTGTGTCTCGAATCTCCGACCATGGATGTATTCGAGTCTTGTCGGGAAAAGTGTGCAAACCTCTGCAGAGTTTATAAACTAATCATGGTTAGCCGTGTCCCCGGTTATGGACATCTTGAGTATCTGGTTCTTGGATTATCATGTTGATCTCATCACTCTTAATACAATTTGATTGGGTTTAATGATGATGCTTAATTGGGATTGAGTTGGAGAAACCTTCTCAATGTTTAACAACCACCATGATAGTTAAATAAAATTTATTCCTTTGTTGTAGGGAAAAATTATCTTTATGCAAAAAACTGTAACCCTAGAGCTTAGCACCAGCCAAATATGCATGTAGTGATAGCAACTATTCTGTTCATTACTCTCTTGTGTTACATTGCCAGCATATTCCATGTGCTGACCCATTTTCGGGCTGCAACGTTCATGTTGCAGACTTTTGAGACGACGAGTAAGGAGCCATAGGTCGTTGTATTTCACTCAGTGATGCCGTTGGAGTTGATGGACTCATCTTATCTTCCAAGCCTTCCGCTGTTATCGTATTAGATGGCCTTAAGCCATATTTACTGTAATAAGTTCTCTTTTGAGACATTCGATGTAATAAGTGTGTGATTGCTACTCTGTTATAAATCCTCAAGTATTGTGCGTGTCAGCATTACCGATCTAGGGATGACACTGATGCACAGGGATTAGACTGTTTGAGGTCTGGTCGCTACAAGATGGTATCAGAGCACACGCTGACTGTAGGACACGACCACTAAGCTAAAACCCTAGATCACTACTTTCTTCTCATTTCTGACTCCTCTCCCTTTTTCTACTCTTTAGGATGGCGGATGCAAGGAACAAGTTCACTCAACCGGATGAAGATACACCTTTTGGATGACACTTTAAGGAAGTTACTAGATACCTGAACATCGGAATACCAAGCTTCACCGGGACCTACAATATCACTTTACCAGAAGAGGAGCGTTGGTTGATTCAAGTTCAAGTTCCAGGAAGGATGTTCATGCCAGTCACTGAGCCCATAGAGTTTTCCTTTGATGCACCAACCTGGAGTCTAGGAAAGAGCATGGCATCCCACATCACCATGGGACGCATTGGAGAAATTTACCACAAGGATCTCAAGGATACTATCTACCAGATTTTTGGGCACCGAGATGAGCAATGGGAGATGATCAGCACCAGGAAGGATAGATCTATTGCAGCTTTCATCCAGGAGTTAAACCAGCACATTCATCGCCAAGAGAACCAGATGTGTGTAGTATTGATCGATCTGAAGAAGGAAATGACCAGGATCAAGGAGCTAGAAGAAGAACTCAAGTCTACACGCGATGAATACGAGGAGGAAATGACGATACTAGTGGAGAAGAATGATGATCTGACAACGAAGCTAGGAGTATTCATGGGAGACCCCGCGCCAGGAGGAGAAGATGACGATTCCACTTGCTCGGAGAACTACATCATCGTCGATGACACCGACTCGTACCCCGACGATAGTGATGATGACTTTGTTCATGAAGCTGGGGCATATATTATGGAGTCTTCCACCGATCAATTTTTCTAGTCGACGACCATATCAGTAGTAGTACTTCCCCCATGTATATAGCTTAGTCCGAGCACTTTTGTAATGATAGTTAGACCGATTGTATGCCTTGTTTGAATTGATTGAAGTGATATGTTTGTGTTTGTCTCATGTGCATATGGGTAGTGTTTTCCCCCTAGACCTCATTCTATTCTATTTTCTCATCTTTTCTAAACCCATTAGATGCCTCCGAGACACGACAATGGATTTGCTTTTCCACCAGAGCTCACTCAGTTGATCCAGCAGCAGAATGCATTGATGCAGATACTAGTCCAGAATCAGAATCAGGGGAACAACAACAACATCAACAACCCACCACCCCCACCTGTTGATCACTTAGCCCGTTTTCTAAGGCTGAATCCGCCGGTGTTCTCCAGTAGCACCGAGCTGATAGTTGCAGATGATTGGCTCCGCAAGATTGGAAGGGAGTTGACCACTTCAGGATGTGTAGATGCGGAGAGAGTGCGTTTTGCCGCACATCAGCTTGATGGACCCGTAGCATCATGGTGGGAGAATTCCACAACCACTAACCCCATCGACATTGTTACATGGGACCAGTTTCAGCAGGCTTTTCGCACTACCCATGTATCACCAGGAGCTATGACCATGAAGAAGCGCAAGTTTCGCAACTTACTCCAAGGAGGACGCACCGTTGGCCAGTATGTGGATGACTTTAGTAAGCTAGCACATTATGCCCCAGATGACGTTGCTACGGATGCAGCTAAACAGGAGAAGTTTCTGGAAGGACTGAATGATGAGCTGAGTATGCAGTTGATGGTGGAAACTTTTAATAACTACCAACAATTGGTAGATAGAGCCCTCATGATTGAAGGGAAATAGCAGCAGATTGACAACAGCAAGAGGAAGTATGGACAAGGGAAGTATAATTCTAGAGCTCAGCAGAGACCCCATTTTACCACGAACTCGGGAGGACCCCTTCAACATAACCATGGAGGTCACAATCACAATGGAGGGATTTCGCACAACCATAGTGGCCCCAGGAATGGGAATGGTAATGGATGAAGCAACGGCCAGAACTGTACCAACCCAGCAACGCCCGCCAAGAAGGATCTAAGTCACATTACTTGTTTCAAGTGCGGGAAGAATGGACATTATGCCACAGGATAATGAGTTGGCTTACAATCGCCACTTCACACAATACAAGTTAAACATACAACATCCAGAATACAATCAAGGTCCGACTACGGAACCAAAATAAAAGAAGACAACCCCAAATGCTAGATCCCCGATCGTCCCAACTGGGCTCCACTACTGATCAATAGGAAATGAAACAACACAACGAACAAGATCTTCATCGAGCTCCCACTTGAGCTCGGTTGCGTCATCTGCACTGGTATCATCGGCACCTGCAACTGTTTGGAAGTATCCGTGAGTCGCGAGGACTCAGCAATCTCACACCCGCGAGATCAAGACTATTTAAGCTTATGGGTAGGATAGGGTAATGAGGTGGAGCTGCAGCAAGCACTAAGCATATATGGTGGCTAACATACGCAAATAAGAGCAAGAAGAGAAGCAGTGCACGGTCGTGAACTAGAAGTGATCAAAAAGTGATCCTGAAACTACTTACGTTCAAGCATAACACAAGAACCGTGTTCACTTCCCGGACTCTGTCGGAAAGAGACCATCGCGGCTACACACGCGGTTGATTCATTTTAATTAAGTTAAGTGTCAAGTTCTCTACAACCGGATATTAACAAATTCCCATCTGCCCATAACCACGGGCACGGCTTTCGAAAGTTCAAACCCTGCAGGGGTGTTCCAACTTAGCCCATCACAAGCTCTCACGGTGAACGAAGGATATTCCTTCTCCCAGGAAGACCCGATCAGACTTGGATTCCCAGTTACAAGACATTTCGACAATGGTAAAACAAGACCAGCAAGACCGCCCAATGCGCCGACATCCCGATAGGAGCTGCACATATCTCGTTCTCAGGGCAACACCGGATGAGCACTCCATACAACTAAAACCAGCCCTCAAGTTTCCCTGAGGTGGCACTGCAAAGGACTCTAGTTCGGACCAACACTTAGAGAAGCACTGGCCTGAGGGGTTAAAATAAAGATGACCCTCGAGAGCGCGACTCCGAAGGGAAAAGTATAGGTGGTGGTGAGGCAAATGGTAAAACCAAGGTTGGGCCTTGCTAGAGGAGTTTTATTCAAAGCAAACTGTCAAGGGGTCCCCATAACACCCATCCACGTAAGGAACGCAAAATCAAGGAACATAACACCGGTATGACGCAAGCTAGGGCGGCAAGAGTGGAAGAAAACACGAGGCATAAGGCCGAGCCTTCCACCCTTTACCAAGTATATAGATGCATTAAAGTAAATAAGATATAATAATGATATCCCAACAATATCCATGTTCCAAACATGGAACAAACTTCATCTTCACCTGCAACTAGCAACGCTATAAGAGGGGCTGAGCAAAGCGGTAACATAGCCAAACAACGGTTTGCTAGGCAAGGTGGGCTAGAGGCTTGACATGGCAATATGGGAGGCATGATATAGCAAGTGGTAGGTAGAGTGGCATAGCAATAGAGCGAACAACTAGCAAGCAAAGATAGAAGTGGTTTCGAGGGTATGGTCATCTTGCCTAAGATCCCGCAAGGAAGAAGAACGAGTCCATGAAGAAGACAAACGGACATAGACGAGCGAATCCTCACAACTCTGGAACAAAACCGAAGCTAACGAGAGAAGCAACCCGGAAAGAAGCAAGCAACATAGTAATCAACCATCACATAAGCATGGCATGATGCACAACCAAGTATGATGCATGTCCGGTTTAAATATGCATGGCATGGCAAAGTGCAACAAACAACACTACAAATTAAGTGGAGCTCAATATGCAACGAGTTGCATATTGACGGAACACCACATGACTTATTTAGTTCTCCCCCGTTTTAGTACTCAACAATATTAAATGTTTGTTAGCATGGCAAGGGGTGAAGCAAATAAAAACTACCTATCTAGGCAAGTTTAAATGAGGCCGGAAGCAACAAACAACAAGTCCAGAAACTCCTCATGTGCAAATTATGGATTTGGTACTATTCTGTCCTAAAGCATATTTTAGAGTTGTTTAACATGCAAAGTAATGTCACCATGTTAAACTAGGCATTTTTCTACCCCATTTACATATAAAGTTTATTTAAAACCGAGTTATGGTTAATTAGTTATGAATTAAATCATTTTAGCATGGCAATATGCAAAACAAAGCAAACAACAAGTTTAAACATTTTTAACATGCATGAAAGTGGCATATTATGAAACTAGATGAAAAACTAAGCATTTTACATATATAGATCTTTTTAATCCGATGCATAGTTTGTGAGTTATCAAATGCATGAAGCTTAGGGGCCAAACTGTAAAACATGCGTTCTCTGAATAATTACGAAATTCGTCCAGAACTGGGAAAAAACATGTCGGGCCAGATCTGTTCTCACCATGGGCCTTGCCCAGAACTGTGGAGAGGTATAGCAGGAGGGCGCGCTGGGCCGGCCTCCCTGTGGCCCACGCGGGCGCTGGAGCTGGGCCAGGCGCGGCCTCGGTGGAGATGGGCTGGCAAGGCGCGCATGGGTCAGCGAGAGTCAACGCGGGAGCCTGACTTGGAACGGATCGGGCGAGGCATTCTTCCTCCTCTGCTCGATGCAGAGTCTGGAACTGAGCACGGCGACTTCAGGCCAGGAAGGGGACGGCAGCTTGGCGCGGGAACACCGGAGATGGCCGGAGACGCGGGGACTTGGAGCTTGGGGAGGAACCATGGCGGCCCGGGCATCCTTGGCCAGTTCCTGAGGTGCACCACTCGGAGAAGGAGACGAGACCGGGCACAGCGGCGCACGGGGCGCGAAGCAGAGGCAATGACGGCAACCGGGGACGGACTCGACGCAATGACGACGAACTTGGCGTGGTTGGAAGCAAGGGATCCATGGCAGTCGTTGCTGCGGTTGTGCTCCCATGGTTGTCCTCCTGCGCGGGGCGGCGCCGTTGCTGGATTCGAGAGGAGCTCCTCTCCCTGCGCCGATGAGGAGAGCAGGGAGGCTACAGGGGAAAAGGACGACGGTGGCTCGGTCCTACAGGCCGACGGCGCGAGGCTTGGTGCGGGAGGAGTCCGGCGAGGCGTCCGTCCGGGCGGGAAGACGAGCGCGGGGTTCATGCGGCCGAAGCAGAGGACGGCGTCGAGCTCGTTCCCGAGCAGAGGTGCAACATGGGCTTGAGTGCTGGGCCTCATCCTCGAAGTAGAGGAAGCAGGGGCGCGGGACATGGCGTGATGTAGGAAGATGGAGGTCGTCGGTGGCGCTTGGCGACGAGGACGGATGGAGGTGGCCGGATCAGGACGGATCCAGGACGAAGGGACCTGTTCCCGGTGATGGCGAGCTGGGAGGCGAGACTGCTCCTGCTTGAACAGAGAGAGAGGCCGAGAGGTGAGAGGCTGCTACCTCTTGAGCACTGCGTTGGTTTTCCCCGAAGAGGAAGGGATGATGCAACAAAGTAGTAAGTATTTCCCTAAGTTTTCGAGAACCAAGGTATCAATCCAGTAGGAGGCTACACACGAGTCCCTCGTACCTGCACAAAACAAATAAATCATCGCAACCAACGCGAATAGGGGTTGTCAATCCCTACACAGCCACTTACGAGAGTGAGATCTGATAGATATGATAAGATAATATTTTTGGTATTTTTGTGATAAAGATGCAAAGTAAAAGTAAAAAAGCAAAGGAAATAACTAAGTAGTAGGAGATTAATATGATAAAGATAGACCCGAGGGCCATAGGTTTCACTAGTGGCTTCTCTCGAGAGCATAAGTATTCTACGGTGGGCGAACAAATTACTATTGAGAAATTGACAGAATTGAGCATAGTTATGAGAATATCTAGGTATGATCATGTATATAGGCATCACGTCCGAGACAAGTAGACCGACTCCTGCCTGCATCTACTACTATTACTCCACTCATCGACTGCTATCCAGCATGCATCTAGAGTATTAAGTTAAAAACAGAGTAACACCTTAAGCAAGATGACATGATGTAGAGGGATAGACTCATGGAATATGATGAAAATCCCATCTTGTTATCCTCGATGGCAAAAATACAATACGTGCCTTGCTGCCCCTACTGTCACTGGGAAAGGACATAGCAAGATTGAACACAAAGCTAAGCACTTCTCCCGTTGCAAGAAAGATCAATCTAGTAGGCCAAACCAAACTGATAATTCAAAGAGACTTGCAAAGATAACCAATCATACATAAAAGAATTCAGAGAAGACTCAAATATTATTCACAGATAGACTTGATCATAAACCCACAATTCATCGTTCTCAACAAACACACCGCAAAAGAAGATTACATCGAATGGTTCTCCATAAGAGAGGGGGAGAACATTGTATTGAGATCCAAAAAGAGAGAAGAAGCCGTCTAGCTACTAACTATGGACCCGAAGGTCTGTGGTAAACTACTCACACTTCATCGGAGAGGCTATGGTGTTAATGTAGAAGCCCTCCGTGATCGATGCCCCCTCCGGCGGAGCTCCGGAACAGGCCCCAAGATGGGATCTCGTGGATACAGAAAGTTGCGGCTGTGGAATTAGGTTTTTGGCTCCGTGTCTGATCGTTTGGGGGTACGTAGGTATATTTAGGAGGAAGGAGTATGTCGGTGGAGCAACAGGGGGGCCCACGAGGGTGGAGGGTGCGCCTGGTGGGGGTGGGCGCGCCCCCTACCTCGTGGCCTCCTCTTTTGTGTCTTGACGTAGGGTCCAAGTCTCCCGGGTCTTGTTTGTTGAGAAAATCACGTTCCCGAAGATTTCATTCCGTTTGGACTCCGTTTGATATTCCTTTTCTTCGAAACCCTAAAACAGGCAAAAAACAGCAATTCTGGGATGGGCCTCCGGTTAATAGGTTAGTCCCAAAAATAATATAAAAGTGGATAATAAAGCCCAATAATGTCCAAAACAGTAGATAATATAGCATGGAGCAATCAAAAATTATAGATACGTTGGAGACGTATCAAGCATCCCCAAGCTTAATTACTGCTCGTCCTCGAGTAGGTAAATGATAAAAACAGAATTTTTCATGCGGAGTGCTACTTGGCATAATTTTAATGTAATTCTTCTTAATTGTGGTATTAATATTCAGATCCGAAAGATTCAAGACAAAAGTTTAATATTGATATAAAAATAATAATACTTCAAGCATACTAACAAAGCAATTATGTCTTCTCAAAATAACATGGCCAAAGAAAGTTATCCCTACAAAATCATATAGTCTGGCTATGCTCCATCCTCACCACACAAAATAATTAAATCATGCACAACCCCGATGACAAGACAAGCAATTTTTTCATACTTTTGACATTCTCAAAACTTTTTCAATTTTCACGAAATACATGAGCGTGAGCCATGGATATATCACTATAGGTGGAATAGAATGGTGGTTGTGGAGAAGACAAAAAAGGAGAAGATAGTCTCACGTCAACTAGGTGTATCAACGAGCTATGGAGATGCCCATCAATAGATATCAATGTGAGTGAGTAGGGATTGCCATGCAACGGATGCACTAGAGCTATAAGTATATGAAAGCTCAAAAAAGAAACTAAGTGGGTGTGCATCCAACTTGCTTGCTCATGAAGACCTAGGGCATTTTGAGGAAGCCCATCATTGGAATATACAAGCCAAGTTCTATAATGAAAAATTCCCACTAGTATATGAAAGTGCAAACATGAGAGACTCTCTACTATGAATATCATGGAGCTACTTTGAAGCACAAGTGTGGTAAAAGGATAGTGACATTGTCCCTTCTCTTTTTCTCTAATTTATTTATTTATTTATTTATTTGGACCTTTTCTCTTTTTATGGCCTCTGTTCTTTCTCTCTTTTTTTCGTCCGGAGTCTCATCCCGACTTGTGGGGGAATCATGGTCTCCATCATCCTTTCCTCACTGGGACAATGCTCTAATAATGATGACCATCACACTTTTATTTTTCTTACAACTCAACAATTACAACTCGATACTTAGAACAAGATATGACTCTATATGAATGCCTCCGGCGGTGTATCGGGATATGCAATGATGCATGAGTGACACATATGAAAGAATTATGAATGGTGGCTTTGCCACAAATACGATGTCAACTACATGATCATGCTAAGCAATATGACAATGATGGAGTGTGTCATGATAAACGGAACGGTGGAAAGTTGCATGGCAATATATCTCGGAATGGCTATGGAATGCCATAATATGTAGGTATGGTGGCTGTTTTGAGGAAGGTATATGGTGGGTGTATGATACCGGCGAAAGGTGCGCCGTATTAGAGAGGCTAGCAAAGGTGGAAGGGTGAGAGTGCGTATAATCCATGGACTCAACATTAGTCATAAAGAACTCATATACTTATTGCAAAAATCTACAAGTTATCAAAGCAAAGTATTACGCGCATGCTCCTAGGGGGATAGATTGGTAGGAAAAGACCATCGCTCGTCCCCGACCGCCACTCATAAGGAAGACAATCAAAAAATAAATCATGCTCCGACTTCATCACATAACGGTTCACCGTACGTGCATGCTACGGGAATCACAAACTTTAACACAAGTATTCTTCAAATTCACAACTACTCTACTAGCACAACTTTAATATCACCATCTTCATATCTCAAAACAATTATCAAGCATCAAACTTCTCATAGTATTCAACACACTCATAAGAAAGTTTTATTATTAATCTTGTATACCAAGCATATTAGGATTTTATGAAAATTACCATGCTATTTAAGACTCTCAAAATAATCTAAGTGAAGCATGAGAGATCAATAGTTTCTATAAAACAAATCCACCACCGTGCTCTATAAGATATAAGTGAAGTACTAGAGCAAAACTACATAACTCAAAAGATATAAGCGAAGTACATAGAGTATTCTAACAAATTCCAAATCATGTATGGATCTCTCAGAAGGTGTGTACAGCAAGGATGATTGTGGTAAACTAACAAATAAAGACTCAAATCATACAAGACGCTCCAAGCAAAACACATATCATGTGGTGAATAAAAATATAGCTCCAAGTAAAGTTACCGATAGAAGTAGACGAAAGAGGGGATGCCTTCCGGGGCATCCCCAAGCTTTGGCTTTTAGGTGTCCTTAGATTATCTTGGGGGTGCCATGGGCATCCCCAAGCTTAGGCTCTTGCCACTCCTTGTTCCATAATCCATCAAATCTTTACCCAAAACTTGAAAACTTCACAACACAAAACTTAAAGTAGAAAATCTCGTGAGCTCCGTTAGCGAAAGAAAACAAAAGACCACTTCAAGGTACTGTAATGAACTCATTCTTTATTTATATTGGTGTTATACCTACTGTATTCCAACTTCTCTATGGTTTATAAACTATTTTACTAGCCATAGATTCATCAAAATAAGCAAACAACACACGAAAAACAGAATCTGTCAAAAACAGAACAGTCTATAGTAATCTGTAGCTAGCGCAAGATCTGGAACCCCAAAAATTCTAAAATAAATTTCTGAACGTAGGAATTTATCTATTAATCATCTGCAAAAATAATTAACTAAATATCACTTTCCAAATAAAAATGACAGCAGTTCTCGTGAGCGCTAAAGTTTCTGTTTTTAAAAGCAAGTGTAGCAAGACTTTCCCCAAGTCTTCCCAACGGTTCTTCTTGGCACAAACACTAATTAAACACAAAAACACAACCAAAACAGAGGCTCGACAAATTATTTATTACTAGACAGGAGCAAAAATCAAGGAATAAAAATAAAATTGGGTTGCCTCCCAACAAGCGCTATCGTTTAACGCCCCTAGCTAGGCATAACAAGCAAGGATAGATCTAGGTATTGCCATCTTTGGTAGGTAATTCTTCAATGAGGCATCTACCATCTTTAGGAATTTCTTTATTTTTATTAATTATCAAAATTTTAGGCACAAGATCGAAAAAATCATTTGTAACAAATGGTTCCTTAATGATAGCAAAAAGATTGGGATGAATACTTATAGATTTGAGATCCGCATTTTCCTTACTAGAGGATTCACCCTTATTTTTAGGAACATACAAAAGTTTGGCAATTTTAGTGGGAAGACTTGGAGTATTCTTTACGGAATAAAAAGCTCTCCCCAAGTTGGTCATAATATCCTCATGTTTATCGATCCTAGTGGAATCGTGATTTATTTTCTCATTAACTATGGGTTCCTTTTATTTAATGTTTTTCAAAGTAACTCCTACTTTAGATCCATATTGAGAGATTCGGCTGAGGATCTTTTTATCCAAATTTTCAATTAACTCTATGGTAGCAACCTTATTTTCAATAATTTTGAGCCTTTGCATTACATGCTCTAAAGTTAATATAGTTCCATTAACCAAAAGAGGGGGTGAGCCAAATAAATCTATCATAGCATTATAAGAATCAAAAGTATGGCTACCCAAGAAGTTCCCTCCGGCAATAGTATCAAGAACATATCTGTGCCAAGGAGTAATGCCTACATAAAAATTGCGAAGAAGAACGAAGTAGATTGCTTCCTAGTAGATCTATTTTGAGCATTGCAAATTCTATACCAAGCATCTTTTAGATTTTCTCCCTCCCTTTGTTTAAAATTTAGAATTTCACTCTCGGGAGAAAACGGAGAAGATAAGGGACTAGCCATAACGAAAAGCAAGCAAACTAACACACAAGCAAACAAAAAGCAAGCGGGCAAAAAGAGCCAAATAAAGAAAGAGAGGGAGGATAGAGAGAGAGGGCGAATAAAACGGCAAGGGTGAAGTGGGGGAGAGGAAAACGAGAGGCAAATGGCAAATAATGTAATGCGGGAGATAAGGGTATGTGATGGGTACTTGGTATGTTGACTTTTGCGTAGACCTCCCCGGCAACGGCGCCAGAAATCCTTCTTCCTACCTATTGAGCACTGCGTTGGTTTTCCCTAAAGAGGAAAGGATGTGCAGCAAAGTAGCGTAAGTATTTCCCTCAGTTTTTGAGAACCAAGGTATCAATCTAGTAGGAGGCTACGCACGAGTCCCTCGTACCTGCACAAAACAAATAAATCCTCGCAACCAACGCGAATAGGGGTTGTCAATCCCTACACAACCACTTACGAGAGTGAGATCTGATAGATATGATAAGATAATATTTTTGGTATTTTGTGATAAAGATGCAAAGCAAAATAAAGGAAAACTAAAAAAGCAAAGGAAATAACTAAATAGTAGGAGATTAATATGATAAAGATAGACCCGGGGGCCATAGGTTTCACTAGTGGCATCTCTCGAGAGCATAAGTATTCTACGGTGGGTGAACAAATTACTGTTGAGCAATTGACAGAATTGAGCATAGTTATGAGAATATCTAGGTATGATCATGTATATAGGTATCACGTCCGAGACAAGTAGACCGACTCCTGCCTACATCTACTACTATTACTCCACTCATCGACCGCTATCCAGCATGCATCTAGAGTATTAAGTTAAAAACAGAGTAACGCCTTAAGCAAGATGACATGATGTAGAGGGATAGACTCATGCAATATGATGAAAACACCCATCTTGTTATCCTCAATGGCAACAATACAATACGTGCCTTTCTGCCCCTACTGCCACTGGGAAAGGACACCGCAAGATTGAACCCAAAGCTAAGCACTTCTCCCATTGCAAGAAAGATCAATCTAGTAGGCAAAACCAAACTGATAATTCAAAGAGACTTGCAAAGATAACCAATCATACATAAAAGAATTCAGAGAAGAATCAAATATTATTCATAGATAGACTTGATCATAAACCCATAATTCATCTGTCTCTACGAACACACCGCAAAAAGAAGATTGCATCGAATAGTTCTCCATAAGAGAGAGGGAGAACATTGTATTGAGATCCAAAAAGAGAGAAGAAGCCATCTAGCTACTAACTATGGACCCGAAGGTCTGTGGTAAACTACTCACACTTCATCGGAGAGGCTATGGTGTTGATGTAGAAGCCCTCCGTGATCGATGCCCCCTCTGGCGGAGCTCCGGAACAGGCCCCAAGATGGGATCTCGTGGATACAGAAAGTTGCGGCGGTGGAATTAGGTTTTTGGCTCCGTATCTGATCGTTTGGGGGTACGTAGGTATATATAGGAGGAAGGAGTATGTTGGTGGAGCAACAAGGGGCCCACGAGAGTGGAGGGCGCGCCTGGTGGGGGTGGGCGCGCCCCCCTACCTCGTGGCCTCCTCTTTTGTGTCTTGACGTAGGGTCTAAGTCTCCTGGGTCTTGTTTGTTGAGAAAATCACGTTCCCAAAGGTTTCATTCCGTTTGGACTCCGTTTGATATTCCTTTTCTTCGAAACCCTAAAACAGGCAAAGAAATAGCAATTCTGGGCTGGGCCTCCGGTTAATAGGTTAGTCCCAAAAATAATATAAAAGTGGATAATAAAGCCCAATAATGTCCAAAAGAGTAGATAATATAGCATGGAGCAATCAAAAATTATAGATACATTGGAGACGTATCAAGCATCCCCAAGCTTAATTCCTGCTCGTCCTCGAGTAGGTAAATGATAAAAACAGAATTTTTGATGCAGAGTGCTACTTGGCATAATTTTAATGTAATTCTTCTTAATTGTGGTATGAATATTCAGAACCGAAAGATTCAAGACAAAAGTTTAATATTGATATAAAAATAATAGTACTTCAAGCATACTAACAAATAAATTATGTCTTCTCAAAATAACATGGCCAAAGAAAGTTATCCCTACAAAATCATATAGTATGGCTACGCTCCATCTTCACCACACAAAATATTTAAATCATGCGCAACCCCGATGACAAGCCAAGCAATTGTTTCGTACTTTTGACATTCTAAAAACTTTTTTAATTTTCACGCAATACATGAGCATGAGCCATGGATATAGCACTATAGGTGGAATAGAATGGTGGTTGTGGAGAGGACAAAAAAAGGAGAAGATAGTCTCGCATCAACTAGGTGTATCAACGGGCTATGGAGATGCCCATCAATAGATATCAACATGAGTGAGTAGGGATTGGCATGCAACAGATGCACTAGAGCTATCAAAAAGAAACTAAGTGGGTGTGCATCCAACTTGCTTGCTCATGAAGACCTAGGGCATTTTGAGGAAGCCCATCATTGGAATATACAAGCCAAGTTCTATAATGAAAAATTCCCACTAGTATACGAAAGTGATAACATGAGAGACTCTCTACTATGGATATCATGGTGCTACTTTGAAGCACAAGTGTGGTAAAAGGATAGTAACATTGTCCCTTCTCTTTTTCTCTCATTCATTTATTTATTTTTTTATTTGGGCCTTTTCTCTTTTTTATGGCCTCTTTTCTTTCTCTTTTTTTATTTTTTTTTATTTTTCGTCCAGAGTCTCATCCCGACTTGTGGGGGAATCATAGTCCTCATCATCCTTTCCTCACTGGGACAATGCTCTAATAATGATGGTCATCACACTTTTATTTTTCTTACAACTCAACAATTACAACTCGATACTTAGAACAAGATATGACTCTATATGAATGCCTCCGGCGGTGTACCAGGATATGCAATGATGCATGAGTGACACATATGAAAGAATTATGAATGGTGGCTTTGCCACAAATACGATGTCAACTACATGATCATGCTAAGCAATATGACAATGATGGAGTGTGTCATGATAAACGGAACGGTGGAAAGTTTCATGGTAATATATCTCGGAATGGCAATGAAAATGCCATAATAGGTAGGTATGGTGGCTGTTTTGAGGAAGGTATATGGTGGGTGTATGATACCGGCGAAAGGTGCACGGTATTAAAGAAGCTAGCAAAGGTTGAAGGGTGAGAGTGCGTATAATCCATGGACTCAACATTAGTCATAAAGAACTCATATACTTATTGCAAAAATCTACAAGTTATCAAAGCAAAGTATTACGCGCATGCTCCTAGGGGGATAGATTGGTAGGAAAAGACCATCGCTCGTCCCCGACCGCCACTCATAAGGAAGACAATCAAAAAATAAATCATGCTCCGACTTCATCACATAACGGTTCACCATATGTGCATGCTACGGGAATCACAAAATTTAACACAGGTATTCTTCAAATTCACAACTACTCTACTAGCACAACTTTAATATCACCATCTTCATATCTCAAAACAATTATCAAGCATCAAACTTCTCATAGTATTCAACACACTCATAAGAAAGTTTATTATTTATCTTGTCTACCAAGCATATTAGGATTTTATGAAAACTACCATGCTATTTAAGACTCTCAAAATAATCTAAGTGAAGCATGAGAGATCACTAGTTTCTATAAAACAAATCCACCACCGTGCTCTAAAAGATATAAGTGAAGTACTAGAGCAAAACTACATAACTCAAAAGATATAAGCAAAGCACATAGAGTATTCTAACAAATTCCAAATCATGTATGGCTCTATCAAAAGGTGTGTACAGTAAGGATGATTGTGTTAACTAAAAATAAAGACGCAAATCATACAAGACGCTCCAAGCAAAACACATATCATGTGGTGAATAAAAATATAGCTCCAAGTAAAGTTACCGGTAGAAGTAGACGAAAGAGGGGATGCCTTCCAGGGCATTCCCAAGCTTTGGATTTTAGGTGTCCTTAGATTATCTTGGGGGTATGGGCATCCCCAAGCTTAGGCTCTTGCCACTCCTTGTTCCATAATCCATCAAATCTTTACCCAAAACTTGAAAACTTCACAACACAAAACTTAAAGTAGAAAATCTCGTGAGCTCCGTTAGCGAAAGAAAACAAAAGACCACTTCAAGGTACTGTAATGAACTCATTCGTTATTTATATTGGTGTTATACCTACTGTATTCCAAATTCTCTATGGTTTATAAACTATTTTACTAGCCATAGATTCATCAAAATAAGCAAACAACACACGAAAAACAGAATCTGTCAAAAACAGAACAGTCTGTAGTAATCTGTAGCTAGCGCAAGATCTGGAACCCCAAAAATTCTAAAATAAATTGCTAAACGTGAGGAATTTATATATTAATCATCTGCAAAAATAATTTACTAAATATCACTTTCCAAATAAAAATGACAGCAGTTCTCGTGAGCGCTAAAGTTTCTGTTTTTTACAGCAAGTGTAACAAGACTTTCCCCAAGTCTTCCCAACGGTTCTTCTTGGCACAAACACTAATTAAACACAAAAAACACAACCAAAACGAGCAAAAAGCAAGGAATAAAAATAAAATTGGGTTGCCTCCCAACAAGCGCTATCGTTTAACGCCCCTAGCTAGGCATAACAAGCAAGGATAGATCTAGGTATTGCCATCTTTCGTAGGTAATTCTTCAATGAGGCATCTACCATCTTTAGGAATTTCTTTCTTTTTATTAATTATCAAACTTTTAGGCACAAGATCAAAATATTCATTTGTAACAAATGGTTCCTTAATGATAGCAAAAAGATTGGGATGAATACTTATAGATTTGAGATCCGCATTTTCCTTACTAGAGGATTCACCCTTATTTTTAGGAACATACATAAGCTTGGCAATTTTAGTGGGAGGACTTGGAGTATTCTTTACGGAAGAAAAAGCGGTTCCCAAGTTGGTAATAATATCCGCAAGTTTATCGATCCTAGTGGAATCGTGATTTATTTTCTCATTAACTATGGGTTACTTTTCTTTAATGTTTTTCAAAGTAACTCCTACTTTAGATCCATATTGAGAGATTCGGCTGTGGATCTTTTTATCCAAATTTTCAATTAACTCTACGGTAGCAACCTTATTTTCAATAATTTTGAGCCTTTGCATTACATGCTCTAAAGTTAATATAGTTCCATTAACCAAAAGAGGGGGTGAGCCAAATAAATCTATCATAGCATTATAAGAATCAAAAGTATGGCTACCTGATACGTCTCCGTCATATCTATAATTTTTTATTGTTCCATGCCAATATTATCGAACTTTGATATACTTTTGGCAACTTTTTATACTATTTTTGGGACTAACATATTGATCCAGTGCCCAGTGCCAGTTCCTGTCTGTTGCATGTTTTTGGTTTCGCAGAATATCCATATCAAACGGAGTCCAAACGGGATAAAAATGGATGGAGCTTATTTTTGGAAAATATGGAAAATTCGGAAGGAAAATCAACGCGAACCAGTGCCCGAGGTGGTCACGAGGCAGGGGGGCGCCCCCCCCCCCTTAGGCCGCGCCCCCTACCCTCGTGAGCCCACCGTAATGCGGTTGACGCTCTTCTTTTGCCGCAATAAAGCTAATATTCGGGAAAAAATCATGGCGAAGGTTTCAGGCCAATCGGAGTTACGGATCTCCATATATATACGAAACGGTGAAACAGAGCCAGGGGAGAACGCAGAACCAGAGAGAAACAGATAGATAGATCCAATCTCGGAGAGGCTCTCGCCCCTCCCACGCCATGGGAGCCAAGGACCAGAGGGGAAACCCTTCTCCCATCTAGGGAGAAGGTCAAGGAAGAAGAAGAATAAGAAGAAGAAGGGGGGCCCTCTCCCCCTTGCTTCCGGTGGTGCCGAAGCGCTGCCGGGGCCATCACCATCACCATCATCTTCACCAACAACTTCACCGCCATCATCACCAACTCTTCCCCCCTCTATGCAGCGGTGTAACCTCTCTCTTACCCGCTGTAATCTCTACTTAAACATGGTTCTCAACGCTATATATTATTTCCCAATGATGTATGGCTATCCTATGATGTTTGAGTAGATCTCTTTTTCCCTAATGGCTATTTGATGATCGTGATTGGTTTGAGTTGTATGTTTTATTATTGGTGCTGTCCTATGGTGCTCTCCGTGTCGCGCAAGCGTGAGGGATTCCCGTTGTAGGGTTTGCAATATGCTTATGATTTGCTTATGGTGGGTGGCGTGAGTGACAGAAGCACAGACCCGAGTAAGTAGGTTGTTTGTGTATGGAATAAAGGGGACTTGATGCTTTAATGCTATGGTTGGGTTTTACCTCAATGAATCTTTAGTAGTTGCGGATGCTTGCTAGAGTTCCAATCATAAGTGCATATGATCCAAGTAGAGAAAGTATGTTAGCTTATGCCTCTCCCTCAAATAAAATTGCAATAATGATTACTGGTCTAGTTATCGATTGCCTAGGGACAAATAACCTTCTTGTTGACAAAAGCTCTTTAAATAAACTAATTTAGGTGTGTCTTTATCTAAACAGCCCCTAGCTTTTATTTTCATGTTCTTTACTTTCTTGCAAGCTTACTCAAAAACACCTACAAAGTACTTCTAGTTTCATACTTGTTCTAGGTAAAGCGAACGTCAAGCGTGCGTAGAGTTGTATCGGTGGTCGATAGAACTTGAGGGAATACTTGTTCTACCTTTAGCTCCTCGTTGGTTTTGACACTCTTACTTATGGAAAGAGGCTACAATTGATCCCCTATACTTGTGGGTTATCAAGACCTTTTTCTGGCGCCATTGCTGGGGAGCAATAGCGTGGGTTGAATATTCTCATGTGTGCTTGTTTGCTTTATCAGTAAGTAATTTTTATTTGCTGTTCTAAGTTGTTCTCTATCTTTAGTTATGGATATGGAACGCAAAATACCAAAAAATTAGATGTACTCGCTACTCATGGAGATGGGGTAACTCCTAAAACCCTCGATTCTCATTATGTGAAAGATATTAAGTACTACTTTGATAATCCTGAGCAAACCCCATTCAACTTTATAATGGGAGACACATTGGATCAATGTGAATACTTTAGGGATTATTGCTTGACACAAAAAGGGAAACTATTATGGGACCAATTTATTATGTTGCGTTGGTATGCTTGGCAACTATGCTTGAGATATGATATTACTTGTTGCTCTAGGATGAAGGCTCCACACCTTCCCTTTTCATGCAAATTTAATGTTAATGAAACCTTAGCTTCTTATGCTAATGGTATATATGATTACTATGATGTGGAACAAATAGAAGAATTTGTTGCTTTTAAGGCTGCTTATGAAATTGAATATTTGTTTGAAAAGTATGAAGCTTTAGATGATGATGTTTATAGGCCTGAAAATCTTGCTATAATTAGATATTGCTATGAAAAATATGAATACAATTACTATATTAATGCATTTATTGAGAAAGTCTCCGATGTCCAAGAAGAGACTAATATTTTGCAGGAAGCTATGGACGAAGAAATTGATGAAACTGTGAGCTCATTGGATGAAAAAGATGATGAGGAGAGCGAAGAACAAAAGTAGGAAGAGCGGATTGATCACCCGTGCCCACCTTCTAATCTCTACTCCTAAGGGAGCAGTTGGTAGTCTCGCTTCCAGGTTTTTTTAGTCCCACCTCCCACGGTTTTTTTCGTCCTAAAAAATTACGAAATTTCGTAGGTTAACCAGGGACAACTCCCACCTCCCAGGTTTTTTTTCGTCCCACCTCCCATGGTTTTTTTGGTACCTCGTCCCACCTCACGCTAAGCCGCCACGAACCGCAAAAACCGCCTACCTTAGCCAAATCAACAAATCTCTCTCATTAATGCAATTTTCTTTAGGAAACAAATAATAGATTCTTTCCTACCTTAGCCAAATCAACGGATCTCTTCTATTAATGCAATTTTCTTTAGCAAACAAATAATAGATTCTTTCCTACCTTAGCCAAATCAACGGATCTCTCCCATTAATGCAATTTGCTTTAGCAAACAAATAATAGATTCTTTCCTACCTTAGCCAAATCTATGAAATCTCTCTCATTAATGCAATTTTCTTTAGGAAACAAATAATAGATTTTCAGGAAACAAATAATCTCTAATCTCTAATAATTTCTACTCCTAATGAAATAGTTGGTAGTCTCCTCCCACCTTCCATGGTTTTTTTGGTACCTCCTCCCACCTCCGTTGGTTTTTTTTCGTAGATTTTTTTCGTCCCCTCCCCTCACTTCATCGGTTTATTTTCGCATCACCCTCTCACACAACGAAAGAAATCTAAACAGATCAGAACTTTCCATACTGGCGCAAGTTATTTAGTAATGTAGAATCAATCACGAACAATCTCTAAAGATCAAATCTAAATTAATTAACCTTACCTTAAATCACTCAATTACATTAATTAGAAAACAAATAATTGATTTTCAAAAAATCGCTCAATCACGTGAACCTTACCTTAACTCACGGATGGTAATCAATCTCCAAACAAAGGAAACAATACATCGAGGGAGCAGTAAATAAACTCCCTTTCTTATGACATGTATATGACCTTTCCTTCCCTCTACGTTGTCGAGCGTTCTTGATTCTCGAGGCCAATGCTTGGGCTGCGTCACTGGGTCACGACGGTGCTGGAGGACGAGGACGGCAAGGTCGGGTGCCACGGCACCGCGTTGGCCGCGGCCGGTGAAGGGGGCAAAGAAGGGCGGCTTCCTTGGCCCTGGCCATGGCCGTGACCCTGGGAGTTGGTGCGGTGTAAGTGGCACTTGAAGGACACGGCGTGGGTGGCCGACGCGCAGACGCGCTTGGAAGCGGGCCCGTGGCCCGTGCCGGACGGTGCCGACGCCGACCCGGGCCACCTCCTCCGCGTATTCTTGGAGCTGTGGCTGGCCGATTTACATGAAATTAATTCCCTCAGTTGTGGTGGCAAATATAATACACATAATCCGTATTGTTATGTACTAGCGTGTGTGTGTGTGAAATAGATGGATTATGGTCTCGTACCCAATAAGATGGATATGTGTGTGTTAGAGAGAGAGAGAGAGAGAGGGAGAGGGGGAGAGAGTGAGGAAGAGGGAGGCAGAGAGTGTGTGTGAGGAATTGATGGTAAAAAAGGTCGCCAATGTCACTTAATATAAATGAGAATATTAATATTGAAATTTTAAAGTTAATGTGGCCCCGTTGCAACGCACGGGTGTTCTTCTAGTGAGAGTAACTCTTCAACTCATACATTGTTTAATTCCCCTTCGTGCTTACCGGAGGATGATTGCTATGATGATTGTTATGATCCCATTGATTCTCTTGAAATATCCCTTTTTGATGATCTTGCTATGCTTGTGGCCAAGATGCCAATATGAATTATGCTTATGGAGATGAACTTGCTATAGTTCCTTATGTTAAACATGAAATTTCTGTTATTTCACCCACGCATGATTGTCCTATTATCTTTTTGAATTCTCCAAACTACACTATATCGGAGAAGTTTGCACTTATTAAGGATTACATTGATGGGTTGCCTTTTACCGATGCACATGATGGTTTTGATGAGTATAATATGCATGTGCTTGCTGCTCCTACTTGCAATTATTATGAGATAGGAACTATATCTCCACCTCTCTATGATTCCAATATGATAGAATTGCAAGAAACTGTTTATACTATGCATTGGCCTTTACTATGTGTGCATGAATTGTTCTTTTATGACATGCCGATGCATAGGAAGAGAGTTAGACTTCGTCATTACATGATATATGTTACCTTGTGCTCACCACTAAATTACAAATCATTGTTAATTAAAATTGGCTTTGATATACCTTGGGATCCGGGTGGATCCATTACTTGAGCACTATATGCCTAGCTTAATGGCTTTAAAGAAAGCGCTGCCAGGGAGACAACCCAGAAGTTTTAGAGAGTCATTTATTTCTGTTGAGTGCTTTTATATAGTTTAAAAACAACAAAAATAAAGAGGGGAACCCAAAACTTTCAAAAAAGGAAAGTGAAAGTGATAGAGACAAGCATTGTTGAAGTGGGAGCTAGCCTTGAACTTTGTTCATGCTCACGGCAACTTTGTGAATCTTGATTACAGAAACTTTTCAACAAAAATAATTATCCCCTTGTACAATTCCATTGTATTATAAAAATAATGTGCCAAGGTTTGCCTTTAGGATGGTTACAATGCTTGTTGGTTTGTGCGGTGCAGGACAGAAACTTCGGCTGTAGTGCATGATTTTTAACTTTTTAATGGAATATCAAATGGTTCTGATTCTCTTTGCAATGTCTTTCTGTACAAATTGTTTCTTTTTCCTAATTTTGGTAGAATTGTTCAAGTATCATAAGTATGGTGAATGTTCAGATTGCTACAAACTGTTCTGCTTTAGACAGATTCTGTTTTTGATGCATAGTTTGCTTGTTTGATGAAACTATCAATTCATATCAGTGGATTAAGCCATGAAAAAGTTATATTACAGTAGACACAATGCAAAAACAAAATATGAATTTTTTTTCAGCAGTACTTAGAGTAGTGATTTGCTTTATTATACTAACGGATCTTACCGAGTTTTCTGTTGAAGTTTTGTGTGGATGAAGTGTTCGATGATTGAGAAGGTCTCGATGTGAGAAGAAGGAAGAGAGGAAAGAGCTCAAACTTGGGGATGCCTGAGGCACCCCAAGTAAATATTCAAGGAGACTCAAGCGTCTAAGCTTGGGGATGCTGGGGAGGCATCCCCTCTTTCTTCAACAAATATCGGTGTGTTTTCGGATTCGTTTCGTTCATGCGATATGTGCAAGTCTTGGAGCGTCTTTTGCATTTAGGTTTTTATTTTTCTTTTTATGCACCATGCTGGTATGAGATAGTCCTTGGTTGATTTATAGAATACTCTTCGCACTTCACTTATATTTTTTGAGTATGGCTTTATAGAATGCTTCATGTGCTTCACTTATATCATTTGAAGTTTGGATTGCTTGTTTCTCTTTACTTAAACAACCACCATTTGTAGAATGCTCTTTTGCTTCACTTATATTTTTTAGAGCACGGGCATATCTTTTGTAGAAAGAATTAAACTCTCTTGCTTCACTTATATCTATTTAGAGAGATGACAGGAACTGGTCATTCACATGGTTAGTCATAAAATCCTACATAAACTTGTAGATCACTGAACATGATATGTTTGATTCCTTGCAATAGTTTTGCGATATAAAAATGGTGATACTAGAGTCATGCGAGTCGAGTAATTGTAAAATTGAGAAATACTTGTGTTGAGGTTTGCAAGTCCCGTAGGATGCACGTATGGTGAACCGTTGTGTAACGAAGTCGGAGCATGAGGTGTTTATTGATTGTCTTCCTTATGAGTGGCGGTCGGGGACGAGCGATGGTCTTTTCCTACCAATCTATCCCCCTAGGAGCATGTGCGTAGTACTTTGTTTCGATGACTAATAGATTTTTGCAATAAGTATGTGAGTTCTTTATGACTAATGTTGAGTCCATGGATTATACGCACTCTCACCCTTCCATCATTGCTAGCCTCTTCGGTACCGTGCATTGCCCTTTCTCACCTCGAGAGTTGGTGCAAACTTTGCCGGTGCATCCAAACCCCGTGATATGATATGCTCTATCACACATAAACCTCCTTATATCTTCCTCAAAACAGCCACCATACCTACCTATTATGGCATTTCCATAGCCATTCCGAGATATATTGCCATGCAACTTCCATCATCATCATATACATGACTTGAGCATTTATTGTCATATTGCTTTACATGATCGTAAGATAGCTAGCATGATGTTTTCATGGCTTGTCCGTTTTTTTGATGTAATTGCTACGCTAGATCATTGCACATCTTGGTACACCGCCGGAGGCATTCATATAGAGTCATATCTTTGTTCTAGTATCCAGTTGTAATATTGAGTTGTAAGTAAATAAAAGTGTGATGATCATCATTATTAGAGCATTGCCCAAAAAAAGAGAGAGGCCAAAGAACCCTAAATAAAAAAGGGGGGCAAAGAAGCCCGCAAAAAAAGAAAAAAAGAAAAAGGGGCAATGTTACTATCCTCTTACCACACTTGTGCTTCAAAGTAGCACCATGTTCTTCATATAGAGAGTCTCTTGAGTTATCACTTTCATATACTAGTGGGAATTTTCATTATAGAACTTGTCTTGTATATTCCAACGATGGGCTTCCTCAAATGCCCTAGGTCTTCATGAGCAAGCAGGTTGGATGCACACCCGCTTAGTTTCAGTTTGAGCTTTCATACACTTATAGCTCTAGTGCATCCGTTGCATGGCAATCCCTACTCCTCACATTGACATCAATTGATGGGCATCTCCATAGCCCGTTGATTAGCCGCGTCGATGTGATACTTTATCCTTTTTTGTCTTCTCCACATAACCCCCACCATCATATTCTATTCCACCTATAGTGCTATGTCCATGGCTCACGCTCATGTATTGCGTGAAAGTTGAAAATGTTTGAGAACGTCAAAAGTATGAAACAATTGCTTGGCTTGTCATCAGGGTTGTGCATGATGTGAATGCTTTGTGTGGTGAAGATGGAGCATAGCCAGACTATATGATTTTGTACGGATAACTTTCTTTGGCCTTGTTATTTTGAAAAGACATGATTGCTTTATTAGTGGGCTTGAAGTATTATTGTTTTTATGTCAAATGATAGACTATTGCTTTGAATCACTCGTGTCTTAATATTCATGCCATGATTAGACATATGATCAAGATTATGCTAGGTAGCATTCCACATCAAAAATTATCTTTTTTATCATTTACCTACTCGAGGACGAGCAGGAATTAAGCTTGGGGATGCTGATATGTCTCCGTTGTATCTATAATTTTTGATTGTTCCATGCCAATATTATCGAACTTTCATATACTTTTTATACTATTTTTATACTATTGCATGTTTTTGGGACTAACATATTGATCCAGTGCCCAGTGCCAGTTCCTGTCTGTTGCATGTTTTTGGTTTCGCAGAATATCCATATCAAACGCAGTCCAAACGGGATAAAAACGGACGAAGCTTATTTTTGGAAAATATGGAAAATTCGGAAGGAAAATCAACGCAAACCAGTGCCCGAGGTGGTCACGAGGCAGGGGGCGCCCCCCCCCCCTTAGGGCGCGCCCCTACCCTCGTGAGCCCACCGTAAGGCAGTTGATGCTCTTCTTTTGCCGCAAGAAAGCTAATATTCGGAAAAAAATCACGGCGAAGGTTTCAGGCCAATCGGAGTTACGGATCTCCATATATTTACGAAACGGTGAAACAGAGCCAGGGGAGAACGCAGAACCAGAGAGAAACAAAGAGATAGATCCAATCGCGGAGGGGCTCTCTCCCCTCCCACACCATGGGAGCCAAGGACCAGAGGGGAAACCCTTCTCCCATCTAGGGAGGAGGTCAAGGAAGAAGAAGAAGAAGGGGGTCCCTCTCCCCCTTGCTTCCGGTGGCGCCAGAGCGCTGCCGGGGCCATCACCATCACCGCCATCTTCACCAACAACTTCACCGCCATCATCACGAACTCTTCCCCCCTCTATGCAGCGGTGTAACCTCTCTCTTACCCACTGTAATCTCTACTTAAATAAGGTGCTCAACGCTATATATTATTTCCCAATGATGTATGGCTATCCTATGATGTTTGAGTAGATCTGTTTTGTCCTAATGGCTATTTGATGATCGTGATTGGTTTGAGTTGTATGTTTTATTATTGGTGTTGTCCTATGGTGCTCTCCGTGTCGCGCAAGCATGAGGGATTCCCGCTATAGGGTTTGCAATATGCTTATGATTTGCTTATGGTGGGTGGCGTGACTGACAGAAGCATAGACCCAAGTAAGTAGGTTGTTTGCGTATGGGATAAAGGGGACTTGATGCTTTAATGCTATGGTTGGGTTTTACCTTAATGAATCTTTAGTAGTTGCAGATGCTTGCTAGAGTTCCAATCATAAGTGCATATGATCCAAGTAGAGAAAGTTGTTAGCTTATGCCTCTCCCTCAAATAAAATTGCAATAATGATTACTGGTCTAGTTATCGATTGCCTAGGGACAAATAACCTTCTTGTTGACAAAAGCTCTTTACTAAAACTAATTTAGTTGTGTCTTTATCTGAACAGCCCCTAGCTTTTATTTTCGTGTTCTTTACTTTGTTTCAAGCTTACTCAAAAACACCTACAAAGTACTTCTAGTTTCATACTTGTTCTAGGTAAAGCGAACGTCAAGTGTGGTAGAGTTGTATCGGCGGTCGTTAGAACTTGAGGGAATATTTGTTCTACCTTTAGCTCCTCGTTGGGTTCGACACTCTTACTTATCGAAAGAGGCTACAATTGATCCCCTATACTTGTGGGTTATCACTACCCAAGAAGTTCCCTCCGGTAATTGTATCAAGAACATATATGTGCCAAGGAATAATGCGTACATAAAAATTGCGAAGAGGAACGGATGTAGATTGCTTCCTAGTAGATCTATTTTGAGCATTGCAAATTCTATATCAAGCATCTTTTAGATTTTCTCCCTCCCTTTGCTTAAAATTTAGAATTTCACTCTCGGAAGACAACGGAGAAGATAAGGGACTAGCCATAATGACAAACAAGCAAACTAACACACAAGCAAACAAAAAGCAAGCGGGCAAAAGAGGGAGGATAGAGAGAGGGGGTGAATAAAACGGCAAGGGTGAAATGGGGGAGAGGAAAACGAGAGGCAAATGGCAAATAATGTAACGTGGGAGATAAGGGTATGTGATGGGTACTTGGTATGTTGACTTTTGCGTAGACCTCACCGGCAACGGCGCCAGAAATCCTTCTTGCTACCTCTTGAGCACTGCGTTGGTTTTCCCTGAAGAGGAAGGGATGATGCAGCAAAGTAGCATAAGTATTTCCCTCAGTTTTTGAGAACTAAGGTATCAATCCAGTAGGAGGCTACGCACGAGTCCCTCGTACCTACACAAAACAAATAAATCCTGGCAACCAACGTGAATAGGGTTGCCAATCCCTACACGGCCACTTACGAGAGTGAGATCTGATAGATATGATAAGATAATATTTTTGGTATTTTTGTGATAAAGATGCAAAGGAAAAGTAAAAAGCAAAGGAAATAACTAAGTAGTGGGAGATTAATATGATAAAGATAGACCCGGGGGCCATAGGTTTCACTAGTGGCTTCTCTCGAGAGCATAAGTATTCTATGGTGGGTGAACAAATTACTCTTGAGCAATTGACATAATTGAGCATTGTTATCAGAATATCTTGGTATGATCATGTATATAGGCATCACGTCCGAGACAAGTAGACCGACTCATGCCTGCATCTACTACTATTACTCCACTCATCGACCGCTATCCAGCATGCATCTAGAGTATTAAGTTAAAAACAGAGTAATGCCTTAAGCAAGATGACATGATGTAGAGGGATAGACTCATGCAATATGATGAAAACCCCATCTTGTTATCCTCGATGGAAACAATACAATACGTGCCTTGCTGCCTCTACTGTCACTGGGAAAGGACACCGCAAGATTGAACCCAAAGCTAAGCACTTCTCCCATTGCAAGAAAGATCAATCTAGTAGGCCAAACCAAACTGATAATTCGAAGAGACTTGCAAAGATAACCAATCATACATAAAAGTATTCAGAGAAGATTCAAATATTATTCATAGATAGACTTGATCATAAACCCACAATTCATCGGTCTCAACAAACAAACCGCAAAAAGAAGATTACACCAAATAGTTCTCCACAAGAGAGGGGGAGAACATTGTATTGATATCCAAAAAGAGAGAAGAAGCCATCTAGCTTCTAACTATGGACCCGAAGGTCTGAGGTAAACTACTCACACTTCATCGGAGAGGCTATGGTGTTGATGAAGAAGCCCTCCATGATCGATGCCCCCTTCGGCGGAGCTCCGGAACAGGCCCCAAGATGGGATCTCGTGGATACAAAAAGTTGCGGCGGTGGAATTAGGTTTTTGGCTCCGTATTTGATCCTTTGGGGGTACGTAGGTATATATAGGAGGAAGGAGTACGTCAGTGGAGCAACAGGGGGCCCACGAGGGTGGAGGGCGCGCCTGGTGGGGGTGGGCGTGCCCCCCAATCTCGTGGCCTCCTCTTTTGTGTCTTGACGTAGGGTCCAATTCTCCCGGGTCTTGTTTGTTGAGAAAATCACGTTCCTGAAGGTTTCATTCTGTTTGGACTCCATTTGATATTCCTTTTCTTCGAAACCCTAAAACAGGCAAAAAAACAGCAATTCTGGGTTGGGCCTCCGGTTAATAGGTTAGTCCCAAAAATAATATAAAAGTGGATAATAAAGCCCAATAATGTCCAAAAGAGTAGATAATATAGCATGGAGCAATCAAAAATTATAGATACGTTGGAGACGTATCAGAGGCATCCAGAGGAAGCAAAGAAAGCGAGAGGAGAGAGACGGCAGGGAGCGGGACGACCTGGAGGCTGGCTGCTCCGGTGAGCTCCTTCGGCAGCGTGATCGACGGCTGGAGGGAGGCATGCGTGCGGAGAGGTGACGAGCGGGAGGAGGCGGTGGTCGGGATGGAGTGGATTGAAGAGCTGCTCTGGTTGGCCGGGCGAGCGAATCGGGGAGGAGCAGTGGGGAGTGCTGGTTGGTGGGTGGAGGAAAACGAGGAGAAGGGATCCCGAGGTGGATCAAGACCGGGTGGCGGCGGCGTCGGGGGCAACCTTCCTAGAAATTAGGGCTGCTGGTTTAAATAGTGAATGGGTTAGGTTAGGGGCTAATCGGACCCTCCGATTTAGATCGGACGCTCGAGATAAATAGGCTAGGGAAACCAAAAAGAAAAACGGAGATGTTTTGTAGATGTTTGGGGATGATCCGAATCCAACGGTGACGACTGAGTGGCTTCGGGTTTGGGACAACTTTCAGGCACGCGTGAGGGGTTCGATGCACTGTGCAAGGAGGGGTCAGATGATTAGGAGGGGCTTCCGGGCCCTCCGATAACAATCGGACGGCTCCGGATGTGAGGAGGGTTAGGCTGAGAGGAGAGAGACGGAAATGCAGCCCGATGACTGTTTCCGGAGACCGGAAATGTCCGACGATAGACCGACTATAATGTCTCTATAAATATCTGTTGGGGCATCAAATGGACTCCGAATGCGTCGAAACTTGACAGGCGGTCTGCCTACACTATAATAAGACTGCACGCCAACTTTCATCCCATTCCGAGAAAAATTTTATGCCACTTATAAAATACCATTTTGGACGTGTCACGGGCGCGTGCAAGTGTGTCTAGGCTCAGAACGGACAACGGAATGAACGGGGAGGCCGGGACGGATGCAAGTTTTGAAAACATGATGATGCAATGCACATGATGACAAGGCAAGAAGCAACACGCAAGCGAATGACATGGCAACGACGGCGAATAACTGGAAGACACCTGGCGCAACGGTCTCGGGGCGTCACAAAGGAATAGTAGTAGACCCTACCAAGGTTGTCACTGTGACAAATTGGGAAGCACCCACGTCAGTTGGAGGGATCCGGAGTTTTCTTGGACTCGCAGGATACTACAGAAGGTTCATTGAAAATTTCTCAAAGATTGCAAAGCCCATGACAGAGTTGTTGAAGAAGGACACCAAGTTCAAATGGACTGAGGAATGTGAGGCCAGTTTTCAAGACTTGAAGAAACGCTTGGTTACAGCTCCAGTGTTGATTCTCCCAGATCAACGCAAGGATTACCAGGTGTATTGTGACGCTTCTCGTCGAGGACTTGGAGTAGTACTTATGCAGGAGGGAAGAGTTGTCTCATATGCCTCACGACAGCTTAAACCCCATGAGTTGAATTATGTTGCCCATGATTTGGAGTTAGCAGCCGTAGTGCATGCGTTGAATACATGGAGACATTTTCTCATCGGAAACCATTATGAGGTGTACACGGATCACAAGAGTTTGAAGTATATCTTCACGCAGAAGGAGTTGAATCTCAGGCAAAGCAGATGGTTGGAGCTCATTAAGGATTATGATATGAAGTTGCATTATCATCCCGGAAAGGCTAACATAGTAGCCAATGTGTTGAGCCTCAAGAGTCATGCCAATATACTCATGACCGGAGAGTTACCTAAGGAGTTAGCAAAGGATCTTCGTGAGCTATGTTTGGAAATATTTCCGAGGGGTTATGTAGCAGCATTGGAGATTTAGTCTACTTTGATGGATAAGATCAGGGAAGCTCAGAAGACGGACAAGGAGATTGCCGAGATAAAAGAGAGGATGAGCAAAGGAAAAGCTAAGGGATTTCGTGAGGATGAGCATGATACCCTATGGTTTGAGGACCGCGTATATGTGCCTAATGATCCGGAGATCGGGAGGTTGATTCTGTAGGAGATCCATGATTCGCCGTATTTGATTCACCCAGGGAACACCAAGATGTATCTGGATTTGAAGGACAGTTTCTGGTGGACCGGGATGAAGAAGGATATTGCGGAGTATGTAGCAGTTTGTGATGTATGTCACAGAGTGAAGGCAGAGCATCAGAAGCCAGCTGGATTGCTACAGCCATTGCCGATACCCGAATGGAAGTGGGATAAACTGGGCATGGATTTCATCATGGGATTACCCAGGACTAGTTCAGGCTATGACTCAATATGGGTTGTAGTCAATCATTTGACGAAGCTAGCTCATTTCATACCAGTTAAGACCACTTACACCAGTGCTAAGTTGGCAAAGATATACATGACCGGGATCGTATGTCTACATGGAGTTCCGAGGACCATTGTATAAGATAGAGGAACCTAGTTTACTTCAAGGTTTTGGAAGCAGTTGCATGAGACTTTGGGAACCAGGCTAGAGTTCAGTACAACTTTTCACCCGCAGACAGATGGACAGACTGAGAGAGTCAATCAGATTCTAGAGGACATGTTGAGAGCTTGTGCGCTAGACTATGGATCTAGTTGGGACGAAAATTTGCCATATGTAGAGTTCTCTTACAACAACAGCTCTCAAGCCAGTTTGAAGATGGCCCCTTTCGAAGCATTGTACAGAAGGAGGTGCAGGACACCATTGTTGTGGGATGAAGTTGGAGACCTCAGTTGTTTGGACCAAATTTGATTAAAGATTCTGAAGAGAAGGTTAAGCTGATACGCGATAGACTCAAGGTAGCCCAGTCCAGGCAGAAGAGCTATGCGGATTCTAAACACAAGGAAACAGTTTACGAAGTCGAAGACAGACTATATCTTCGTGTATCACCACTTCGAGGAGTGAAGCGTTTTGGAGTTAAGGGAAAATTAGCACCACGTTTTGTGGGACCATACAAGGTTTTGGAACGTATGGGAGAAGTTGCTTACAAAGTGGAATTTCCCGAAGGATTGTTAGGAGTTCACGATGTGTTCCACGTTTCTCCGTTGAAGAAGTGCCACGCAGAGATGGCTGAAAATTACTCTGAGAGATACAGTGCCACTGGAAGCAATTCAGTTGGATAGCGATTTGACCTACGAGGAGAAACCAGTGAAGATTCTCGAGTTTGCCAGCCGAGTCACACGCAGCAAGGTTATGAAGTTCTGTAAAGTTCAGTGGAGCCACCATACCGAGGATGAAGCCACCTGGGAACGAGAGGAAGACCTATGGAAAGATCACCCTCACCTATTTTCTAGCCAACCCGAATCTCGAGGGCGAGATTCATCTTAAGGGGGGTAGGTTTGTAACATCCCAAATTTTCAATTTGGAATGTTATACATTAGATCATCATTGCATATCATATTTTATTGCATTTTGGCTTGATCCTAGAAATTCTATGCAACTCAAGGACCCACAGAGAGAGTTGGGGATTTCATTATTTTCATATTTGAGTTTTCTCAAATTTTCAAAAGAGGATCGTTTGATTTCAATTATTTTTCTCTTCGAATATTTCTTTTATGAAAATAAAAGAGAGGGGATAAAATGACTTCCCCAAAATAAAGAAATATTGGAGATTTAATATTAAAATCAAATAAGATTTTTATTCGGAGTTTTATTGCTATTTTATTTGAATTAGGAAAAAATCCGTTTTTAAAAATTGCATTCGAGGCCCAAATAAATGTTCACCTTGTCCGGTAGATTTTTCGAGGACGGGGAAAATTTATTTCAGGATTTTTGGAGTCCGTTTAGTATTTATTTTTCTTGTTTTTCTGCGTGGAATTATTTAAAAAAAAGTCCACCGCCTTACCGGGCCATGTTCGACTAGGACACTGCACCCAGCCGGCCCTTATAAGCCCAGGCCCCACCAGCCCACCCCGTCCTAAAACCCTAGCCCCGACCCCGACACACGATGCCGCCGCTGCCGCTCGCCGCCGCCCACCACCATCGACCCCGCCGCCGACGAGGTAGCCGCCGCCGCTGGTTTTCGTGGGAAAACCGATCAGTTTTTATTTTCGAACCCTAGATCTGTTTTTTCGGTTCGTTCAGTTTTGTCTTTTTCAGTTTAGTTATTTAGCGAACGCCCATTTGTATGTTCGTTTTAACAAACGGTTTTCATCCATTAGCCGCAGACAGCGAACGTTTGTTCGTTAGCCTGTTTGTCAGTTTTTCTTTTTCCAGGGTTTTTCCACGACTATTTTCGATCGTGATTTTCGTTTTAGTTTATCTTTTTGCTCGTTTATCCGAATCAGGCGATTCAAGCGCCTAGATCTTCGTCTCGAAGCCCTCTTTCTGTTTAACCAACTTGAACAAGATTTTGCTACTGTAAAAATTGACTTAAGTCAAGATTAGTAAACAGATCTTATTTCTTTCACGGTTTGAGTTTCGTTGCTTCGTTTGATTTGATTCTTTTTGCAAACCAGAGTTCTGAAGTTGAACTTTCTGGTTAGATTTCTTATTTAAGTTTTACCCGTGCTTCTAGTTGAGTGCTTATTGTATGCTTGTTTGATTGCAATAGAGTACCCGGAGTGCGAAGCGTGCTACTACGAGTCTCTAGGTTTCACGGATCATCAGCAAGGCAAGTAACACTTTGATCATACCTTTTTACTACCCAGTTTTATTGCATTAGATCAATCCTCAAACAATTGCATGGTTAGGATCTGATTAAATTATGGGTTTTGGGAAGTACATGAGGTAGTACCTATTCACCTGTTTATTTTCAAACCTATGGGAGTTACTTCTACGTTGCTTATATTGCTATGCTATGCTCGTAGACGTGGATTGGCTTTGAGTGTATTCATGACAGATGTGAGTTTGTTAATTAATGGTTCAACTTAAGGTGGCAACTTTAATACACATCTGGGTGGATTGCTTGTGGGCACCTGGAGAATCCAGTGTTGTCCTAGGATATCCCGGAGGACCCGTGTGATCATCCTACGGCCCGCCACCCAGGCTCAAAGGGATCATAAGATTATTCGTGCTAGAAACTTCCGTGTGCAGCCACAAGCCATTATGGGCTCTGGCATGGTTGAGTAAGTTGTGTGAAGCTCTTGAAGAGGTAGACTAGCAGATGTAGTGGGTTGTAGGTGGTACTGTCTATCCAGAGTAGAGAGTTAATGCTTCAGAAAGACTGTGTCTCGAATCTCTGACCATGGATGTATTCGAGTCTTATGGGGAAAAGTGTGCAAACCTCTGCAGAGTGTATAAACTAATCATGGTTAGCCGTGTCCCCGGTTATGGACATCTTGAGTATCTGGTTCTTGGATTATCATGTTGATCTCATCACTCTTAATATAATTTGATTGGGTTTAATGATGATTCTTAATTGGGATTGAGTTGGAGAAACCTTCTCAATGTTTAACAACCACCATGATAGTTAAATAAAATGTATTCCTTTGTTGTAGGGAAAATTTATCTTTATGCAAAACTGTAACCCTAGAGCTTACCACTAGCCAAATATGCATGTAGTGGTAGCAACTATTCTGTTCATTACTCTCTTGTGTTACATTGCCAGCATATTCCATGTGCTGGCCCGTTTTCGAGCTGCAATGTTCATGTTGCAGACTTTTGAGACGACGAGTAAGGAGCCATAGGTCGTTGTCTTTCACTCAGTGATGACGTTGGAGTTGATGGACTCATCTTATCTTCCAAGCCTTCCGCTGTTATCGTATTCGATGGCCTTAAGCCATATTTACTGTAATAAGTTCTCTTTTGAGATATTCGATGTAATAACTGTGTGATTGCTACTCTGTTATAAATCCTCAAGTACTGTGCGTGTCAGCATTACCGATCCAGGGATGACACTGATGCATAGGGATCAGACTGTTTGAGGTCTGGTCGCTACAAGCGGCCCGGACCAACCTTACACGACCACGTTCATGAGACCGGTTCCACCGACAGACATGAAAGTTGTTTTGCATAAAGGTGGCTGGCGGGTGTCTGTTTCTCCAACTTTAGTTGAATCGAATTTGACTATGGCCGGTCCTTGTTGAAGGTTAAAACAACAAACTTGATGAAACATCATTGTGGTTTCGATGCGTAGGTAAGAACGGTTCTTACTAGAAGCCCGTAGCAGCCACATAAACTTGCAACAACAAAGTAGAGGACATCTAACTTGTTTTTGCAGGGCATGTTGTGATGTGATATGGTCAAGACATGGTGTGATATACGTTATTGTATGAGATGATCATGTTTTTTGTAAAAATTATCGGCAACTGGCAGGAGCCTTATGGTTGTCGCTTTATTGTATGAAATGCAAATGCCAAGTAATTGCTTTACTTTATGACTATGTGTTAGCGATAGTTGTAGAAGCAATAGTTGGCGAAATGACAACGATGCTACGATGGATATCAAGGTGTCAAGCCGGTGACGATGGAGATCATGACGGTGCTTTGGAGATGGAGATCAAAGGCACAAGATGATGATGGCCATATCATGTCACATATTTTGATTGCATGTGATGTTTATCTTTTATGCATCTTATTTTGCTTAGTACGGCAGTAGCATTATAAGATGATCCCTCACTAAATTTCAAGGTATAAGTGTTCTCCTTGAGTATGCACCATTGCGACAGTTTGTCGTGCCGAGACACCATGTGATGATTGGGTGTGATAAGCTCTATGTTCACATACAACGGGTGCAAGACATTTTTGCACGTGCTGAATACTCAGGTTAAACTTGACGAGCCTAGCATGTACAAACATGGCCTCAAAACACTGAGACCGAAAGGTCGAACGTGAATCATATAGTAGATATGATCAACATAGAGATGTTCACCATTGAAAACTACTCCATCTCACATGATGATCGGACATGGTTTGGTTGATATGGATCACGTGATCATTTAGATGACTTTAGGGATGTCTATCTAAGTGGGAGTTCTTAAGTAATATGATTAATTGAACTTAATTTATCATGTACTTAGTCCTGATAGTTTTTGCATATCTATGTTGTAGATCAATGGCCCGTGCTACCGTTCCCTTGAATTTAAAAGCGTTCCTAGAGAAAGCTAAGTTGAAAGATGATGGTAGCAACTACACGGACTGGGTTCGTAACTTGAGGATTATCCTCATTGCTGCATAGAAGAATTATGTCCTTGATGCACCGCTAGGTGAAAGGCCTGCTGCAGGAGCAACTGCTGATGTTATGAACGTCTCGCAAGCTCGATCTGATGACTACTCAATAGTTCAGTGTGCCATGTTTTACGGCTTAGAATCGGGACTTCAAAGACATTTTGAACATCATGGACCATATGAGATATTCCAGGAGAGTTAATATTTCAAGCAAATGCCCGAGTTGAGAGATATGAAGTCTCCAACAAGTTATATAGCTGCAAGATGGAGGAGAACAGTTCTGTCAGTGAACACATACTCAGAATGCCTGGGTACCATAACCACTTGACTCAGCTAGGAGTTAATCTTCTGGATGATAGTGATATTGACAATGTTCTTCAATCACTGCCACCAAGCTACAAAGGCTTCGTGATGAACTATAATATGCAAGGGATGGAAAAGACTATTCCCGAGCTCTTCACAATGCTCAAAGCTGCGGAGGTAGAAATCAAAAAGGAGCATCAAATGTTGATGGTTAACAAGACCACTAGTTTCAAGAAAAAGGGCAAAGGAAAGAAGGGGAACGTCAAGAAGAATGGCAAGCAAGTTGCTACTCCCGGGAAGAAGCCCAAGTCTGGACCTAAGCCTGAAACTGAGTGCTTTTACTGCAAAGGAACTAAACACTGGAAGCGGAACTACCCCAAGTATTTGGCGGATAAGAAGGATGGCAAAGTGAACAAAGGTATATTTGATATACATGTTACTGATGTGTACCTTACTAATGCTCATAGTAGCGCCTGGGTATTTGATACTGGTTCTGTTGCTCATATTTGCAACTCAAAACAGGGGCTATGGATTAAACGGAGATTGGCTAAGGACAAGGTGATGATGCACGTCGGAAATGGTTCCAAGGTCGATGTGATCGCCGTTGGCATGCTACCTCTACATCTACCTTCGGGATTAGTTTTAGACCTGAATAATCATTATTTGGTGCCAGCGTTGAGCATGAACATTATTTCTGGATCTTGTTTGATGTGAGATGGTTATTCATTTAAATCAAAGAATAATGGTTGTTCTATTTATATGATTAATATCTTTTATGGTCATCCACCCTTGATGAGTGGTCTATTTTTGTTGAACCTCGATCTTGGTGATACACATATTCATAATATTGATGCCAAAAGATGCAAAGTAGATAATGATAGTGCAACATATTTGTGGCACTACCGTTTAGGTCATATTGGTGTAAAGTGCATGAAGAAACTCCATGCAGATTGACTTTTGGAATCACTTGATTATGAATCATTTGATGCTTGCGAACCATGCCTCATGGGAAAGATGACTAAGACTCTGTTCTCCGGAACAATGGACGAGCCACTGACTTATTGGAAATAGTACATACCGGTGTATGCGGTCCAATGAGTGTTGAGGCTCGTGGCGGGTATCATTATTTTCTGACCTTCACAAATGATTTGAGCAGATATGGGTATATATACTTAAAGAAACACAAGTCTGAAACGTTTGAAAATTTCAAAGAATCTCATGCAGAGTGAAGTGGAAAATCATTGTAACAAGAAAATAAAGTTTCTATGATCTGATAACGGAGGCGAATATTTGAGTTACGAGTTTGGTCTTCTTTTAAAACAATCTGGAATAGTTTCGCAACTCACGTCACCTGGAACACCACAGTGTAATGGTTTGTCCGAATGTCGTAACCGTACTTTATTAGATATGATGCAATTTGTGATGTCTCTTACCGATTTACCACTATCATTTTGGGGTTATGCATTAGAGACAACTACATTCACGTTAAATAGGGCACCATCTAAATCCGTCGAGACAACACCGTATGAACTGTGGTTTGGCAAGAAACCTAAGATGTCGTTTCTTAAAGTTTGGGGTTGCGATGCTTATGTCAAAAAGCTTTAGCCTGATACGCTTGAACCCAAATCAGAGAAGTGCGTCTTCATAGGATACCCAAAAGAAACTGTTGGGTACACCTTCTTTCACAGATCCGAAGGCAAGATATTTGTTGCTAAGAATGGATCATTTCTAGAGGAATTTCTCTCGAAAGAAGTGAGTGGGAGGAAAGTAGAACTTGACGAGGTAATTGTACCTCCTCTCGAATGGGAAAGTAGCTCATCACAGAAAACTGTTCCCGTGATGCCTACACCAACTAGTGAGGATAAATGGATCTTCAAGAAGAAGACTGGCGCTGATGGTAATGTTACTATCTACAAAGCTCGACTTATTGTGAAAGGTTTTCGACAAGTTCAAGGAGTTGACTACGATGAGACCTTCTCACCCGTAGCGATGCTTAAGTCTTTCCGAATATGGCAAATGGACGTCAAAACTGCATTCCTTAACGGATTTCCTAAAGAAGAGTTGTATATGATGCAACCAGAAGGTTTTGTCGATCCTAAAGGGGCTAACAAAGTGTGCAAGCTCCAGCGATCCATTTATGGACTGGTGCAAGCATCTCAGAGTTGGAATATACGCTTTGATAGTGTGATCAAAGCATATGGTTTTATACAGACTTTCGGAGAAGCCTGTATTTACAGGAAAGTGAGTGGGAGCTCTATAGCGTATCTGATATTATATGTGGATGACATATTGTTGATTGGAAATGATATAGAATTTCTGGATAGCATAAAAGGATACTTGAATAAGAATTTTTGAATGAAAGACCTCGGTGAAGCTGCTTATATATTGGGCATCAAGATCTATAGAGATAGATCAAGACGCTTAATTGGACTTTCACAAAGCACATACCTTGATAAATTTTGAAGAAGTTCAAAATGGATCAGTCAAAGAAAGGGTTCTTGCCTGTGTTACAAGGTGTGAAGTTGAGTGAGACTCAATGCCCGACCACTGTAGAAGATAGAGAGAAAATTAAAGTCATTCCCTATGCCTCAGCCATAGGTTCTATCATGTATGCAATGATGTGTACCAGACCTAATGTGTGCCTTGCTATAAGTTTAGTAAGGAGGTACCAAAGTAACTCAGGAGTGGATCACTGGACAGTGGTCAAGAACATCCTGAAATACCTGAAAAGGACTAAGGATATGTTTCTCATATATGGAGGTGATAAAGAGCTCGTCTTAAATGGTTACGTAGATGCTAGCTTTGACACTGATCCGGATGACTCTAAGTCGCAAAGCGGATACGTATTTATATTGAATGGTGGAGCTGTCAGTTGGTGCAGTTCCGACCAAAGCGTCATGGCGGGATCTATGTGTGAAGCGGAGTACATAGCTGCTTCGGAAGCAGCAAATGAAGGAGTGTGGATGAAGGAGTTCATATCCGATCTAGGTGTAATACCTAGTGCATCGGGTCCAATGAAAATCTTTTGTGACAATACTGGAGAAATTGCCTTAGCAAAGGAATCCAGATTTCACAAGAGAACCAAACATATCAAGAGAAGCTTCAACTCCATCCATGATCAAGTCAAGGAGGAAGACATAAAGATTTGAAAAATACATACGAATTTGAATGTTGCAGACCCTTTGACTAAGCCTCTTCCACGAGCAAAACATGATCAACACCAGGACTCCATGGGTGTTAGAATCATTACAATGTAATCTAGATTATTGACTGTAGTGCAAGTGGGAGACTGAAGGAAATATGCACTAGAGGCAATAATAAAGTTGATATTTATATTTCCTTATATCATCATAAATGTTTATTATTCATGCTAGAATTTTATTAACCGGAAACTTGATACATGTGTGAATACATAGACAAAACAACGTGTCCCTAGTATGCCTCTACTAGACTAGCTCGTTAATCAAAGATGGTTAAGTTTCCTGACCATAGACATGTGGTGTCATTTGATGAACGGGATAACATCATTAGGAGAATGATGTGATGGACAAGACCCATCCGTTAGCTTAGCATAATGATCGTTAAGTTTTATTGCTATTGCTTATACATATTCCTTTGACTATGAGATTATGCAACTCCTGAATACCGGAGGAATGCCTTGTGTGCTATCAAACGTCACAACATAACTGGGTCATCATAAAGATGCTCTACAGGTATCTTTGAAGGTGTTCGTTGGGTTGGCATAGATCGAGATTAGGATTTGTCACTCCGAGTATCGGAGAGGTATCTCTAGGCCCTCTCGGTAATGCAAATCATGATAAGCCTTGCAAGCAATGTGACTAATGTATTAGTTACGGGATGATGCATTACAGAACAAGTAAATAGACTTGTCGGTAACGAGATTGAACTAGGTATGAAGATACCGATGATCTCATCTCGGGAAAGTAACATACCGATGACAAAGGGAATGACGTATGTTGTCATGCGGTTTGACCGATAAAGATCTTCGTAGAATATATAGGAACCAATATGAGCATCTAGGTTCCATTGTTGGTTATTGAGTGGAGATGTGTCTTGGTCATGTCTACATAGTTCTCCAACCCGTAGGGTCCGCACGCTTAACGTTTGATGACAATTTGTATTATGAGTTATGGGTTTTGGTGACCGAAGATTGTTCGGAGTCCCGGATGAGATCATGGACATGACGAGGAGTCTCGAAATGGTCGAGAGGTAAAGATTGGTATATTGGACGATAGTATTTAGACACCGAAATGGTTCTGGAGTGTTTCAGGTATTTATCGGAGTAACGGGGGGTTACCAGAACCCCCCCCCCCCCCCCGGGGGGGGGGGGGGGGGGAAGTAATGGGCACTATGGGCCATAGGAGGGAGGCAAGGCAGCCCCACAAGGGGGTGGCGCCCCCCCCCCCATGTGGAGTCCCAATTGGACAAGAGGAGGGGGCGCGGCCCCCCTTTCCTTCTCCCTCTCCCTCTCCTTCCCCCTTTTCCCCTCCGATAGAAGGAAGGGGGTGAATAGGACTAGGAGTCCAAGTGGGTCCCCTCCCCCACTTGGCGCGCCCCTAGGCCGGCCTCCTCCCCTCTCCCTCCTTTATATACAGGGGCGGGGGGCACCTCTAAGGCACATCAATTGTTCTTAGCCGTGTGCGGTGCCCCCCTCCACCGTTTACTCCTCCTGTCATATTGTCATAGTGCTTAGGCGAAGCCCTGCGCGGATCATTTCACCATCACCGTCACCATGCCATCATGCTAATGAAACTCTCCCTCAACACTTTGCTGGATCATGAGTATGAGGGACGTCATCGATCTAAACGTGTGCTGAACTCAGAGGTGACGTACATTCGTTACTTGATTGGTTGAATCAATAAGACGTTCGACTACATCAACTGCGTTAAACTAACGCTTCCACTTTCGGTCTACGAGGGTACGTTGACACAATCCCCCCCTTTCGTTGTTGTGCATCTCCTAGATAGGTCCTGCGTGATCGTAGGAAATTTTTTGAAATTGCATGCTACGTTCCCCAACACTTATTCCTTCATCTGTGGTGATCTCACTCAAAACTAGACAACTTCAGCACACAAAACTCAACAGAAAACTGGTGAGATCCATTAGTATAACAAGAAAATCATAAACTTTACGCACGGTTGTAAACCCATTCATATTTTATTATTGCATAATACCTATTGTATTCTAACTTCACCATGACTTATACTCTCCAATAGAATCCATAGATCCATTAAAACAACCAAACAATGCAATGAAAACACAATCTGTCAAAAGCAGAACAATTTGTAATGATCTGGACAAATGCAATACTTTTGTAACTTCACAAGTTCTGAAAAATTAGGATGTAGCTAATATGCGAGCGTGTTTCATGAACACATCAATGATTGAGCATGATGGGCTAGGGATAACTTTCTTTAGTGTTGATATTTTGAAATACATGGTTGCTTGTTGATATGCTTGAGTATTGAAATCTTCATGTCAAAACTAGACTATTGCTTTGAACTATATAAAAGTCCAAATGTCCATGCTACAAAAGAAAAGAATATGTGATGAACATGTTCGGCAACATTCCACATCAAAAGTTCTATTTTTATCATTTACCTATTCAAGGACGACCAGGAATTAAGCTTGGGGATGGTGATACGTCTCCAATGTATTTATAATTTTTGATTGTTCCATGTTGTTATATTATCTCTCTTGGATGTTTTACAATCAACTTATATCAACTTTATATCATTTTTGGGACTAACCTATTGACATAGTGCCCATTGCCAGTTGATGTTTTTTGCTTGTTTTTTACTTTGCAGAATACCATTACCAAATGGAGTCCAAACTCAGCGAAACTTTTTGGAGATTTTTTTGGACCAGAAGACAGCCAGTGGGCCAAAGAAGTACCAGAGAGGAGGCCCGTGGGGGGCACAACCCACCAGGGCGCGCCTAGGGGGGTTGTGCCCCCCACGGAGCCCCCTGCACCGCCTCTTCGCCCTATAAATTCCCAAATATTCCACAAACCCTAGGGGAGTCGACGGAACACAATTCTAGCCGCCGCAAGTTCCAGAACCACGAGATCCAATCTAACACCA
Source organism: Triticum aestivum (assembly GCF_018294505.1). NCBI lineage: Eukaryota > Viridiplantae > Streptophyta > Magnoliopsida > Poales > Poaceae > Triticum > Triticum aestivum. The sequence goes on from NC_057812.1 coordinate 293,961,030, forward strand.
TCACGGAGGGGTTCATCATCCTCATTGGTGCCTCTCCGATGATAAGTGAGTAGTCCACCATAGACCTACAGGTCCGTAGGCAGTAGCTAGATGACTTCTTCTCTGTTTTTGATTCTCAATACAATGGTTTCTTGGAGATCTAATTGATGTAATGACTTTTTGCGGTGTGTTTGTTGGGATCTGATGAACTTCAAGTTTATGATCAGATCTATATCCATGAATATTATTTGAGTCTTCTTTGATCTCTTATATGCATGATTATTTATATCCTTGTATTTATTCTTCGAATATTTGGTTTAGTTAGGGCAACTAGATCGATTTTTCTTGCCATGGGAAGAGGTGCTTTGTGATGGGTTCGGTCTTGTGGTGTTCTTTCCCAGTGACAGAAGGGGCAACAAGACACACATGTATCGTTGCTATTAAGGATAATAAGATGGGGGCTATTCCTAAATGAATAGATCTCGTCTACGTCATGTCATCGTTCTTATTGCATTACCCCGTTTCTCCATGAACTTAATACACTAGATGAATGCCGGATAGCGGTCGATGTGTGGAGTAATAGTAGTAGATGCAGGCAAGAGTCGGTCCACTAATCTTGTACGTGATGCCTATATATTGATCATTGCCTTGGATATTATCATAATTATTCGATCTTCTATCAATTGCCCAACAGTAATTTGTTTACACACCATGTGCTATTTCTCGAGAGAAGCCACTAGTGAAATCTATGGCCCTCGGGTCTATTCTTTATCATATTTGCTTTCAGATCTATTTTTATTCGCTTTTATTTTCAGATCTATATTTCCAAAAACCCAAAAATACTTTGCTGCACTTTTTATTATCATATTTTATTTTGTGTTTTATCGAGATCTATTTATCCAACCTATCACAAATGTTCTTTCGTCAACTTGCCAATTTCCGGGGCCGTTAAGGAGGAGATTTGACAATCCCTCTTACGCGTTGGGTTGCAAGTATTTGTTTTGTGTGCAGGTACCATTTACATAGTGTTGACTGGTTCTCCTACTGGATTAATACCTTGGTTTCATAACTAACGGAAATAACTACCATAGATGTACTGCATCATGCCTTCCTCTTTGGGAAAATATCGACGCAGTTGATACGTCTCCAACGTATCTATAATTTTTGATTGTTCCATGCTGTTATACTATCATTCTTGGATGTTTTACAATCATTTTATATCATTTTTTGGGACTAACCTGTTGACATAGTGCCTAGTGCCAGTTGTTGTTTTGCTTGTTTTTTACATCGCAGAAAATCAATATCAAATGGAGTCCAAATGCAGCGAAACTTTTTGTGGAATTTTTATGGACCAGAACACACCCAATGGGCTAGAGAAGCACCTGGGGGTGCCCCGATGGGGGAACAACCCATCAGGGCGCGCCTGGGCCCCCAAGCGTGCCCAAGTGGGTTGTGCCCACCTCGGTGGCCTTCCGCACCACCTCTTTGCTCTATAAATACCCCAACATTTAATAAAGCCTAGGGGAGTCGACGAAAATCAATTCCAGCCGACGCAAGTTCCAGAACCACCGGATCCAATCTAAACACCATCACGGAGGGGTTCATCATCCTTATTGGTGCCTCTCCGATGATGCGTGAGTAGTCCTTTGTAGACCTATGGGTCCGTAGTTAGTATCTAGATGGCTTCCTCTCTCTCTCTTTTGATTCTCAATACAATGGTCTCTTGAAGATCTATTTGATGTAACTCTTCTTGCAGTGTGTTTGTTGGGATCCGATGAACTTTGAGTATATGATCAGATCTATGTTTTTATCCATGAAAGTTATTTGAGTTCTTTGATCTCTTATATGCATGATTACTTATAGCCTCGTATTTCTTCTTCGAATCTTTGGTTTAGTTAGGCCAACTAGATCGATTTTTCTTGCCATGGGAAGAGGTGCTTTGTGATGGGTTTGATCTTATGATGCTTGATCCAAGTGACAGAAGGGGAACTGACACGTATGTATCGTTGCTATTGAGGATAACGAGATGGGGTCTATTTCTACATAAATAGATCATGCCTACATCATGTCATCGTTCTTTTTGCATTACTCAGTTTCTCCATGAACTTAATACACTAGATGCATGCTGGATAGCGGTCGATGTGTGGAGTAATTGTAGTAGATGCAGGCAGGAGTAGGTCTACTAATCTTGGACGTGATGCCTATATAATGATCATTGCCTGGATATCTTCATGATTATTCGAAGTTCTATCAATTTCCCAATAGTAATTTGCTTACCCACCGTATGCTATTAGCCACTAGTGAAATCTACGGCCCCCGGGGTCTCTTCTTTATTATATTTGCCTTCGCGATCTATTTTTATTTGCTTTTATTTTCAAATCTATTAATCCAAAAATACAAAAATACCTTGCTGCAATTTTTATATATTTATTTTGTCTCGCATTCCCGTGAGATCTATTTATCCAATCTACTACAATTTTACCTATTTTTTACCTGTGAGGGATTGACAACCCCTCTCTTACGTCGGGTTGCAAGTATTTGCTCTTTGTGTGCAGGAGCTGTTTACGTGGTGTTGTGTGGTTCTCCTACTGGTTCGATAACCTTGGCCTCATCACTAAGGTAAATACCTATCGTAGTTGTGCTACATCATCCCTTCCTCTTTGGGGAAATGCCGATGTAGTTCAAGCTGCATCATTAGGTCATTCAAAATGTCTCACATTACATTAATCAGTCATAGAAATTGGTGTGCGAAGACTATAGAGTTTATGGCATCCTAGATCTTCCACAAGATTAACAGGATCACAAAAGAACTAAGTGAGGCTCGCAAGAAGCTTGGAGCTTCTGTAGACCAAATGGCAGGAAGATCATTATAACTCGACATATTTCGGTGGTGTGCCAAACGGCTCTTGCTACATGGAGGAATAGGTGATAGTTTTGTCTCTGGGTGGGAGCCGCACATTGGGCAAGTGTTGGAGTCGAGGATGGTTTTCTTGTGAAGGTTGACGATGTGTTTAGCCGATCGTTTTGCAGAAGCCAGCCAAAGATCTTCACTTTATTAGGGACCCTTGAAGCCTAGATCAGAGAGGCGTGCGGGTTAATTATGTCATTGTAGAGTGTTGCATATGCAACTGCAGTAGAGAATTCGGTGTTGTTCATTGGAGACCTGCAGTCAAGTTAGTTTGACAACACATCACCCTACAGCAAAATGCGAAGAAGAGCAAGTTCCTACTCTGCTTTGTAGATTAGTCGGTTATGCAGAGTAGAGCCGATGTCTTCATGCAATATTTGGTGGACTAATGCATGTTGTTTTAGATGGTATTCATACAACAACCATTTGTCAAGCCAGAAGTAAGTTGACTGGCCATCAGACACTATAGATTGTGTGATTTCTCTCGAAGATTCTAAGTTGGTATAAAATAGCTTTCTTAAGAAGGATGACCAATGACCAAGTCTCACCATGTATGGGGAGTCAACCTGAATCCACTGCTTCCAGGGAGGTTTTTGGAAAACCTAGGTAAGATTGGGGGGAAACTGCAAGAGTGATTTGTGTAAGAGGAATAGAGGGGAGATTGGTGGAATCGATGATGTATTGCTTAAGCCTCATGAGTGTATATATCTTAGTAAATGATTTTTTCGGAGTACAAGACAAGGTAGAATAAATCCTAGTCTATCAAATATTTCCTCACTAATCATGATACTCAACACCCCCCCTAGTCACAATGGTTGAATCGCAGATGGTGAGACTGGACAAAAATCCGAAGGTTGTAAGCGACAGACATCCCCCTTATAGTTGTAATGGTCGATGCATCACGAAAGTTGCGGTGGAGTGAAAACTGATGAGGTTGGTCAAGCAAGTCGGTAGCCGTTTTTGCCGATGTCGATGTAGCCGAGAGCGTGGGGTGGTGTAGTCGTGGTCGATGTCAAGTTGGGTGGCCGGTGTTGAGATAGTTTCCTTTGAGCCACGGTGCAAGGAGGTGCCGTGTTAGTCACGGGTGCAGTGGTGCGCCAGGAAGAAGATGGGATGGACGAGGCATAGCGCTAGGTTTGCCAAGCCCAAGTGTAGGATCAAAAGTATGTCTAGAGGGGGTGAATAGACTACTTGACCAAATAAAAACTTATCCTTTTCCCAATTTTATTTGTAGGAAAGTTTTAGCAATTCTACCATTTCAAGCAACACCGTACACATGCAAGTCTAAGATTAGTGCAGCGAAAAGTAAAGACTAAATGTAAGAAGCGATATAGAGGAGATTGATGGAATTGTAGTTTATTGCTTGAGCCTCTTGGGCAATATAGGAGTACATGATCTTCTTGTAGTACAAGAAAAGCTAGAATACTTCCTAGTCTATCCAATGTTTCCAATCTAATCACGATACTCAGCATCCCCCTGCAGTCACAATGGTAGCGACGTAGACGGTAAAACTAGAGAAGAATTGGAAGGTAAGCCGATGGACACCCCCCCCCCCGCACGGTCGTAACAATCGATGCATCGTGGAAGTCATGGATGGAGGGGAAACCCACGAGGTCCCTCAAGCAAGGCAGTATCCCTTTGTGTCGATGTTGATGTAGCCGAGGGCGTAGGGTGGTGTGGTGCTACTTGTAAACTGCATTGAGATTTCCCCGAAGAGGAGGGGTGAAGCAGTAAAGTAGAGATAAATATTTCCCATAGTGAGAACCAAGGTTATCGAACCAATAGGATAACCAAGCAAACACTCTTCTTCAGCACCTACACACACAAAAGCAAATACTTGCACCAAACGCGGGCAAGAGGGTTGTCAATCCCCCTGAACTCGTTACTTGCAACGATTAATTCACATAGTGATAGGTAGATAAATTGCAAAGGAAAATAAAATTGCATAAATTTTTTTTTTGGATTTTTAGCAATATGAGAAAGGTAGACCCGAGGGGCCATAGTTTTCAGTAGAGGCTTCTCTCTTGAACACATAGCATATAGTGGGTGAACAAATTACTCTTGGGCATTTGATAGAAAAGTGCACAGTTATGATGTATTCGCGGCAATGATCATGTATGTAGGCATCATGTCCGAGACAACTAGACCGACTCATGCCTGCATCTACTAGTATTACTTCACCAATCGACCGCTATCCAGCATTCATCTATGGTATTAAGTTCATGGCAAATGGAGTAACCCCTTAAGCAAGATGACATGATGTAGACGAAGTAAACCCAATTAATATGAATAAACCCCATCATTTTACCCTTAGTGGAAACAATACATATACGTGTCTGATGATCCACAAGTATAGGGAATCTATCATAGTCCTTTCGATAAGTAAGAGTGTCGAACCCAACGAGGAGCAATAGGAAATAACAAGTAGTTTTCAGCAAGGTATTCTCTGCAAACACTAAAATTATTGGTAACAGATAGTTGTGTGATAAGATAATTCATAACGGTAACAAGTAAAAAGTAAATAAGGTGCAGTAAGGCGCCCCAATCCATTTTGTAGCAAAGGACAAGCCTGAACAAACTCTTATATAAAGCAAAGCGCTCCTGTAACACCCCGGATGTAACTTTCCCAATTTGTACTCCAACTCTTGTCGTTTCCGGCGTTAAGTTATATTTATTTCCTCGGGTCCGGGTCTTTGTCTCCATGTGTTGTTGTCGTTGTCATGCATCTCATATCATGTCGTCATGCGCATTGCATTTGCATACGTGTTCGTCTCTTGCATTCGAGCATTTTCCCCGTTGTCTGTTTTGCATTCCGGCGCTTCGTTCTCCTCCGGTGATCATTTCTAGCTTTCTTTCGCGTGTGGCGATTAAACATTTCCGGATTGGACCGAGACTTGCCAAGCGGCCTTGGTTTACTACCGGTAGACCGCCTGTCAAGTTTCGTACCATTTGGACTTCGTTTGATACTCCAACGGTTAACCGAGGGACCGAAAAGGCCTCATGTGTGTTGCAGCCCAACACCCCTCCAATTTGGCCCAAAACCCACATAACTCTGCTCCATCATCTAGAGCGTTTGATCACGATTGCGTGGCCGAAAACCGCACCTCATTTGGACTCTCCTAGCTCCCTCTACCCCTATATATAGATCCCCACATTCCAAATCCCGGGCGAAACCCTAGAAATCTTCCCCGCGCCACGCCGGACAAAAATCCTGCCGCCGGACTTTGTCTGTCCCGCCGCCCGCGCCAACCGGAAGGCGCCACGTGTCCCGCCGCCTCCCTCCGCCGCCGCGGCCCGGCGAGCCCGCAGCGGGCCCGCCCAGCCCATCCGCGCTGCCGCCGCCTCTCCGCCCGCACCCCGCGCCGCTCCGCCGCCTCCCCGCTCCGTCCGCCGATAGCCGCCGCCGCCCGAGGCCGCCACCTCCATCGCGAGCCGCCGTCGCCGGCCCCGCCGCCTCCGCCCGCCCCGCGTCGCCCCGCCGGCCCCGCCGCCTTCTCTGGCCTCGCCCCTCGCCTCGGCCTCTCCCTCCGGCGCCGGCGAACAGGAGCTCCGGCGAGAGCTCCGGTGGACCTCGGATTGCGTGCCCGATCTAGATCCGGTTCGCGATGAACAGTAAACCCTAGAGGTTGATTTTTTTGCGCAAGTCCCGAAATTCTCAGTCCATATGCACATGTTCATAGCCCCGTAACTTTGCATCCGTAGCTCCGATTCATGCATATAGCATATCAAAATGTTCATCTCAGAGAGTACATCATTTCATTCCATTGGATCATTTTCATTTGAGCTCATCTTGATGCCCGAAATGCTGTTAGAAGAGGGCTACTTGAGTTAATTGTCAGATCTGCTACTCCGTTTAGCACTTTTGTCATTTTTGCCATGATGAATGTGTGCATGCTATGCCCTGATGCTCTACATGTGTTTTGTTAAGGGTTTTGTCATCTTTCCAGAGGTGCAACCCATGTATTTTTGTGATGTGTGTGGTGACTTGTGCAAGCTTCCAAAGTGGTGCACTTGCTAATTCTGATTTCAGGGACTTAGTAATTTCACTAAGTCCTGGAGCTGTTTATCTCATGATGCCATATGTTCATGTTGTTTCCTAGTGATCCGTGCCTCTTTTGAGGATGATCAGTAAGGATGTTTTGTTAATCTTGTAGTGCTCTATCCATCCATGTCTTTGTTTGCAATTATGGAGCACCCTAGCTTGAGTCAATCGAGCTCTACTTTTGCTACTTTGTGAATCTGGGCAGATTGTCAACTTGTTTGCAATTTTGCCGATGATGTTGTAGTTGATCCGTGCATGCTATGCTATTGTTCTTGCCATGTCTAGCTTGCATTTTGAGCCTTATTGATGGGTGTATGCTTGTATTGACATGACTTGCACCGTAGTGAGTGCATCGAGCTCGTAAACATGCCTACTTGAGTTATATTTCAGCATGTGTCAGTTTTTTCACTAAGTCTGAAAACTGATTATGTTTTTGCTATGTTCGCGTGCTTGCAATTGTATTTTTTGATCCCTTTTGGCTCAAGGTCACTAAGGGACTTTTGTTAAGCTCTTTGAGTAGCTCCATGCAATACTTTACTTTGCTATTTTCAGATCCTGTAGCATGTAGTTTTGTTGCTCCGAAGAGGGCTACCTGATATGAAATTCCAGACAAGTGTTGATTTCACTAAGTCTGAGATCTGTTTGCCATATGCATTTTTGCCATGCTTGTTTGAACCTGTTAATGGATGATTTGGCCGTAGCCCAGTGCTAGACTTTTGTTAAGCATCTTGTGTGCATCCCTGCCATGTATTTTGTTGTCATGTTTGGTTGCTGTAGCATGTTCATCTCATTGCATTTAGATGCCTACTTGCTGTAAATCGCAGACCGGTGTCATTTTTGAATCGCTTGCCATTTATAAACCGTAACTCCGATTCCGGTGTTCTTTATATCGTTTTCAAGCGATTTCATCTCATCTTTCCAATGGCACACTGGGTTTTCCAAGTTGAGGCCAGGTTCATGCATTTCCTGTCATATCTTGCGTTTTGCATCCCGCATCGCATCCCGCATAGCATATCATCTTTGCATTGTGTTGTTTGAGTTTGCACGTGGTTGATTGTATCCTTGTTGCTTGTTTGTCTTTTTTGGGTAGAGCCGGGAGATGAGTTCTCTAACGAGGATCCCGTTGAGTTTGCTTTTGAGGATCTAGTCAACTCTGACAACTGTGCAGGCAAGATGATCATACCCTCGAAATCACTACTATCTTTTCTATGCTAGTTTGCTCGCTCTTTTGCTATGCCAATGCTACGATGCCTACCACTTGCTTTCAAGCCCCCCAAATTGCCATGTTAAACCTCTAACCCACCATGTCCTAGCAAACCGTTGATTGGCTGTGTTACCGCTTTACTTAACCCCTCTTATAGCGTTGCTAGTTGCAGGTGAAGATTAAAGGCCGTTCCTTGTTGGAACCTTTATTTACTTGTTGGGATATCATTATATTATCTTGCTACCTTAATGCATCTATATACTTGGTAAAGGGTGGAAGGCTTGGCCTCTCGCCTAGTGTTTTGTTCCACTCTTGCCGCCCTAGTTTCCGTCATATCGGTGTTATGTTCCCAGATTTTGCGTTCCTTACGCGGTTGGGTTATAATGGGAACCCCTTGATAGTTCGCCTTGATTAAAGCTTTTCCAGCAATGCCCAACCTTGGTTTTACCATTTGCCACCTAGCCTTTTCTTTCCCTTGGGTTCTACAGACTCAAGGGTCATCATTATTTTAACCCCCCCAGGCTAGTGCTCCTCTGAGTGTTGGTCCACCTGTCGGCTACCGGTGGCCACCAGGGGCAACTCTGGGCTGGCCTACCCGTACCTAAGACAATCTGAGGGTGCTCTGAGAAAGAGATATGTGCAGCTCCTATTGGGATTTGTCGGCACATTCGGGCGGTGTTTCTGGTCTTGTTTTAACCTGTCAAAGTGTCTTGAATTACCGAGATACCGAGTCTGATCGGAACATCTTGGGAGGAGGTCTATTCCTTCGTTGACCGTGAGAGCTTGTCATGGGCTAAGTTGGGACTCCCCTGCAGGGATTTGAACTTTCGAAAGCCGTGCTCGTGGTTATGGGCAGATGGGAATTTGTTAATGTCCGGTTGTAGATAACTTGAACCTTAACTTAATTAAAATGAATCAATCGAGTGTGTTACCATGATGGCCTCTTCTCGGCGAAGTCCGGGAAGTGGACACGGTGTTAGAGTAATGTTTGCGCAGGTTGCTCTCTAGTTTCTCGCTCGCGCTTTGCCTCCTCTTCTCGCTCTCTTTTGCGTATAAGTTAGCCACCATACTTGCTAGTCGCTTGCTGCAGCTCCACATATATTTACCTTGCCATACCTATAAGCTTAAATAGTCTTGATCGCGAGGGTGCGAGATTGCTGAGTCCCTATGGCTCAAAAATTACTATTACACCAGATGCAGGGCCTGATGATTCCGCTCCAGGAGACGCGTATGAGCTCAAGTGGGAGTTCGACGAAGACTCTCAACGTTACTATGTTTCCTTTCCCAATGATCAGTAGTGGTGCCCAGTTGGGGGTGATTGGGACCGTGTCGCTTGTTGGGTTCTCTTTTATTTTGGCGCCGTAGTCGGGCCATGAGTGTTTGGATGATGTAATGTTATTTATGTACTTGATTGACGTGGCGAGTGTAAGCCAACTATGTTATCTCCCCTTTATGATCTATATTACATGGGATGTTTGTGAAGATTGCCTAACTTGCGACATATGCCTTCAATGCGATTATGCCTCTAAGTCGTGCCTCAACACGTGGGAGATATAGTCGCATCGAGGGTGTTACAAGTTGGTAATCAGAGCCTTCCCCGACCTTAGGAGCCCCATTGCTTGATCGTTTTTAGCGGCCGAGTTGTGTCTAGAAAAATGTTTTGAGTCATTTAGGAATTATATATCGGAGAGTTTAGGAATTCTTTTTACTTCCCAGTCTCCTCATCGCTCTGGTAAGGCATCCCGACGTAGAGTTTTGACTCTTCTCTTCTCAAATTTCACTAAAAAGAATTTTAGGATCACGCGGGTATCTTGGAATCGTTCTGATGGTTTTATGATGAGAACATTGCCTTGGTGCCTCCTGTCAGGGGTTTAGTGGAAGTGTCCCGGGGAGTTGAGCTCTGAGGTGTTGTCATCATAATTTTATCGTTGCAGTTCTGGAATACCTGAGTTTAGTACGCCGATATCGAAAATCTCTTTTATGCAGTTCGTTGGTGAGATAACCTCGACGCCACCCAGTACTAGGGCGGGAGTTCGGGAGTATCGCCATAACTTGTATAACGGATGCTTTTCGAAGGTTGAGGTAGATGGTTTCCGAAGGTTTCTTGGTTATGTGTTGAAGGATGGATACAGCTGGATGTAGGAATTGCAAGTTTGGGTGAGATATTATGCTTCCCCTGTATCCCCAACACCCGATTGCATAACCGGAAAGGTTCGGGAGTTTCATAGGTGGGAATTCTAGTAGCTCTAGTTCTTCTTCCACGGATATTGGTTTGAAATTGGGATTTATTACCGATTATTCGTTCTTGATCCATACCTTGTTGATTTATTTCTCTACCTTAATTCTACGTGGCTTCTCAATTTATGGATATGTGACCATTTCAAGAGGAATGCATTCGTTCATTTTGTTCGGATGTGAAGACTATATGTTGCAATTTTCATTCCGTTGGATTCAGCTTCAATATTTATCTATAATGTGCTAATGGACGTCAACCTCTTCAGGATGGCTCCTCCAACGCGCACGACTCCGAATCCTGATCCGCCACCACCTCCACCTCCTCCGGAGGCATGGCAAGCTGTGATGGCTGCAACCAATGCAAACACACAGTTGATCATGCAAATTCTTCAAGAGCGCAATCAAGGCAACCAAGGGAATCAAGGCAGCAACAGAATCACTTTGCATCACTCAACCAGTTCCTTGCTAACGGGCCAAAGACTTTCAGCAATTGTGTTGAGGCAACCGATGCTGACGATTGGCTTGTGGATCTGTGTAAGCATTTCGAGTGCAGTAACGTCAGGCCTGAGGACTTTGTCAAGTTCGCTTCCTTCCAACTCAAAGATCAAGCTGCAGAATGGTTCCAGCAGTACAAGGACTCCAGAGGTGGACGTGTTATCACTTGGGATGATTTCCGTCGAGATTTCCAAGCTCATCATATTCCTCGGAGCGTGGTTGAAAGCAAGCGTGAGGAATTCCGCAATCTGAAGCAAGGCTCTTTATCTGTCTATGACTACAACAAGTTGTTCCAGAAGCTCGCCCGCTTTGCCAAGCAGGACGTCCCTGATGAGAAGAGCATGATATACCAGTTCAGGGGTGGTCTCAGAGAAGATATTCAGCTCGCTCTTGTTCTCTTTGAGCCCTTGAGATATGATGAGTTCTACAACATGGCACTGAAGCAAGGGGCTGCTCAGTTGAGGTGTGATGCTTCCAAGAAGCGAGTCAGAGATGCTACTCCTTCTTCCTCCACTCAAGTGGCCAAGTAGCAGAAGTATTGGCTTCCTCCTCCTCCGTTCCGTCAGCTGTATCAGCAGAAGAGCAAAGGTGGTAGTGGTTCTTCCCACCCACCCAACCCTGGCTTTCAGAACAAGACTTCGTCTCAAGCTCCAAGATCGAGTGCTCCGTATCACCGTCCGCTTTCAGAGGTCACGTGCAACAAGTGCCAACAGAAGGGTCACTATGCCAACAAGTGTTTCAACCAGAGGCGTCTTCCTCCTCCTCCTCCTGTCAGATCGGCAAGTACAGCAGTGGTCAAGCATAACCCCAAGCACGTCAAGGTCAATTTGATGAATGCAGCTCAGGCAGAGGACTCGTCAGATGTGATCATGGGTAACCTTCCTGTTAATGATATTCCTGCAAAAGTTCTTTTTGACACGGGTGCATCGCATTGTTTCATCTTGAGACCGTTTTCATCTAAGCATGGTTTGGCTTTGCAAATTTTGCCTAGTCCTTTAGCAGTTGTCTCTCCCGGTAAGCGCATGCATGCTAACTCCACTGCTCCGGATGTTACTATCACTTTGGGAGACTACAAGTTTCTATCTTCTCCAACGGTTCTTGGTGACTCGCATATTGATCTTATTCTCGGGATGGATTGGCTTTCTAAGCACAAGGCTCAGCTTGATTGTGCACCCAGGTAGATTCAATTGACTCATTCGTCTGAGGATGTGATTGTCGTTGCCGCTCGTGATAATACCATCCGTCTATTTTCTCTCAATGAGAAGGGTGAATTGGATGCTATCTCTCAAATTCCAGTCGTTTGCGAATATCAAGACGTCTTTTCAGAAGAGCTTCCAGGAATGCCTCCGCACCGGCCAGTTGAATTTGTTATTGATCTTGAGCCTGGCACGGAACCTGTGTGCAAACGTCCTTACAAGCTCGGACCTGAAGAGTTGAAGGAGCTGAAGAAGCAACTCGATATTCAAGAAAAAATGGGTCTCATCCGGCCTAGTTCTTCTCTGTGGGGTTGTGGTGTTCTTTTTGTGAAGAAGAAGGATGGAACGGACCGACTTTGTGTTGATTACTGTCCAGTGAACAAGAAGACCATCAAGAACAAATACCCACTTCCCAACATCAATGAGCTGTTCGAACAACTCAAAGGTGCCCAAGTATTCTCCAAGCTTGATCTCCGTATGGGTTATCATCAGATTCGAATCCGTGAGCAAGATATTCCCAAGATGGCTTTCAGGACAAGCTTTGGTTCATATGAATACACTGTCATGTCTTTTGGTCTCGTCAACGCCCCTCCGACGTTCTCTCGCATGATGAACTTCATCTTCAATGCCTACATCAATGACTTCGTTTTGGTCTATCTCGACGACATTCTGGTTTTCTCGAAGAACAAGGAAGATCATGCCAAGCACTTGCGTTTGGTTCTTGATAAGCTCAGAGAACATCAGTTCTACGCCAAGTTCTCCAAGTGTGAATTTTGGCTTGATGAGGTTCTTTATCTTGGTCATATCATCTCAGCCAAGGACATTGCCGTGAATCCTGAGAAGGTGTCTGCAATTGTGAATTGGGAACCTCCTCAGAACATGAAGCAACTCCGCAGTTTTCTCGGTCTCGCAAGCTATTGCCGAAGATTCGTTCAAAACTTTTCTAAGATCGCGAAGCCTCTCTCAAATCTTCTTCAAAAGCACGTCAAGTACGTTTGGTCTCCGGAGTGTGACATTGCTTTCAACACTTTGAAAGAGAAATTGATCACTGCTCCAGTGCTCACTCCTCCTGATGAATCCAAGCCGTACGAGGTCTTTTGTGATGCCTCTCTCCAAGGTCTTGGTGCAGTTTTTATGCAAGAGAAGAAAGTTGTTTCTTATACCTCTCGCCAGCTGAAGCCTAATGAGAAGAACTACCCCACTCATGATCTCGTGTTGGGGGCAGTTGTGCATGCTCTTTTGACTTGGAGACATCTTCTATTGGGAAGAAAAGTGGACATTTTCACTGATCACAAGAGTCTCAAGTACATCTTCACTCAGCCTAATCTCAACTTCAGGCAAACTCGATGGGTCGAAATGATTCAAGAGTATAATCCGAGTATCGAGTGTACTCCAGGCAAGGCTAATGTGATTGCTGACGCATTGAGCGGGAAAGCTTACTGCAACAGTCTGGTTCTCAAGCCTTATCAACCCGAGCTTTGTGAAGCTTTCCGCAAACTTAATATGCAAGTTGTTCCCCAAGGTTTCCTCGCCAACCTTCTAGTCTCTCCTACCTTGGAAGACCAGATTCACCAAGCTCAGCTTCTTGATGCTATGGTGAAAAAGGTGAAGATTGGGATTGCCAAGAGCCAGTCCAAGTACAAGTGCTACCGCCTTGATGACAAGGACACTCTGTTCTTCGAGGATCGTATTGTTGTACCCAAAGGTGAACTTCGTAAAGTGATCATGAACGAGGCTCACAATTCTCTCCTCTCCATCCACCCTGGGAGCACGAAGATGTATCAGGACCTTAAGCAAGCTTATTGGTGGACTCGAATGAAGCGCGAGATCGCTCAATTCGTGAATGAATGTGATGTCTGCAGAAGAGTGAAGGCAGAACACCAAAGGCCAGCAGGTCTCCTCCAACCTCTTGCCATTCCAGAATGGAAGTTTGACCACATTGAAATGGACTTTGTGACTGGGTTTCCAAAGTCCAAGCGTGGCAATGATGCTATATTCGTTGTCATCGACAAACTCACCAAAGTGGCTCATTTTCTGCCTATCAAAGAGTCGATCACTGCAGCTCAATTGGCGGAACTCTACACCTCTCGTATTGTCTCTCTGCACGGTATTCCTCAAGTGATCTCTTCAGACCGTGGCAGCATCTTTACCTCGAAGTTTTGGGATTCTTTTCAGAAGGCCATGGGCACGAACATCTGCTTCAGCACAGCTTTCCATCCTCAAACTAGTGGTCAAATTGAGCGTGTCAACCAGATTCTTGAAGATATGCTCAGGGCTTGTGTGATCTCCTTCGGCATGAAGTGGGAGGATTGTCTTCCTTATGCTGAATTCTCCTACAACAATAGTTTTCAAGCAACTTCGGGCAAGGCCCCATTTGAAATTCTGTATGGCAGGAAGTGCTGTACCCCTCTCAACTGGTCTGAAACCGGTGAACGTCAGCTTCTGGGTAATGACTTAATCACAGAAGCAGAAGAAATGTGCAAAGTCATTCGTGATAACCTCAAAGCAGCCCAATCCCGTCAGAAGAGCTACTATGATAGTAAGCATCGTGATTTGGCTTTCGAGATCGGAGATCATGTTTACCTCCGCGTCTCTCCTATGAAAGGTACTCGTCGCTTCGGTATCAAAGGTAAGCTTGCCCCTAGATACGTGGGACCTTTCAAGATTGTCAGCAAGAGAGGCAACCTCGCCTATCAACTCGAGCTTCCGTCAAACTTTGCAAATGTTCATGACGTGTTTCATGTCTCTCAGCTTCGAAAGTGCTTCAAGACTCCTGACCGCACCGTCAACTTCGAGGACATTGAGCTCCAAGAAGATCTCTCTTATCGTGAGCACCCAGTTGCTATTCTTGAAGAGACTGAACGCAAGACTCGCAACAAGTCAATCAAATTTCTCAAAGTCAAGTGGTCACACCATTCCAACCGTGAAGCTACCTGGGAACGCGAGGATCACCTTCGTTCTGAGTACCCGGCGTTCTTTCAGTCCTAAATCTCGGGGCGAGATCCTTTTGTAGTGATGGATTGTAACACCCCGGATGTAACTTTCCCAATTTGTACTCCAACTCTTGCTGTTTCCGGCGTTAAGTTATATTTATTTCCTCGGGTTCGGGTCTTTGTCTCCGTGTGTTGTTGTCATTGTCATGCATCTCATATCATGTCATCATGCACATTTCATTTGCATACGTGTTCGTCTCTTGCATTCAAGCATTTTCCCCGTTGTCCGTTTTGCATTCCGGCGCTTCGTTCTCCTCCGGTGGTCATTTCTATCTTTCTTTCGTGTGTGGGGATTAAACATTTCCGGATTCGACTTCATTCTCCGTTTAGCACTTTTGTCATTTTTGCCATGATGAATGTGTGCATGCTATGCCCTGATGCTCTACATGTGTTTTGTTAAGGGTTTTGTCATCTTTCCAGAGGTGCAACCCATGTATTTTTGTGATGTGTGTGGTGACTTGTGCAAGCTTCCAAAGTGGTGCACTTGCTAATTCTGATTTCAGGGACTTAGTAATTTCACTAAGTCCTGGAGCTGTTTATCTCATGATGCCATATGTTCATGTTGTTTCCTAGTGATCCGTGCCTCTTTTGAGGATGATCAGTAAGGATGTTTTGTTAATCTTGTAGTGCTCTATCCAGCCATGTCTTTGTTTGCGCAATTATGGATCACCCTAGCTTGAGTCAATCGAGCTCTACTTTTGCTACTTTGTGAATCTAGGCAGATTGTCAACTTGTTTGCAATTTTGCCGATGATGTTGTAGTTGATCCGTGCATGCTATGCTATTGTTCTTCCCATGTCTAGCTTGCATTTTGTGCCTTCTTGATGGGTGTATGCTTGTCTTGCCATGACTTGCACCGTAGTGAGTGCATCGATCTCGTAAACATGCCTACTTGAGTTATATTTCAGCATGTGTCAGTTTTTGCACTAAGTCTGAAAACTGATTATGTTTTTGCTACGTTCGCGTGCTTGCAATTGTATTTTTTGATCCCTTTTGGCTCAAGGTCACTAAGGGACTTTTGTTAAGCTCTTTGAGTAGCTCCATGCCATACTTTACTTTGCCATTTTCAGATCATGTAGCATGTAGTTTTGTTGCTCCGAAGAGGGCTACCTGATCTGAAATTCCAGACAAGTGTTGATTTCACTAAGTCTGAGATCTGTTTGCCATATGCATTTTTGCCATGCTTGTTTGAACCTGTTAATGGATGATTTGGCCGTAGCCCAGTGCTAGACTTTTGTTAAGCATCTTGTGTGCATCCCTGCCATGTATTTTGTTGTCATGTTTGGTTGCTGTAGCATGTTCATCTCATTGCATTTAGATGCCTACTTCCTGTAAATCGCAGACTGGTGTCATTTTTGAATCGCTTGCCATTTCCAAACCGTAACTCCGATTCCGGCGTTCTTTATATCGTTTTCAGGCGATTTCATCTCATCTTTCCAGTGGCACACTTGGATTTCCAAGTTGAGGCCAGGTTCCTGCATTTCCTGTCATATCTTACATTTTGCATCCCGCATCGCATCCCGCATAGCATATCATCTTTGCATTGTGTTGTTTGAGTTTGCACGTGGTTGATTGTATCCTTGTTGCTTGTTTGTCTTTTTTGGGTAGAGCCAGGAGACGAGTTCTCTAACGAGGAGCCCGTTGAGTTTGCTTTTGAGGATCCAGTCAACTCTGACAACTGTGCAGGCAAGATGATCATACCCTCGAAATCACTACTATCTTTGTTATGCTAGTTTGCTCGCTCTTTTGCTATGCCAATGCTACGATGCCTACCACTTGCTTTCAAGCCCCCCAAATTGCCATGTTAAACCTATAACCCACCATGTCCTAGCAAACCGTTGATTGGATGTGTTACCGCTTTGCTTAGCCCCTCTTATAGCGTTGCTAGTTGCAGGTGAAGATTGAAGGCCGTTCCTTGTTGGAACCTTTATTTACTTGTTGGGATATCATTATATTATCTTACTACCTTAATGCATCTATATACTTGGTAAAGGGTGGAAGGATCGGCCTCTCGCCTAGTGTTTTGTTCCACTCTTGCCGCCCTAGTTTCCGTCATATCGGTGTTATGTTCCCGGATTTTGCGTTACTTACGCGGTTGGGTTATAATGGGAACCCCTTGATAGTTCGCCTTGATTAAAGCTTTTCCAGCAATGCCCAACCTTGGTTTTACCATTTGCCACCTAGCCTTTTCTTTCCCTTGGGTTCTACAGACTCAAGGGTCATCATTATTTTAACCCCCCCAGGCCAGTGCTCCTTTGAGTGTTGGTCCACCTGTCAGCTACCGGTGGCCACCAGGGGCAACTCTGGGCTGGCCTACCCGTACCTAAGACAATCTGAGTGTGCTATGAGAAAGAGATATGTGCAGCTCCTATCGGGATTTGTCGGCACATTCGGGCGGTGTTGCTGGTCTTGTTTTAACCTGTCGAAGTGTCTTGAATTACCGAGATACGTCTTGGGAGGAGGTCTATTCCTTCGTTGACCGTGAGAGCTTGTCATGGGCTAAGTTGGGACTCCCCTGCAGGGATTTGAACTTTCAAAAGCCGTGCCCGCGGTTATGGGCAGATGGGAATTTGTTAATGTCCGGTTGTAGATAACTTGAACCTTAACTTAATTAAAATGAATCAATCGAGTGTGTTACCATGATGGCCTCTTCTCGGCGGAGTCCGGGAAGTGGACACGGTGTTAGAGTAATGTTTGCGCAGGTTGCTCTCTAGTTTCTCGCTCGCGCTTTGCCTCCTCTTCTCGCTCTATTTTGCGTATAAGTTAGCCACCATACTTGCTAGTCGCTTGCTGCAGCTCCACATATATTTACCTTGCCATACCTATAAGCTTAAATAGTCTTGATCGCGAGGGTGCGAGATTGCTGAGTCCCTGTGGCTCAAAAATTACTATTACACCAGATGCAGGGCCTGATGATTCCGCTCCAGGAGACGCGTATGAGCTCAAGTGGGAGTTCGACAAAGACTCTCAACGTTACTATGTTTCCTTTCCCGATGATCAGTAGTGGTTCCCAGTTGGGGGTGATTGGGACCGTGTCGCTTGTTGGGTTCTCTTTTATTTTGGCGCCGTAGTCGGGCCATGAGTGTTTGGATGACGTAATGTTATTTATGTACTTGATTGACGTGGCGAGTGTAAGCCAACTATGTTATCTCCCCTTTATGATCTATATTACATGGGATGTTTATGAAGATTGCCTAACTTGCGACATATGCCTTCAATGCGATTATGCCTCTAAGTCGTGCCTCGACACGTGGGAGATATAGTCGCATCGAGGGTGTTACAAGTTGGTAATCAGAGCCTTCCCCGACCTTAGGAGCCCCATTGCTTGATCGTTTTTAGCGGCCGAGTTCTGTCTAGAAAAATGTTTTGAGTCATTTAGGAATTATATATCGGAGAGTTTAGGAATTCTTTTTACTTCCCAGTCTCCTCATCGCTCTGGTAAGGCATCCTGACGTAGAGTTTTGACTCTTCTCTTCTCAAATTTCACTAAAAAAAATTTAGGACCACGCGGGTATCTTGGAATCGTTCCGATGGTTTTATGATGAGAACATTGGCTTGGTGCCTCCTGTCAGGGGTTTAGTGGAAGTGTCCCGGGGAGTTGAGCTCTGAGGTGTTGTCATCATAATTTCATCGTTGCAGTTCTGGAATACCTGAGTTTAGTATGCCGATACCGAAAATCTCTTTTATGCAGTTCGTTGGTGAGATAACCTCGACGCCACCCAGTACTGGGGCGGGAGTTCGGGAGTATCGCCATAACTTGTATAACGGATGCTTTTCGAAGGTTGAGGTAGATGGTTTCCGAAGGTTTCTTGGTTATGTGTTGAAGGATGGATACAGCTGGATGTAGGAATTGCTAGTTTGGGTGAGATATTATGCTTCCCATGTATCCCCAACACCAGATTGCATAACCGGAAAGGTTCGGGAGTTTCATAGGTGGGAATTCTAGTAGCTCTAGTTCTTCTTCCATGGATATTGGTTTGAAAGTGGGATTTATTACCGATTATTCGTTCTTGATCCGTACCTTGTTGATTTATTTCTCTACCTTAATTCTACGTGGCTTCTCAATTTATGGATATGTGACCATTTCAAGAGGAATGCATTCGTTCATTTTGTTCGGATGTGAAGACTATATGTTGCAATTTTCATTCCGTTGGATTCAGCTTCAATATTTATCTATCAATGTGCTAATGGACGTCAACCTCTTCAGGATGGCTCCTCCAACGCGCATGACTCTGAATCCTGATCCGCCACCACCTCCACCTCCTCCGGAGGCATGGCAAGCTATGATGGCCGCAACCAATGCAAACACACAGTTGATCATACAAATTCTTCAAGAGCGCAATCAAGGCAACCAAGGGAATCAAGGCAGCAATCAGAATCACTTTGCTTCACTCAACAAGTTCCTTGCTAACGGGCCAAAGACTTTCAGCAATTGTGTTGAGGCAACCGATGCTGACGATTGGCTTGTGGATCTGTGTAAGCATTTCGAGTGCAGTAACGTCAGGCCTGAGGACTTTGTCAAGTTCGCTTCCTTCCAACTCAAAGATCAAGCTGCAGAATGGTTCCAGTGGTACAAGGACTCCAGAGGTGGACGTGTTATCACTTGGGATGATTTCCGTCGAGATTTCCAAGCTCATCATATTCCTCGGAGCATGGTTGAAAGCAAGCATGAGGAATTCCACAATCTGAAGCAAGGCTCTTTATCTGTCTATGACTACAACAAGTTGTTCCAGAAGCTCGCCCGCTTTGCCAAGCAGGACGTCCCTGATGAGAAGAGCATGATATACCAGTTCAGGGGTGGTCTCAGAGAAGATATTCAGCTCGCTCTTGTTCTCTTTGAGCCCTTGAGATACGATGAGTTCTACAACATGGCACTGAAGCAAGGGGCTGCTCAGTTGAGGTGTGATGCTTCCAAGAAGCGAGTCAGAGATGCTACTCCTTCTTCCTCCACTCAAGTGGCCAAGCAGCAGAAGTATTTGCTTCCTCCTCCTCCATTCCGTCAGCCGTATCAGCAGAAGAGCAATGGTGGCAGTGGTTCTTCCCACCCACCCAACCCTGGCTTTCAGAACAAGACTTCATCTCAAGCTCCAAGATCGAGTGCTCCGTATCACCGTCCGCTTTCAGAGGTCATGTGCAATAAGTGCCAACAGAAGGGTCACTATGCCAACAAGTGTTTCAACCAGAGGCGTCTTCCTCCTCCTCCTCCTGTCAGATCGGCAAGTACAGTAGTGGTCAAGCATAACCCCAAGCACGCCAAGGTCAATTTGATGAATGCAGCTCAGGCAGAGGACTCGTCAGATGTGATCATTGGTAACCTTCCTGTTAATGATATTCCTGCATAAGTTCTTTTTGACACGGGTGCATCGCATTGTTTCTTCTCGAGACCGTTTTCATCTAAGCATGGTTTGCCTTTGCAAATTTTTCCTAGTCCTTTAGCAGTTGTCTCTCCCGGTAAGCGCATGCATGCTAACTCCATTGCTCCGGATGTTACTATCACTTTGGGAGACTACAAGTTTCTATCTTCTCCAACGGTTCTTGGTGACTCGGATATTGATCTTATTCTCGGGATGGATTGGCTTTCTAAGCACAAGGCTCAGCTTGATTGTGCAGCCAGGCAGATTCAATTGAGTCATTCGTCTGAGGATGTGATTGTCTTTGCCGCTCGTGATAATACCATCCGTCTATTTTCTCTCAATGAGAAGGGTGAATTGGATGCTATCTCTCAAATTCCAGTCCTTTGCGAATATCAAGACGTCTTTCCAGAAGAGCTTCCAGGAATGCCTCCGCACCGGCCAGTTGAATTCGTTATTGATCTTGAGCCTGGCACGGAACCTGTGTGCAAACGTCCTTACAAGCTCGAACCTGAAGAGTTGAAGGAGCTGAAGAAGCAACTCGATATTGAAGAAAAAATGGGTCTCATCCGGCCTAGTTCTTCTCCGTGGGGTTGTGGTGTTCTTTTTGTGAAGAAGAAGGATGGAACGGACCGACTTTGTGTTGATTACCGTCCAGTGAACAAGAAGACCATCAAGAACAAATACCCACTTCCCAACATCAATGAGCTGTTCGAACAACTCAAAGGTGCCCAAGTATTCTCCAAGCTTGATCTCCGTATGGGTTATCATCAGATTCGAATCAGTGAGCAAGATATTCCCAAGACGGCTTTCAGGACAAGCTTTGGTTCATATGAATACACTGTCATGTCTTTTGGTCTCGTCAACGCCCCTCCGACGTTCTCTCGCATGATGAACTTCATCTTCAATGCCTACATCAATGACTTCGTTTTGGTCTATCTCAACGACATTCTGGTTTTCTCGAAGAACAAGGAAGATCATGCCAAGCACTTGCGTTTGGTTCTTGATAAGCTCAGAGAACATCAGTTCTACGCCAAGTTCTCCAAGTGTGAATTTTGGCTTGATGAGGTTCTTTATCTTGGTCATATCATCTCTGCCAAGGGCATTGCCGTGAATCCTAAGAAGGTGTCTGCAATTGTGAATTGGGAACCTCCTTAGAACGTGAAGCAACTCCGCAGTTTTCTCGGTCTCGCAAGCTATTGCCGAAGATTCGTTGAAAACTTTTCTAAGATCGCGAAGCCTCTCTCAAATCTTCTTCAAAAGCACGTCAAGTACGTTTGGTCTCCGGAGTGTGACATTGCTTTCAACACTTTGAAAGAGAAATTGATCACTGCTCCAGTTCTCACTCCTCCTGATGAATCCAAGCCGTACGAGGTCTTTTGTGATGCCTCTCTCCAAGGTCTTGGCGCAGTTTTTATGCAAGAGAAGAAAGTTGTTGCTTATACCTCTCGCCAGCTGAAGCCTAATGAGAAGAACTACCCCACTCATGATCTCATGTTGGCGGCAGTTGTGCATCCTCTTTTGACTTGGAGACATCTTCTATTGGGAAGAAAAGTGGACATTTTCACTGATCACAACAGTCTCAAGTACATCTTCACTCAGCCTAATCTCAACCTCAGGCAAACTTGATGGGTCGAAATGATTCAAGAGTATAATCTGAGTATCGAGTATACTCCAGGCAAGGCTAATGTGATTGCTGACGCATTGAGCAGGAAAGCTTACTGCAACAGTCTGATTCTCAAGCCTTATCAACCCGAGCTTTGTGAAGCTTTCCGCAAACTTAATATGCAAGTTGTTCCCCAAGGTTTCCTCGCCAACCTTCTAGTCTCTCCTACCTTGGAAGACCAGATTCGCCAAGCTCAGCTTCTTGATGCTATGGTGAAAAAGGTGAAGATTGGGATTGCCAAGAGCCAGTCCAAGTACAAGTGCTACCGCCTTGATGACAAGGACACTCTGTTCTTCGAGGATCGTATTGTTGTACCCAAAGGTGAACTTCGTAAAGTGATCATGAACGAGGCTCACAATTCTCTCCTCTCCATACACCGTGGGAGCACGAAGATGTATGAGGACCTTAAGCAAGCTTATTGGTGGACTCGAATGAAGCGCGAGATCGCTCAATTCGTGAATGAATGTGATGTCTGCAGAAGAGTGAAGGCAGAACACCAAAGGCCAGCAGGTCTCCTCCAATCTCTTGCCATTCCAGAATGGAAGTTTGACCACATTGAAATGGACTTCGTGACTGGGTTTCCAAAGTCCAAGCGTGGCAATGATGCTATATTCGTTGTCATCGACAAACTCACCAAAGTGGCTCATTTTCTGCCTATCAAAGAGTTGATCACTGCAGCTCAATTGGCGGAACTCTACACCTCTCGTATTGTCTCTCTGCACGGTATTCCTCAAGTGATCTCTTCAGACCGTGGCAGCATCTTTACCTCGAAGTTTTGGGATTCTTTTCAGAAGGCCATGGGCACGAACATCCGCTTCAGCACATCTTTCCATCCTCAAACTAGTGGTCAAATCGAGCGTGTCAACCAGATTCTTGAAGATATGCTCAGGGCTTGTGTGATCTCCTTCGGCATGAAGTGGGAGGATTGTCTTCCTTATGCTGAATTCTCCTACAACAACAGTTTTTAAGCAAGTTCAGGTAAGGCCCCATTTGAAATTCTGTATGGCAGGAAGTGCTGTACCCCTCTCAACTGGTCTGAAACCGGTGAACGTCAGCTTCTGGGTAATGACTTAATCACAGAAGCAGAAGAAATGTGCAAAGTCATTCGTGATAACCTCAAAGCAGCCCAATCCCGTCAGAAGAGCTACTATGATAGTAAGCATCGTGATTTGGCTTTCGAGATCGGAGATCATGTTTACCTCCGCGTCTCTCCTATGAAAGGTACTCGTCGCTTCGGTATCAAAGGTAAGCTTGCCCCTAGATACGTGGGACCTTTCAAGATTGTCAGCAAGAGAGGCAACCTCGCCTATCAACTCGAGCTTCCGTCAAACTTTGCAAATGTTCATGACGTGTTTCATGTCTCTCAGCTTCGAAAGTGCTTCAAGACTCCTGACCGCACCGTCAACTTCGAGGACATTGAGCTCCAAGAAGATCTCTCTTATCGTGAGCACCCAGTTGCTATTCTTGAAGAGACTGAACGCAAGACTCGCAACAAGTCAATCAAATTTCTCAAAGTCAAGTGGTCACACCATTCCAACCGTGAAGCTACCTGGGAACGCGAGGATCACCTTCGTTCTGAGTACCCGGCGTTCTTTCAGTCCTAAATCTCGGGGCGAGATCCTTTTGTAGTGATGGATTGTAACACCCCGGATGTAACTTTCCCAATTTGTACTCCAACTCTTGCTGTTTCCGGCGTTAAGTTATATTTATTTCCTCGGGTTCGGGTCTTTGTCTCCGTGTGTTGTTGTCATTGTCATGCATCTCATATCATGTCATCATGCACATTTCATTTGCATACGTGTTCGTCTCTTGCATTCAAGCATTTTCCCCGTTGTCCGTTTTGCATTCCGGCGCTTCGTTCTCCTCCGGTGGTCATTTCTATCTTTCTTTCGTGTGTGGGGATTAAACATTTCCGGATTCGACTTCATTCTCCGTTTAGCACTTTTGTCATTTTTGCCATGATGAATGTGTGCATGCTATGCCCTGATGCTCTACATGTGTTTTGTTAAGGGTTTTGTCATCTTTTCCAGAGGTGCAACCCATGTATTTTTGTGATGTGTGTGGTGACTTGTGCAAGCTTGCAAAGTGGTGCACTTGCTAATTCTGATTTCAGGGACTTAGTAATTTCACTAAGTCCTGGAGCTGTTTATCTCATGATGCCATATGTTCATGTTGTTTCCTAGTGATCCGTGCCTCTTTTGAGGATGATCAGTAAGGATGTTTTGTTAATCTTGTAGTGCTCTATCCAGCCATGTCTTTGTTTGCGCAATTATGGATCACCCTAGCTTGAGTCAATCGAGCTCTACTTTTGCTACTTTGTGAATCTAGGCAGATTGTCAACTTGTTTGCAATTTTGCCGATGATGTTGTAGTTGATCCGTGCATGCTATGCTATTGTTCTTCCCATGTCTAGCTTGCATTTTGTGCCTTCTTGATGGGTGTATGCTTGTCTTGCCATGACTTGCACCGTAGTGAGTGCATCGATCTCGTAAACATGCCTACTTGAGTTATATTTCAGCATGTGTCAGTTTTTTCACTAAGTCTGAAAACTGATTATGTTTTTGCTACGTTCGCGTGCTTGCAATTGTATTTTTTGATCCCTTTTGGCTCAAGGTCACTAAGGGACTTTTGTTAAGCTCTTTGAGTAGCTCGATGCCATACTTTACTTTGCCATTTTCAGATCCTGTAGCATGTAGTTTTGTTGCTCCGAAGAGGGCTACCTGATCTGAAATTCCAGACAAGTGTTGATTTCACTAAGTCTGAGATCTGTTTGCCATATGCATTTTTGCCATGCTTGTTTGAACCTGTTAATGGATGATTTGGCCGTAGCCCAGTGCTAGACTTTTGTTAAGCATCTTGTGTGCATCCCTGCCATGTATTTTGTTATCATGTTTGGTTGCTGTAGCATGTTCATCTCATTGCATTTAGATGCCTACTTGCTGTAAATCGCAGACCGGTGTCATTTTTGAATCGCTTGCCATTTCCAAACCGTAACTCAGATTCCGGCGTTCTTTATATCGTTTTCAAGCGATTTCATCTCATCTTTCCAGTGGCACACTTGGATTTCCATGTTGAGGCCAGGTTCATGGATTTCCTGTCATATGTTGCATTTTGCATCCCGCATCGCATCCCGCATAGCATATCATCTTTGCATTGTGTTGTTTGAGTTTGCACGTGGTTGATTGTATCCTTGTTGATTGTTTGTCTTTTTTGGGTAGAGCCGGGATACGAGCTCTCTAACGAGGAGCCCGTTGAGTTTGCTTTTGAGGATCCAGTCAACTCTGACAACTGTGCAGGCAAGATGATCATACCCTCGAAATCACTACTATCTTTGCTATGCTAGTTTGCTCGCTCTTTTGATATGCCAATGCTACGATGCCTACCACTTGCTTTCAAGCCCCCCAAATTGCCATGTTAAACCTCTAACCCACCATGTCCTAGCAAACCGTTGATTGGTTGTGTTACCGCTTTGCTTAGCCCCTCTTATAGCGTTGCTAGTTGCAGGTGAAGATTGAAGGCCGTTCCTTGTTGGAACCTTTATTTACTTGTTAGGATATGATTATATTATCTTGCTATCTTAATGCATATATATACTTGGTAAAGGGTGGAAGGCTCGGCCTCTCGCCTAGTGTTTTGTTCCACTCTTGCCGCCCTAGTTTCCGTCATATCGGTGTTATGTTCCCGGATTTTGCGTTCCTTACGCGGTTGGGTTATAATGGGAACCCCTTGATAGTTCGCCTTGATTAAAGCTTTTCCAGCAATGCCCAACCTTGGTTTTACCATTTGCCACCTAGCCTTTTCTTTCCCTTGGGTTCTACAGACTCAAGGGTCATCATTATTTTAACCCCCCAGGCTAGTGCTCCTCTGAGTGTTGGTCCACCTGTCAGCTACCGGTGGCCACCAGGGGCAACTCTGGGCTGGCCTACCCGTACCTAAGACAATCCGAGTGTGCTCTGAGAAAGAGATATGTGCAGCTCCTATCGGGATTTGTCGGCACATTCGGGCGGTGTTGCTGGTCTTGTTTTAACCTGTCGAAGTGTCTTGAATTACCGAGATACCGAGTCTGATCGGAACGTCTTGGGAGGAGGTCTATTCCTTCGTTGACCGTGAGAGCTTGTCATGGGCTAAGTTGGGACTCCCCTGCAGGGATTTGAACTTTCAAAAGCCGTGCCCGCGGTTATGGGCAGATGGGAATTTGTTAATGTCCGGTTGTAGATAACTTGAACCTTAACTTAATTAAAATGAATCAATCGAGTGTGTTACCATGATGGCCTCTTCTCGGCGGAGTCCGGGAAGTGGACACGGTGTTAGAGTAATGTTTGCGCAGGTTGCTCTCTAGTTTCTCGCTCGCGCTTTGCCTCCTCTTCTCGCTCTCTTTTGCGTATAAGTTAGCCACCATACTTGCTAGTCGCTTGCTGCAGCTCCACATATATTTACCTTGCCATACCTATAAGCTTAAATAGTCTTGATCGCGAGGGTGCGAGATTGCTGAGTCCCTGTGGCTCACAGATTACTATTACACCAGATGCAGGGCCTGATGATTCCGCTCCAGGAGACATGTATGAGCTCAAGTGGGAGTTCGACGAAGACTCTCAACGTTACTATGTTTCCTTTCCCGATGATTAGTAGTGGTGCCCAGTTGGGGGTGATTGGGACCATGTCGCTTGTTGGGTTCTCTTTTATTTTGGCGCCGTAGTCGGGCCATGAGTGTTTGGATGATGTAATGTTATTTATGTACTTGATTGACGTGGCGAATGTAAGCCAACTAATGTTTGTGAAGATTGCCTAACTTGCGACATATGCCTTCAATGCGATTATGCCTCTAAGTCGTGCCTCGACACGTGGGAGATATAGTCGCATCGAGGGTGTTACAGCTCCCTAGGACACATGGGAATTGTTGTCTAGTTAGTTTTCATCATGCTCATATGATTTGTGTTTGTTACTTTGATAATTTGATATGTGGGTGGACCGATGCTTGGGTGTTTCCCTTCCTTGGAAAATCCTCCCACTTATGATTAACCCCTCTCGCAAGCATCCGCAACTACGAAAGAAAAATTGAGATAAATCTAACCATAGCATGAAACATATGGATCCAAACTAGAGTTTAAGATTCTGTCACTCTAGCAACCCATCATCTACTTATTACTTCCCAATGCCTTCCCCTAGGCCCAAACAATGGTGAAGTGTCATGTAGTCGATGTTCACATAACACCACTAGAGGAGAGACAACATACATCTCGAACGAATATTAAATGATTACTTACAACAAGACTTCTCCCATGTCCTCAGGAACAAACATAACTACTCACAAAGCATGTTCATGTTCATAATCATAGGAGTATTAATTATCATTAAGGATCTGAACATATGATCTTCCACCAAATAATCCAACTAGCATCAACTACAAGGAGTAATCAACACTACTAACAACCCACAGGTACCAATCTGAGATTTTGAGATAGAGGTCGGATACAAGAGATGAACTAGGGTTTGAGAGGAGATGGTGCTGGTGAAGATGTTGATGGAGATTGACCCCCTCTCGATGAGAGGATCGTTGGTGATGATGATGGATTCGATTTCCCCCTCCCGGAGGGAAGTTTCCTCGGCAGAACAGCTCCGCCGGAGCCCTAGATTGGTTCTGCCCAAGTTCCGCCTCGAGACGGTGGCGCTTCATCCCGAAAGCTTCCTTCTGATTTTTTTTCTAGGTCAAAACACACCATATAGTAGAAGATGGGCATCAGGAGCCTGCCAGGGAGCCCACAAGGCAGGGGTCGTACCTAGGGGTAGGGTGCACCCCCACCCTTGTGGATGGCAGGTGGCCCCCCTCTGGTGCTTTCTTCACCCAATATTTTTTATATATTCTAAAATAATTCTCCGTGAAGTTTCAGGACTTTTGGAGTTGTGCAGAATAGGTCTCTAATATTTGCTCCTTTTCCAGCCCAGAATTCCAGCTGTCGGCATTCTCCCTCTTCATGTAAACCCTGTAAATTAAGAGAGAAAAGGCATAAGTATTGTGATATGATGTGTAGTAGCATCCCATAATGCCATAAATATCTATATAAAAGAACGATGCAAAATGGATGTATCGGCAGCACGTGGGTCGGTGCATTCGCGGAGAGAACCATGGGGCGGCGATGCTGCATTCTGAAAAAAGGACGATGCAGCTGCAGCCCATTGTTCGACGAGTGAAGAGGCATGTAAACTTGATGTTGATCTTCACTGAATCCTTAGGAGATGTTCATCGGGTGGTGATCAAACCTGAAGGATTGCGTCAGCCGACAGGACGTGCACATGGGATGCAACATCCATGGGCAGCCAGGCAGCCAGCATGCACGCACGCACCATGCATGGAACAGCCAAGCAGCATGCAGCAATGGGCGGCAGCACCACACTTGCGCAGGGTGTGTTAGTGTGCGCACGAGAGGCGACTAGCCCGACAGGGCATCATAGACCAATGCGAGCAACCGTTGTACCAGCGTACACGATGCGCGTGCGTATGGCCCAAGATGCTGTGTGGTATGTGATCCTGTTGGAGAGCTGAAGAAGATGCTTATGAAGTAGACATGCGTTGTAGATGACGAACGGCGGCGAGCAACGCAAGTTGATTTGAGATTAGAAAACCAAAAAATAACTGCCGATCAAGATGACTGATGATGTCTACTACGCAACTTTATTCTTGTAGCCACGTGTTGGGCCTCCAAGCGCAGAGTGTTTGTAGAACAGTAGCAATTTTCCGTCAAATGGATGACCTAAGGTTTATCAATCCCTGGGAGGTGTAGGATGAAGATGGTCTCTCTGAAAGAACCCTGCAACCAAATAATAAAAAGTCTCTTGTGTCCCCAACATACCAAATACAATGGTAATTTGTATAGGTGCACTAGTTCGGCGAAGAGATGGTGACAAAAGTGTAATATTTATGGTAGAAATATATTTTTATAATCTGAATAAATAAAAACAGCAAGGTAGCAAATAGTAAACGGGCACAAAAACGGTATTGCAATGCTTGAAAATGAGGCCTAGGGTCCGTACTTCCGCTAGTGCAATCTCTCAACGGTGCTAATATAATTGGATCATATAACCACCCCTCAAAGTGCGATGAAGAATCACTACAGAGTTCCTATCTAGCGGAGAACATAAGAAGAAATCGTTTGTAGGGTATGAAACCACCTTGAAGATATTCTTTCCGATCGATCTATCCAAGAGTTTATACTAAAATAACATCAAATAATTTCAGATTCATAATACTCAATCCAACACAAAGAACCTCAAAGAGTGCCCCAGGATTTCTACAGGAGAAACAAAAGACAAGAACGTGCATCAACCCCTATGCATAGATTACCCCATTGTCACAACAGGAATCCACGAGTTGAATGCCAAAACACATATTAAGTGAATCAATATGATACCCCATTGTCACCATGAGTATTCATATGCAAGACATATATCAAGTGCTCTCAAATCCATCAAAGTATTCAATCTGATAACAACAAAATCTCAAAGATAAAAATGCAATTCATCACAACAAGATAGAGAGGGGAAAACACCATATGATCCGACTATATTAACAAACCCACTGATACGTCTCCAACTTATCTATTATTTTTTATTGTTCCATGCTATTCTATTATCTGTTTTGGATGTTTTATATGCATTAATATGCTATTTTATATGATTTTTGGGACTAACCTATTAACCTAGAGCCCAGTGCCAGTTTCTGTTTTTTTCCTTGTTTTAGAGTTTCGCAGAAAAGGAATACCAATCGGAGTCCAAGCGGAATAAAAGTTTCGCGATGGTCTTTCTTAGACCAGAAGACACCTGGAAGACTTGGATTGCAAGTCAGAAGAGCCACGAGGCGGACACGAACGAGGGTGGAGACCGCGCCCAGGGGTGGGGCGTGCCCCCCAACCTTGTGGGCCCCTCGGTGGCCTCCTGACCTAGATCTTCCTCCTATATATACTCTTATACCCTGAAAACTTCCAGGGGTGCCACGAAACCACTTTTCCACCGCCGCAACCTTCTGTACCCATGAGATCCCATCTTGGGGACTTTTCCGGCATCCTACCGGAGGGGGATTCGATCACGGAAGACTTCTACATCAACACCATTGCCTCTCTGATGAAGCATGACTAGTTTACCACACACCTACGGGTCCACAGCTAGTAGCTAGATGGCTTTTTCTCTCTTTGATTCTCAATACCATGTTCTCCTTGATGTTCTTGGAGATCTATTCGATGTAATACTCTTTTGCTGTGTGTTTGCCGAGATCCAATGAATTGTGGATTTATGATCAGCTTATCTATGAATATTATTTGAATCTCCTCTGAATTCTTTTGTGTATGATTTGATATCTTTGCAAGTCTCTTCGAACTATAGATTTGGTTTAGCCAACAAGATTGGTTTTTCTTGCAATGGGAGAAGTGCTTATCTTTGGGTTCAATCTTCCAGTGTCCTTTCCTAGTGACAATAGGGGCAGCAAGGCACGTATTGTATTGTTTCCATCGAGGATAACAAGATGGGGTTTTCATCATATTGCTTGAGTTAATACCGCTACATCATGTCATCTTACTTAATGCTTTAATATGTTCTTATGAACTTAATACTCTAGATGCAGGCAGGAGTCGGTCGATGTGTGGAGTAATAATAGTAGATGCAGAATCGTTTTGGTCTACTTGACACGAACGTGATGCCTATATTCATGATCATTGCCTTAGATATCGTCATAACTTTGCACTTTTCTATCAATTGCTCGGCAGTAATTTGTTCACCCACCGTAATAATTCCTTTCTTGAGAGAAGCCTCTAGTCAAACCTATGGTCCCCGGGTCTATTTTTCATCATATAAGTTTCTGATCTACAATTTTAGTTTCCTATTTACTTTCTTTTGCAATCTTTTACTTTCTGTTCCATAAACCAAAAATACCAAAAATATTACTTTACTGTTTATCCATCTCTATTAGATCTCACTTTGCGAATAACCGTGAAGGGATTGACAACCCCTTTGTCGCGTTGGTTGCAAGTTGGTGTTTGTTTGTGCAGGTATTCGGTGGCTTGTCGCATTGTCTCCTACTGGATTGATACCTTGGTTCTCAAAACCGAGGGAAATACTTACACTACTTTGCTGCATCACCCTTTCCTCTTCAAGGGAAAAACCAACGCAATCTCAAGAGGTAGCAAGAAGAATTTCTGGCGCTTTTGCCGGGGAGATCTACACCAAGCCAAGACATACCAAGTATTCATCATAAACTCTCATCGCTCGCATTACATTATTCACCATTCGCCTCTCGTTTCCTCCCCCCCCCCACTTCTAAAACGATTTTTGAAAAGATTCGCCTTTTTCTTCACCCCTCTTTCGTTTGCTCGTTTTTTGCCACCATGTCTGAATCTGGGGATGTTGTCGCCGAAAATCTTGAGGAGAATCTTGAAACTTGCTCTTTAGATCCCGGAACTGAAAAGCCTCATAATTACGAAACTAGAATCTTTTGTATAGGATATGGTAATATTATAGGCAAAAGTATTATACAAGAATTCTTTGATTATACAGGATCGTTGCCTATTAATAAAAGAACTATTCTTCTTGAGACAAATTGTTATGTTGATGCTATTGTGATGCTTGTTGAGAAATTAGAAAGAAAATTTGTGCATCCTCATTCTGCTTTGCAAATGGTGTTTTATGAACTACCTAAAATCAATCATCCTATAGCTAAAAAGATTGCCACTATTATTCTTATGCATGAATTTGATTTTATTATCCAAGAAGCTAGGGATAGTTTTGCTCTCTATAAAAAGGATGTTGAACACCCTCCAATTTTATATATCCTTCATGATAAAGAAACTATGTGTAGTTTGGAATCTAGGGATTATCAATCTTATAGTGAAAATCTTAGGAAAAGAGTTCCCCATTCTGAGATCTCTCAATCTTTGTATCTTGAAACCTTTGAGGAGTTTGATTGGATACCTAGGGGTATTTATGTAGGGTTTGATAGAGATTGGTTGAATAAAATGATGAAGGAACCCGTTAAAAACGAGCTACGTATTTTGTATGATGACATATACGGTGATGATCCCGATTATGGGTTTGTGAATGTTAAGATCACCAATCAAAGTCCCTTTCATGGTTTAAGTTCATCTACTAGGGAGAGAAATAAAAGAAAGAATAGAATTGCTAAGATGAGTCTTGGAAGACTTGATGAGAAAAGAATTACATACCGAAGATGAGAATACTTAGATCTATTTGTGTTTTTATGCCTAGCTAGGGGCGTTAAACAATAGCGCTTGTTGGGAGGCAACCCAATTTTATTTTTTGTTCTTGCTTTTAAGGTCCTGTTTTGCAATAAATATTTCATCTAGCCTTTGATTAGATGTGGTTTTGTGTTTTCTTTAGTGTTTGTGCCAAGTAAGACCTTTGGGATAGCTTACGGTGATAGTTGATTTGATCCTGCTGAAAAACAGAAACTTCTGCGCCAGCAGATTAGTTTTCATTTTCAACAGAAGCGAGATAAAATACTGATTATTATTGCAGAGAATTAGTAAAAAATGTCTAGGACTTCCTAATTTCTCAAGATTTTTGTAGTTACAGAAGTATTCAAAATATCCAGATTGATACAGATTGTTATGTTTTTGACAGATTCTGTTTTTCGCGTGTTGTTTGCTTATTTTGATGCATCTATGGCTAGTATCGGGGGCTATGAACCATAGAAAAGTTGGAATATAGTAGATATTACACCAATATAAATAAAGAATGAGTTCACAACAATACCAAAAGTGGTGATTTATTTTCTTATACTAACGGATCTTACGAGAGTTTCTGTTGGAGTTTTGTGTTGTGAAGTTTTCAAGTTTTGGGTAAGGATATGATGGACTATGGAATAAGGAGTGGCAAGAACCTAAGCTTGGGTATGCCCAAGGCACCCCAAGGTAATATTCAAGTATGTCAAAAATCCTAAGCTTGGGGATGCCCCGGGAAGGCATCACCTCTTTTGTCTTCGTCTATCGGTAACTTTACTTGAGGCTATATTTTTATTCACCACATGATATTTGTTTTGCTTGGAGTGTCTTGTATAATTTGAGTCTTTGCTTATTAGTTTGCCACAATCATCCTTCCTATACACCCCTTTTGGGAGAGACACGCATGAATTGTGATTTATTAGAATACTCTATGTGCTTCACTTATATCTTTTGAGCTAGGCAATTTTGCTCTGGTGCTTCACTTATATCTTTTTAGAGCACGACGGTGGTTTTATTTTATAGAAATTGATGAACTCTCGTACTTCACTTATATTATTTTGAGAGTCTTTAGAACAGCAGGGTAATTTTGCTTTGGTTATAAAATTAGTCCTAATATGATAGGCATCCAAGAGGGATATAATAAAAACTTTCATATCAAGTGCATTGAATACCATGAGAAGTTTGATTCCTTATATTGTTTTGAGATATGAATATGGTGATATTAGAGTCATGCTAGTAAGTAGTTGTGAATTTGAGAAATACTTGTGTTAAAGTTTGTGATACTCGTAGCATGCACGCATGGTGAACCGTTATGTGATGAAGTCGGAGCATGATTTATTTATTGATTGTCTTCCTTGTGAGTGGCGGTCGGGGATGAGTGTTGGTCTTTTCCTACCAATCTATCCCCCTAGGAGCATGCACGTAGTACTTTGTTTTGATGACTAATAGCTTTTTGCAAAAGTATATGAGTTCTTTATGACTAATGTTGAGTCCATGGATTATACGCACTCTCACCTTTCCGCCATCGCTAGCCTCTCTAGTACCGCGCAACTTTTGCAGGTACCATAAACCCACCACATACCTTCCTCAAAACAGCCACCATACCTACCTATTATGGCATTTCCATAGCCATTCCGAGATATATTTCCATGCAACTTTCCACCGTTCCATTTATTATGACATGCTCCATCATTGTCATATTGCTTTGCGTGATCATGTAGTTGAGATCGTATTTGCGGCAAAGACTTTGTCCACCATTTTTTTATACATGTCGCTCTTGATTCATTGCACATCCCGGTACACCACCAGAGGCATTCACAAAGAGTCATATTTTGTTCTAAGTATTGAGTTCTAATCTTTGAGTTGTAAGTAAACAAAAGTGTGATGATCTTCATTATTACAGCATTTTACCATGTGAGGAAAGGATGATGGAGACTATGGTTCCCCCAAAGTCAGGATGAGACTCCAGAAGAAAAAAAGAGGCCAAAAAATGAGAGAATGCCTAAATAAAAAATGAGAGAAAAGAGAGAAGGGACAATGTTACTATCCTTTTACCACACCTGTGCTTCAAAGTAGCACCATGATCTTCATGATAGAGAGTCTCCTGTAATATCACTTTCATATACTAGTGGGAATTTTCATTATAGAACTTGGCTTGTATATTCCAATGATGGGCTTCCTCAAAATTCCCTAGGTCTTAATGAGCAAGCGAGTTGGATGCACACCCACTTAGTTCTCTTTTTGAGATTTCATAAACTTATAGCTCTAGTGCATTCGTTGCATGGCAATCCCTACTCACTCACATTGATATCTATTGATGGGCATCTCCATAGGATGTTGATATGCCTAGTTGATGTGAGACTATCTCCTTCTTTTTGTCTTCTCCACAACCACCGTCTATTCCACCTATAGTGTTATATCCATGGCTGACGCTCATGTATTGCGTGAAAGTTGAAAAATTTTGAGAACATCAAAAGTATGAAACAGTTGCTTGGCTTGTCATCGGGGTTGTGCATGATTTAAATATTTCGTGTGATGAAGATGGATCATAGCCAGACTATATGATTTTGTAGGGATAAGCTTTCTTTGGCCATGTCATTTCGAGAAGACATAATTATTTTGTTAGTATGCTCGAAGTATTATTATTTTTATGTCAATATTAAACTTTTGCTTTGAATCTTACAGATCTGAACATTCATGCCACAATAAAGATAATTACATGAATAAATATGTTAGGTGGCATTCCACATCAAAAATTCTGTTTTTATCATTTACCTACTCGAGGATGAGCAGGAATTAAGCTTGGGGGTGCTTGATACGTCTCCAACGTATCTATAATTTTTTATTGTTCCATGCTATTATATTATCTGTTTTGGATGTTTTATATGCATTACTATGCTATTTTATATGATTTTTGGGACTAACCTATTAACCTAGAGCCCAGTTCCAGTTTATGTTTATTCCTTGTTTTAGAGTTTCGCAGAAAATGAATACCAAACGGAGTCCAAAAGGAATAAAATTTTTGTGATGATCTTTCTTGGACTAGAAGACGCCCGGAAGACTTGGAGTGTAATTCAGAAGAGCCACGAGGCGGCCACAAGGGTGGAGGATGCGCTTGGGGGTGGGGAGCGCCCCCCAACCTTGTGGGCCCCTCGGTGGCCTCCTGACCTAGATCTTCCTCCTATATATACTCTTATACCCTGAAAACTTCCAAGGGAGCCATGAAACCACTTTTTCACTGCCGCAACCTTCTGTATCCGTGAGATCCCATCTTGGGGCCTTTTTCGGCATCCTGCTAGAGGGGGATTCGTTCACGGAGGGCTTCTACATCAACACCATTGCCTCTCCGATGAAGCCTGGGTAGTTTACCACAGACCTACGGGGCCATAGCTAGTTGCTAGATGGCTTTTTCTCTCTCTTTGATTCTCAATACCATTTTCTCCTCGATGTTCTCGGTGATCTATTTGATGTAATACTCTTTTGCGGTGTGTTTGCCGAGATCCGATGAATTGTGGATTTATGATCAGCTTATCTATGAATATTCTTTGAATCTCCTCTGAATTTTTTTATGCATGATTTGATATCTTTGCAAGTGTCTTCGAACTATCGATTTGGTTTGGCCAACTAGATTGGTTTTTCTTGCAATGGGAGAAGTGCTTAGCTTTGGGTTCAATCTTGCGGTGTCCTTTCCCAGTGACAATAGGGGCAGCAAGGCACGTATTGTATTGTTGCCATCGAGGATAACAAGGTGGGGTTTTCATCATATTGCTTGAGTTAATCCCGCTACATCATGTCATCTTACTTAATGCTTTAATATGTTCTTATGAACTTAATAATCTAGATGCAGGCAGGAGTCGGTCGATGTGTGGAGTAATAGTAGTAGATGCAGAATCGTTTCAGTCTACTTACACGGACGTGATGCCTATATTCATGATCATTGCCTTAGATATCGTCATAACTTTGCGCTTTTCTATCAATTGCTCGGCAGTAATTTGTTCACCCACCATAATAATTCCTTTCTTGAGAGAAGCCTCTAGTCAAACCTATGGCCCCCGGGTCTATTTTCCAACATATAAGTTTCCGATCTACAATTCTAGTTTCCTATTTACTTTGTTTTGCAATCTTTTACTTTCCATTCCATAAACCAAAAATACCAAAAATATTACTTTATCATTTATCCATCTCTATCAGATCTCACTTTGTGAATAACCATGAAGGATTAACAACCCCTTTGTCGCGTTGGTTGCAAGTTGGTGTTTGTGTGTGCAGGTAATCGGTGGCTTGTCACGTTGTCTCCTACTGGATTGATACCTTGGTTCTCCAAACTAAGGGAAATACTTATGCTACTTTACTGCATCACCCTTTCCTCTTCAAGGGAAAAACCAACGCAAGCTCAAGAGGTAACACCCGCTATACATAAAGATCGTGACATCTCAAGAACATGAGAGAGAGAGATATATTAAACACATATCTACTGGTACAAACCCTCAGCCCCAAGGGTGGACTACTCCCTCCTCATCGTGGTGGCCGCCGAGATGATGAAGATGGCCACAGGTGATGATTTCCCCCTCCGGCAGAGTGCCAGAACGGGGTCTATATTGGTTTTCGGTGGCTATAGAGCCTTGCGGCGGTGGAACTTCTGATCTAGGGTTATTTCTGATGGTTTCTCTATTTATAGGATTTTTTGCGTTGGTTTCACATGAAGGTGGGCCTCGAGATGAGCACAGCCCACCGGGGCAAGCCAGGCCCACCAGGCGCACCCTCGTGGGTTGTGCCCTCCTCGTGGCTTTTCTAGCCCTCCCACGAAGCTTTGGGGGTCTCTTTTGTTCAAAAAAATTGTCAAAAAGATTCAGCTCATCTGGAGAACTTCCATTTCTACACAAAAAACAACACCATGGTAGTTCTGCTAAAAACAGCGTCAGTCCGGGTTAGTTCCATGCAAATCATAACAAAACCATATAAATTTTTTGTAAACATGGCATAAATACTTCATAAATTATAGATGTTGGGGAACGTAGCAAGAAATTTCAAAAAAATCCCTACGATCACGCAAGATCTATCTAGGAGATGCATAGCAAAGAGAGGGGGAGAGTGTGTCCATGTACCCTCGTAGACCGAAAGCGGAAGCGTTAGGTTAACGCGGTTGATGTAGTCAAACGTCTTCACGATCCAACCGATCAACTACTGAACGTACGACACCTCCGAGTTCAGCACATGTTCATCTCGATGACGTCCTCGAACTTTTGATCCAGCAAAGTGTCGAGGGAGAGTTTCGTCAGCACAACGGCGTGGTGACGGTGATGGTGATGTGATCCACGCAAGGCTTCACCTAAGCACTGCGACAATATGACTGGAGGAGTAAACTGTGGAAGGGGGCACTGCACACGGCTAAGAAACAACTGTTGTGCTTTGGGGTGCCCCCTTGCCTACGTATATAAAGGAGTAGAGGGAGGAGGCTGGCCAGGGGGCGCGCCATAGGGGAGGGAACCGACTAGGACTCCCAATCCTAGTCGGGCCCCCCTTTCCTTTCTTTCAGAGGGGGAAAGGGAAGGAGAAGGAGAGGGAGAGGGAGAGAATCAAAGGGGGCCGCACCCCCTCCCCCTTGTCCAATTCGAACTCCCTTGGGGGTGCCACCCTTGCGGGCTCCCCTCTCTCTCCACTAAGGCCCATGTAGGCCCATTACTTCCTGAGGGGTTCCGGTAACCTCCCGCTACTCCGAAAAATACCCGAACCATTCCGAAACCATTCTGGTGTCTGAATACCATCCACTACTGCAGATTGCTGCTAACACGACACTACGATCAGAGACCCTTCGACGAAACTGTGTGCGATGCCATAATCGCAAACGGTGGTGTAAAATAACCGTCAAAAAAGGTGCAAACCATTTGCGATGGAGGATGCATCAAACACAGTTTAGATTTTAGTTGCGTGTGCGATGCAGGGCATACAGTTCAGCTCAATTAACTGTTTGCGATGAGGAGGAACAAAAGAAACGGGCAGCCAGATGAAGGTGTGTGCGATATACAGCATACGGTTCACTCGGATGAACTATTTGTGATTAGGCAACACAAAAGAAACGGGCAGCCAGATGAAGGTGTGTGTGATATACGGCATGCGGTTCACTCGGATGAACTGTTTGCATTGAGACAAGAGAACAGAAACGGTTCAATATAACAAGATGTGTGTGATACGCGGCAAACAAGTCTGTAATCAGAAATGTGTGCGAAGACCAATAATAACACAGACGATTGCTTCTAATTCATCTGTTTGGGATTGATGAATTCATCACTGACGAGTTCCCTAGGGTGGTCCGTGTTCATCTGATCATCATCTACTTCTTGTGCTAGCTCGATGCTCCTTCTATGCTAAGTTTCCATTAATT
Organism: Triticum aestivum; assembly: GCF_018294505.1. NCBI lineage: Eukaryota > Viridiplantae > Streptophyta > Magnoliopsida > Poales > Poaceae > Triticum > Triticum aestivum. The sequence continues at coordinate 293,999,702 of NC_057812.1, forward strand.
GATGGCGTTTTATGAACACGCCACCGTTTCCTGCCATTTCCTCACTTGTTTCCCGCCACCCAGCGATATTGCACATAGGCGGCGCGTGACGCACGGAGGCGACAAGCGTAGCTTGTAGCACATCCACCTTTTCCAAGCATGCCAACCCACCAAAGCGCCGCCTCTGCCATCAACCTCGTCAACGAGGAAAACGAGCAGGCGCCATAGCCCGTCGAGGCCGGGGCGCTCCCCGGCAATGCGATGGATGACACCGTGATGTGCGCCATCGCAAGGGTTGAGAAGACCTTTGGTGCATGGCACTTGAGCGCCGCGGATCAAGAAAGGCATGTCAGCGCCGACAGCCTGCAGCTCGCCGCACAACATGATCGATGGCGTGCCGTGATACGTCTCCAACGTATCTATAATTTTTGATTGTTCCATCCTATTATATTATCTGTTTTGGATGTTAATGGGCTTTATTTTACACTTTTATATTATTTTGGGGACTAACCTATTAACCGGAGGCCCAGCCCAAATTGCTGTTTTTTGCCTATTTCAGTGTTTCGTAGAAAAGGAATATCAAACGGAGTCCAAACGGAATGAAACCTTCGGGAACATGATTTTTGGAACAAACGTGATCCAGAGGACTTGGAGTAGACGTCAAGCAATCAACGAGGCGGCCACGAGGCAGGGGGCGTGCCTACCCCCCTGGGTGCACCCTCCCCCCTCGTGGGCCCCTCGTTGCTCCACCGACGTATTTCTTTCTCCCATCTTGGGGCCTTTTCCGGAGCTCCGCCAAAGGGGGAAGCGATCACAGAGGGCTTTTACATCAATACCATAGCCTCTCCGATGATGTGTGAGTAGTTTACCACAGACCTTCGGGTCCATAGTTATTAGCTAGATGGCTTCTTCTCTCTCTTTGGATCTCAATACAATGTTCTCCTCTATCTTCTTGGAGATCTATTTGATGTAACTCTTTTTGTGGTGTGTTTGTCGAGATCCGATGAATTGTGGGTTTATGATCAAGTTTATCTATGAACAATATTTGATTTTTCTCTGAAATATTTTATGTATGATTGGTTATCTTTGCAAGTCTCTTTGAATTATCAGTTTGGTTTGGCCTACTAGATTGATCTTTCTTGCAATGGGAGAAGTGCTTAGCTTTGGGTTCAATCTTGCGGTGCTCGATCCCAGTGACAGAAAGGGAAATGACACGTATTGTATTGTTGCCATCGAGGATAAAAAGATGGGGTTTATATCATATTGCATGAGTTTATCCCTCTACATCATGTCATCTTGCTTAAGGCGTTACTCTGTTCTTATGAACTTAATACTCTAGATGCATGCTGGATAGCGGGCGATGTGTGCAGTAATAGTAGTAGATGCAGGCAGGAGTCGGTCTACTTGTCACGGACGTGATGCCTATATACATGATCATACCTAGATATTCTCATAATTATTCGATTTTCTATCAATTGCTCGACAGTAATTTGTTCACCCATCGTAATACTTATGCTATCTTGAGAGAAGCCACTAATGAAACCTATGGGCCCGGGGTCTATTCTCCATCATACAAGTTTCCAATCTATTTTATTTTGCAATCTTTACTTTCAATCTATATCATAAAAATACCAAAAATATTTATCTTATTATCATTATCTCTATCAGATCTCACTCTTGCAAGTGGCCGTGAAGGGATTGACAACCCCTTTATCGCGTTGGTTGTGAGGTTCTTATTTGTTTGTGTAGGTACGAGGTGACTCGCGCGTGGTCTCCTACTGGATTGATACCTTGGTTCTCAAAAACTGAGGGAAATACTTACGCTGCTTTACTGCACCACCCTTTCCTCTTCAAGGGAAAACCAACGCAGTGCTCAAGAGGTAGCATGCCGCAGAGCAAGCAAGGCGTGTCCGCGTCGATAGGCTGCGGCTCGCCGCATGGCGAGATCATTGGAGCGCCGCAGAGCGAGAGGCGCGGCGTGCCACACAGTAAGAGCGGATCCATTGGCGCTTCTGTTGTCGACGCGGCATCACAGTTGGGTACACATCCTGTCAGTACCCCCATTCCTCGCCAGGAGTGGGCAGAAGCCCTCAGCACCGTACTTGCACCCGAGGCCGGCTGCGTTGTACTTGCACCGGATGCCCGCCGCGCCGTTCGCATGGGTGCCGACGTTCTCCTTGTCTGCGGCCTGCTGGGTGCCAACGCGCTGGTCTGTATGCTCGACCGCCTCCTTGGCCCAGGTGTCCACCTGGGCGCAGTAGAGGAACATGGCCATCGCATCCTTGAGCTAGTGATCTCCGATGAAATAGCCAACTTGGAGCTCGAGATCACGCTCCAGATGTACCACGAGCGTGTCGATCGCTTGGACGAACACGTGCACGAGTTCAGGCAGAGCCAAGAGCTACCGTAGGCAAGGGGTATTGGTCATGGTCTCATGGACGTATTCTATTTTGAAAAGTCATTTCGACGTGGATAGCTATGTATTCACAGCAATCATAGTATTTCTCTGTTTATTGCTCTATTTCAATGTGTGTACTCTATTTTTCATTCATATATGTTCTGTTTCAATGTGTGTATATACGCTTTCCATTTTGTATATGTGGATGATAATAGCTAGATTCAAATTAGTATACAAAACAGATAGAAAATGGAATTCATAATATATAGTTCATCACAGAATATATATATATATATATATATATATATATATATATATATATCATCACATATACGTGATCATACTTAACTACTAGGTACAATGCATAAAATTGAGAACGAACAATACTAAAACTAATAACCCCTCCTGGGGCCAGTATTCCGGCAGTCCCTCGCCAGCAGCTCCCTCGTGCGCGGCGTCTTCCCAGTGCGGAGGCAGTACTCCGCCTCCTCTGCCTCCCAGCGCTTGACATACCAATCTGCCTCTTTCTGGCGGACGCGCGCGGCCGATCTTGCCATTTTGTTGGGCGCCCACCGGAGCTCGTCGCCGGTAGCACGCTGGAGCTTATCATCCCACCTCCACGCAGCGATGAGGCGCCCAGCGCCTATGACCTTCCTCGTGAAGTACATGTCTTCGTACACCTCCTCGGCACGATGACGCGCTCGCCCCCAAAGCTCCGCCGCCTCCTTTTTCCAGGAGGCATCACGGGCTTCACTGGCCACCTGGTACCTGGCTTCCTCCGCCGCCATCTCCTTCTTGAACGCCACTTGCCTGGCTTTCTCAGCCGGCGACAACGACTTCCACAGACAAATATTGTACTAGCCCCAAAACCAATGCAAAGTTGGCGGGTCCGGCGCAACCTCATCAGGCGGCATGTAGGGGTCCTCGTTGCTGCTAATCGACTGAGTGTCCTCGGGGGGCGGCGACTCCTCGTCGGCGCGTTGGCAGACCGGCGACGCCATGGCAGAGATTTGAGACAAAAACAATAAAGATACCATGATAAAAAATTCCTCTAGAAAAATAACGGGACAAATGTGGTGTGAACTAAGAGAGAGAGAGAGAGAGAGAGAGGGAGAGCAAGGGGAGGATGTAGATGAGAATGTAGGCGGGACGACATGAGCAAGGTAGTATTTACTGGCGGCCGGAATCTAGATCGACGGGGACAGTACACACGCCGGTCGCCGGAATTTACAAGTACTGTAGTTTGAATTACACACGATTCTCGCAGCAAAATCCGTGTGTGAACATAATAGCCAAAATCTGTGTGTGAACATAATAGCTGACGGTTTCCAATGCAGAACCGTGTCTGATTAATGATCCCCGCCACTCACCTACCAAACCTCGAGCGCGGGATAGAGTGCCAATCGTGTGGGGGCCGGTTGTCTTGCTAGATCTTTACATTTTCTTTTTTGAACACCAGCTATTTACGTCGTCTGATGATTTTTTAACTTGCACACAAGTACACAAAAATATGATTTTTCGAACCGCTATGGTTAGGCGTTGCATGTAGATGTAGTTCAAATTTGAATTACGGTCATTAAATTGTTAGAAAATCACTTAAATGTCTTTAAAAGGTCAAATGACCGTTGAAATTTTCCAAATTTTCACATGACAGTTGTATTAGTGCATGTTAAACATAGAAAAAAAATTGTGGGCCGTAAGAGGAAGCTATCTCTCGTTCGTCATCAAACATGCATTGTTCCCTCTTGGAATCACGAACCTTCTAGTGAGTTTCTCCGGTTTGTGAGGGGTGTGTCCAAACTTTCGTCAAACATGCCAATTTTTTTACCACATCATCTTGGTGGCATGACATTAAATCAAGCAAGGTTTCACATTTTTCTGATCCTTTTTAATTTTTTTGGAATTAAAATGCCATGGCACTCCATGCATGTGCCCATGCCTTGAGACCAATATGTTTGAAAATTCTTTCTAATTTACTGCACATGGAATTAACTCGCACACAAGTACACAAAAATATGATTTTTCAAACCGTTTTGGTTAGGTGTTGCATGTGGATGTAGTTCAAATTTGAATTACGATCATTAAATGGCTAGAAAATCACTTAAATGTCTTTAAAAGGTCAAATGACCCCTGAAAATTTTCAAATTTTCAAATGACAGTTGTATTAGTGCAAGTTAAATGTAGAAAAAAAATTGAAGGCCGTAAGAGGAAGCTATCTCCCGTTCGTCATCAAACATGCGTTGTTCCCTCTTGGAATCACGAACCTTCTGGTAAGTTGCTCCGGTTTGTTAGGGGTGTGTGTCCAAACTTTTATCAAACATGCCAATTTTTTACCACATCATCTTGGTGGCATGACATTAAATCAAGCAAGGTTTCATGTTTTTCTGATCATTTTTTAATTTTTTGGAATTAAAATGCCATGACACTACATGCATGTGCCCATGCCTTGAGACCAATATGTTTGAAGATTCCTTCTAATTTACTGCACATGGAATTAACTCGCACACAAGTACATAAAAATATGATTTTTGAAACCATTTTGGTTAGGCGTTGCATGTAGATGTAGTTCAAATTTGAATTACAGTCATTAAATGGTTAGAAAATCACCTAAATTTCTTTAAAAGGTCAAATGACCCCTGAAATTTTCCAAATTTTCACATGACAGTTGTATTAGTGCACATTAAACGTCGAAAAATATTTGAAGGCTGTAAGAGGAAGCTATGTCACATTCATCTTCAAACATGCATTGTTCCCTCTTGGAATCACGAACCTTCTAGTGAGTTGCTCCGGTTTGTGAGGGGTGTGTGTCCAAACTTTTGTCAAATAGGCCAATTTTTTTTACCACATCATCTTGGTGGCATGACATTAAATCAAGCAAGGTTTCATGTTTTTCTAATCATTTTTTAATGTTTTGGAATTAAAATGCCATGGCACTCCATGCATGTGCACATGCCTTGAGACCAATATGTTTGAAAATTCCTTCTAATTTACTGCACATGGAATTAACTCGCACACAAGTACACAAAAATATGATTTTTTTTAAACCGTTCTGGTTAGGCGTTGCACGTAGATGTAGTTCAAATTTGAATTATGGTCATTAGATGGTTAGAAAATCACTTAAATGTCTTTAAAAGGTCAAATGACCCCTGAAATTTTCCAAATTTTCACATGACATTTGTATTAGTGCATGTTAAACGTATAAAAAAAATTCAAGGTCGTAAGAGGAAGCTATCTCCCATTCGTCATCAAACATGCATTGTTCCCTCTCGGAATCACGAACCTTCTAGTGAGTTGCTCCGGTTTGTGAGGGTGTGTGTCCAAACTTTCGTCAAATAGGACAATTTTTTACCACATCATCTTGGTGGCATGACATTAAATCAAGCAAGGTTTCATGTTTTTCTGATTATTTTTTAATTTTTGGAATTAAAATGCCATGGCACTCCATGCATGTGCCCATGCCTTGAGACCAATATGTTTGAAAATTCCTTCTAATTTACTGCACATGGAATTAACTCGCACACAAGTACACAAAAATATGATTTTTCAAACCGTTCTGGTTAGGCCTTGCATGTAGATGTAGTTCAAATTTGAATTATGGTCATTAAATGGTTATAAAATCACTTCATTGTCTTTAAAAGGTCAAATGACCCCTGAAATTTTCCAAATTTTCACATGACAGTTGTATTAGTGCACGTTAAAGTAGAAAAAAAATGAAGGCCGTAAGAAGAAGGTATCTCCCGTTCGTCATCAAACATGCATTGTTCCCTCTCGGAACCATGAACCTTCTAGTGAGTTGCTCCGGTTTGTGAGGGTTGTCTGTCCAAACTTTCATCAAACATGCCAATTTCTTTACCACATCATCTTGGTGGCATGATATTACATCAACCAAGGTTTCATGTTTTTCTGATCATTTTTTTATTTTTTGGAATTAAAATGGCATGTCACTCCATGCATACGTATGCATGTGTCCATGTCGTGATACCAATATGTTTGAAACTTCCTTCTAATTTAATGCACATGGAATTAACTCGCACACAAGTACAGAGATATGATTTTTCAAACCGTTTTGGTTAGGCGTTGCATGTAGATGTAGTTCAAATTTGAATTACGGTCATTAAATGGTTAGAGAATCACTTAAATGTCTTTAAAAGGTCAAATGGCCCCTGGTATTTTCCAAAATTTCACATTACACTTGTAGTAGTGCACGTTAGACGTAGAAAAAAATTGAAGGCCGTAAGAGGAAGCTATCTCCCGTTCATCATCAAACATGCGTTGTTTCCTCTCGGAACCATGAGCCTTCTAGTGAGTTTCTCCGATTTGTGAGGGGTGTGTGTCCAAAATTTCGTCAAACATGCCAATTTCTTTACCAGATCGTCTTGGTGGCATGGCATTACATCAACCAAGGTTTCATGTGTTTCTGATTTTTTTGGAACTAAAATGCCATGTCACTCCTTGCATACATATGCATGTGTCCATGTCGTGAGACAAATATGTTTGAAAATTCCTTCTAGTTTACGGCACATGGAATTAACTCGCACACAAGTACGCAAATATGATTTTTCAAACCATTTTGGTTAGGCGTTGCATGTAGATGTAGTTCAAATTTGAATTACGGTCATTAAATGGTTAGAAAATCATTTAAATGTCTTTAAAAGGTCAAATGACCCTTAGAATTTTCAAAAAACTCACAGTACAGTTGTAGTAGTGCACGTTAGACATAGAAAAAAATTGAAGGTCGTAAGAGGAAGCTATCTCCCGTTCGTCATCAAACATGCATTGTTCCCTCTCGGAACCACGAGCCTTCTAGTGAGTTGCTCCGGTTTGTGAGGGGTGTGACTTTTGTCTAACATGCCAATTATTTTACCACATCATCTTGGTGGCGTGACATTACATCAACCAAGGTTTCATGTGTTTCTGATTTTTTTATTTTTTGGAATTAAAATGCCATGTCACTCCATGCTTAATTGTGTCATAGCCGTTAGACCAATATGTTTAAAATTCCTTCCAATTTACTACACATGGAATTAAATCGCACACAAGTACATGAAATATGAGTTTTCAAACCATTATGATTAGCTGTTGCATGTACATGTAGTTCAAATTTCAATTACGGTCATTAAATGGCTAGAAAATCACTTAAATGACTTAAAAGGTCAAATGACCCCTGAAATTTTCCAAAATTTGACATGACAGTTGTATTAGTACTACAAATTTTCTCGTTCATTTAAAACACCATCCGTTGCCACTTTACTCCAAATTCGTCTTTCACAGCTAATAAAAAATATCTACAACATCACACACAGTTGTTTTCTAGGAACCGTTTGTGATGAAAATATCTAGGTCTATTTAAGTCTCCCTCCTTAAGCTTCGCTGGCTCGTCTGCTCCAGTGCCGGCAACCCCCGAATCCATGAATCCTGATCCCTATTCCTAGACCCCCTTCTTGCAAAGATGACGTCGTGGAAATACTTCATGGAGGACCGTACGATGGCCGCGTCCCCCCCCCCACGAGCGTCACCGCCTGCGCCGAGAGCATAACCGCCTACACCGAGAGTGCCGCCGCATCCGCATTGAGCGCGGCCGCTTCCACCGAGAGGGCATTTGTGGCAGCCGGCAAGGTAGCTGCAGCAGCCGAGACGGCTGCAGCTGCTGCTGCGATGGCGGCTGCAAATGCCGAGAGCGCTCGAGCTGACGTTCGTGCCGCCGATATCGCCCTGGCCCGGGTCGAGGCCATCCATGCCAAGATCGAGGATGCACATGCCAAGATATTCCAAGACACATCGGACTCCAGCATGCAACCCACGTCTGGAAAGGCGACGGTGGCCATGGAGCACCTGCTTCCACATGAGGTCGCCGAGCGAGAGCTGGAGATGTAGGAGGCGACGGAGATCGAGGAGCGACGGGAGGAGGAGTTGCGCGTGGCCGAGGTCGAGGTATAGAAGAGTCTGTCCATCGAGGAATCGGCGGTGGAGTACCAACGCGAGCTCTGGCGTAGCCACTACTACAAGTACTACAACCTTGAGGGCGGTGCCGAGGACGAGGACGAGGACGCGTTCGACTTCAGCAGGGGGGACGCGGAGTCCACCAACAGTGGCATGTCGCCAGGACAAGTCATCGACGTCTCATCTCACACCGGCAATGCATAGGCCGGCGCGGCGGCAGATTTGTTAAAATTATGCGTACTTAGGCTTTGTTTTTAATGCTAGTCTTTTGTTAGAGCAATGTTTAGGTCAACTGGCTCTGTTTAATTACTAAAATTGCTCGATTCAGTAAGTGTGGTATGTCTGATGTACACTCTTTTGTGTGCCCAAGTTAGCAAGCAATGTTAAATTATGCAATGACGTAATCGGGGAAATTTCCACCAAAATTTAAATTATCTAACTCATCCCATGCGCGTAAATCAGAAGAATCATTCACGATGCACACAATTGTTCAAAGTGAAAGGTCCGGCAGCACTGCGCGCAAAGTTTCCCTCCACATTTCGAAAATTTTGGCCTACCGCCAAAATATCTACCCCCGCCCCCTTCCCACCCCCTTTTCTCCCCAACCACAAGTCACATTTCCCTTGTTTCCTCCTTCCTTCCTTCCTTGCTAAGCTATAGCCGCTTCCTCGCTCTCGCCGTCTCGCATCCTACTGCCGGGGTCGCCATGGTCTTCTTCAAAGACCTCTCCAACGGTTCCTCCTCCGGTGACGACTCCTACACCACCCGGGTATGCCTCTCTTCTCTCTCTCGGGCTATGACTTGGAATGAAGGATTTTTACCCAGCGGTCAATTTGAGTCATTTCTTCCTCTTGTAGCTCCCTAGGACCATCAGTGGCAACGAATGGAGCGGGGTGGCTGAAGATCTATCTGCTCGTTGTCACCATCAATCTCCATGTATGAAGCTAGTTGCATTTGATTTTGTGGACAGTGGGAGGAAGTTTCTGGCATGTGCAGAGAAGGTTAGATCCTCTTTCATTGTTACAAATCATTTTTTAGATGTGATTCAAACACTGTCACGGTCCCAACCCATTCATACCACACCTTCAACCAAACGCATCCTAAGACAGTGTCATAGTTTGTACCTAGTATCTTAAATTATTGCCATATCGTCAGCGGTGCCATTAGAAAATTATTTGGCACCGCTTCAGCAGTTTGTGCAGTCAACTTTGGTCCACACATCCGAGTAGCCAAGCAGTAAAATACTAAATCTTTAAGGCACAAAGGAACTGGGCATCGGAGCAACTACGTGCTCCGGAGTCCGGGTCCCTGATTATTTTTCCGCTGCATCAACTCGCCAGTGCAGGGCACCGGTGCGAGATGTAGCAACAGTTGTCTTTACCCAAGTTTTGGCATACATAATGGACGGCCTTAGTGCTATTAGTTCTATGTTACTAAATTTGTGCATGTAAATTTTTGCATCTACACACCTGTTAGTATAAATTTGCTGTCATCCAAACACTATCGCTATGTTGTTGCAGTTATATTTACCTTCCTCATAAAATGTTCAATTTGTTATTTATTGTACATGAGTAAGAACTTGTAGCGTCATTGTAGTTAATTATAGCTTCTGATGTTCTAGAATTTGGTTGTTGTCTCAGTACCAATTATTTCATTTGCACATTGATCTTTTTGAGAAGATATGTCATAATTAACATGTTTCTTCGGTTTTTCAAAATAAGCATTGGTGATTTTCTATGTTGCTATGAACCCATTTCCCCAACAATTGTTATTGATCTAGTTTTAAATATTATAGGATGAACGGAAGTGTTCTTACTTGGAGTGGGTTGATCAAGAGTGGCCACAGTCTTTGAAGATGTGCCTAGCGAAGCTTTGGAGCATGTATGAGGAAGAGAACAGATGTAGGCTTAGAGAAAATGTTGTCAACGCTAAAGAATATTTGAAGATGCGGGATAAAAGTTGAAGGTGGAGAATGAGCTCAGATTTTTTTTAAATCAGACTTTGCTACGATGGTGTTGGCGAAGGAGGATTCACTTTCCCAGTTGGCCCGTGCAAAACAAGTTCTTACTGAACTAAAAGTAGAGGTGGATAAGACGAGCCTGGATGATCTCGATTAGGGAAATGAATATATTGTTCTTATGAAGTTGAACTAGCTATATGTTGTACCATGTCATTTTCATGTAGCTACCGTACTGTGATGTTATAATATATTTATGTGCTTGATATGAAATTGGCAAATAGCTGTTCGATATGAAATGTGAATTTGCGTAATACTACAATTATTAATTGTAAAGTAATAAACCTACTAAATGTGTCATGGACCTTTGCAAACGGTTCTAGCAGCAAAAGTGCTTGCGATGGATAGCCCAATGCCACATAGTTTTCTTCATCAAATCATGTGTGATATAGTTCATAAAAGCAAACAGTTAACCAAGGCAGACTATGTGTGATAGTTACACCTTTCACGCACTAGCCTACACATAAAACTGTGTGGGATGTACGTATGAACGGAAATGTTTTCCCTGGATTGACTATGTGGGATGTACATAAGAACGGAAACGTATTCCTTGGATTGACTGTGTGTGATATACATACGAACTGAAATGTTTTTCTGGGATTCACCGTGTGGGATGTACATACCTACGGAAATGATTTTCTCGGATTACCGTGTGGGATGTACATACCTACAGAAATGATCGGGTTTCGATGCCTCAACCGATCGCACACGGCCCCAGCCTGTGTCCCAGGAGGGCCTATCCCTGACGATTTCTAGGTCATGTGGGAAGGACCCCCTATCGCCCACACTCACTTGGCGACGGTTCCAAATGTCGTCATGGAAAGGGGTTAAAAACCATTTGTTTAGCACCGACACGCACCAGTGATCGTCCAATATATCAATCTTTACCTCTTGACCATTTTGAGACTCCTCGTCATGTCTGTGATCTCATGCGGGACTCCAAACAATCTTCGGTCACCAAAACACATAACTCATAATACAAATCGTCATCGAATGTTAAGCATGCGGACCCTACGGGTTCAAGAACTATGTAGACATGACCAAGACACATCTCCGGTCAATAACTAACAGTGGAACCTGGATGCTTATATTGGTTCCTACATATTCTACGAAGATCTTTATCAGTAAAACAGCAATGACAACATACGTCATTCCCTTTGTCATCGGTATGTTACTTGCCCGAGATTTGATCGTCGGTATCCTTATACCTAGTTCAATCTCGTTACCAGAAAGTCTCTTTACTCGTTCCGTAATGCATCATCCCGCAACTAACTCATTAGTCACATTGCTTGCAAGGCTTATCATGATGTGCATTACCGAGAGGGTCCAGAGATACCTCTCCGATACTCGGAGTGACAAATCCTAATCTCGATCTATGCCAACTCAACAAACACCATTGGAGACACCTGTAGAGCATCTTTATAATCACCTAGTTACGTTGTGACGTTTGATAGCACACAAGGTGTTCCTCCGATATTTGGGAGTTGCATAATCTCATAGTCAAAGGAATATGTGTAAGTCATGAAGATAGCAATAGCAATAAAACTTAATGATCATTATGCTAAGCTAATGGATGGGTCTAGTCCATCACATCATTCTCTAATGATGTGATCCCGGTCATCAAATGACAACATATGTCTATGGTTAGGAAACTTAACCATCCTTGATTAACGAGCTAGTCAAGTAGAGGCATACTAGGGACACTCTGTTTTGTCTATGTATTCACACATGTATCAAGTTTCTGGTTAATACAATTCTAGCATGAATAATAAACATTTATCATGATATAAGGAAATATAAATAACAACTTTATTATTGCCTCTAGGGCATATTTCCTTCAGTCTCCCACTTGCACTAGAGTCAATAATCATCATTACAACGTACTGATTCTAACACCCATGGAGCCTTGGTGATGATCATGTTTTGTTCATGGAAGAGGCTTAGTCAACGGGTCTGCAATATTCATGGAGCCTTGATCGCGGATGGAGTTGACGCGTCTCTTGATGTGTTTGGTTGTCTTGTGAAATCTATCGTTCTAGTATTGTCACAAAAGATTTTCATTGGACCTGATGCACTAGGTATTACACCTAGATTGGATATGAACTTCATCCAGACTCCTTCATTTGCTGCTTCCGAAGCAGCTATGTACTCCGCTTTACACGTAGATCCCGCCACGATACTTTGCTTGGAACTGCACCAGCTGATAGCTCCACCATTCAATATAAATATGTATCTGGTTTGTGACTTAGAGTCATCTGGATTAGTGTCAAAGCTAGCATCGATGTAACCATTTATGACAAGCTCTTTGTCACCTCTATAAACGAGAAACATATCCTTAGTCATTTTCAGGTATTTCAGGATGTTCTTGACTGTTGTTCAGTGATCCACTCTTGGATTACTTTGGTACCTCCCTGCTAAACTTATAGCAAGGCACACATCAGGTCTGGTACACAACATTGCATACATGATAGAACCTATGGTTGAGGCATAGGGAATGACTTTCATTTTCTCTCTATCTTCTGCAGTGTTCGGGCATTGAGTCTGACTCAACTTCAAACCTTGTAACACAGGCAAGAACTCTTTCTTTGACTGATCCATTTTGAACTTCTTCAAAACTTTATCAATGGATGTGCTTTGTGAAAGTCTAATTAAGCGCCTTGATCTATATTTATAGATCTTCATGCCCAATATATAAGCAGCTTCACCGAGGTCTTTCATTGAAAAATTCTTATTCAAGTATCCTTTTATGCTATCCAGAAATTTTGTATTATTTCCAATCAACAATATGTCATCCACATATAATATTAGAAATGCTACAGAGCTGCCACTCACTTTCTTGTAAATACAGACTTCTCCAAAAGTTTGTATAAAACCATATGCTTTGATCACACTATCAAAGCGTATATTCCAACTCGGAGAGGCTTGCACCAGTCCATAAATGGATCGTTGGAGCTTGCACACTTTGTTAGCACCTTTAGGGTCGACAAAACCTTCTATTTGCATCATATACAACTCCTCTTTGAGAAATCCATTAAGGAATGCAGTTTTGACATCCATTTGCCAAATTTCATAATCATAAAATGCGGCAATTGCTAACATGATTTGGACAGACTTAAGCATCGCTATGGGTGAGAAGGTCTCATCGTAGTCAACTCCTTGAACTTGTCGAAAACCTTTCGCAACAAGTCGAGCTTTGTAGACAGTAACATTACCATCAGTGTCAGTCTTCTTCTTGGAGATCCATCTATTCTCTATGGCTTGCCAATCATCGAATAAGTCAACCAAAGTCCATACTTTGTTCTCATACATGGATCCCATCTCAGATTTCATGGCCTCAAGCCATTTCGCGGAATTTGGGCTCATCATCGCTTCCTCATAGTTCGTAGGTTTGTCATGGTCTAGTAACATGACTTCCAGAACAGGATTACCGTACCACTCTAGTGCGGAACGAACTCTGGTTGACCTATGAGGTTCGGTAATAACTTGATCTGAAGTTTCATGATCATCATCATTAACTTCCTCACTAATTGGTGTAGGCATCACTGGACTAATTTCTGTGATGAACTACTTTCTAATTCGAGAGAAGGTACAACTATCTCATCAAGTTCTACTTTCCTCCCACTCATTTCTTTTGAGAGAAAATCCTTCTCTAGAAAGGATCCATTCTTAGCAATAAATATCTTGCCTTCTGATCTGTGATAGAAGGTGTACCCAATAGTTTCTTTTGGGTATCCTATGAAGACACATTTCTGCGATTTGGGTTCAAGCTTATCAGGGTGAAACTTTTTCACATAAACATCGCAACCCCAAACTTTAAGAAATGACAGCTTAGGTTTCTTGCTAAACCACAGTTCATATGGTGTCATCTCAATGGATATAGATGGTGCCCTATTTAACGTGAATGCAGCCGTCTCTTTAGCATAACCCCAAAACGATAGTGGTAAATCGGTAAGAGACATCACAGATCGCACCATCTATACCTACTAATAAAGCAAGGTGTGTTTCGTCAAATTATTCATCCGTTCACCGCTGAATTTTTTTTCATATCCGAGTTGGTACTAAATTCTTGTGCGTTAGTCTGTTAAAAAAGAAGCCTTTTTCCAAAATTCCATACATGGCCGCATGTTGTGTCCTAGCGAAGCCAGCCCACTTATTTTTCTACCCACGTAGCTGTGAAATTTTTATTTTCCGCACAAGGCAACAAATAATCGAAGCTTCGCACAAGACAACTAATATTGGGCTGGTCCATTTGTCTTTGTTTATGTGTTCTACTTATATTTTTATTATCCTTCCTATATCTCTTTTTTCCCTTCCAACTTTATTTTTCTTATAGAATTTATTTCATCAATTCAAAATTCTCAAAAAAACATTCAGAATTTCAATAAAAATCAAGTTTTGGAACATGTTCAGAATTCCAAAATTTTGTTGCTTTTCTGAAAAATATTTGGAACTTGAAATTTTTTTCCCATTTTTTCAAAAAAAATATTTTTTTTCAAAATTGTTCGAGATTTCTAAAAATAAATTGGTATTTTTAAAAATGCCCCAAATCTGAAAAATATTATTTGTTTACTGAAATTTGCACAATTCAAAATAATGTTCGAGTGTAAAAGATACACATTTTTGAAAAATGTTATGAATTTTCAACATATGTTCCCGTTTTTAAAAAATCACAAATTCAAATCATGTTCATGTTTTTATAAAAAAAATTGGTGTTTTTGAAAAATATTTGCCAATTTTAAAAGATGTTCCTGTTTCAAATTTTGTTCGTGTTTTTCTGAGAGTGTACATAATTTTGAATAACTGATCAGGATTTAAAAAATGGTTCACGTTTCCTGCAATATTCAGAAACTTTATAACTTAAAATCTCCTCGATTGAAAGGAAAAGTAGATTGAATAATTCATGTGCCTTTTCTCGCGTGCAATGACGTAACAGAACTCTTAAATGTCCTCGATCAATGAATGGAAAATTAGTCGATTGATTACTTCACAACCGGCGAAACCAAAAACCTAAATGTTCATGTTTCACGTGCACACAGGGTTTTGCTTTCACATATAATTCTCACTAAGTTTAAATCCATATTATTTTTTCTCCCGTTCCAACACATGGGTATATGTGCTAGTATCTAATAAAGTACGGTTACGATGTTCGGACACACCATTACACTATGGTGTACCAGGTGGCGGGAGTTGCAGAACTATTCCACATTATTTCAAATTAAGACCAAACTCGTAACTCAAATATTCGTCTCCGTGATCAAATCGTAGAAACTTTATTTTCTTGTTACAATGATTTTCCACTTCAATCTAAATTTTTTTGAACTTTTCAAATATTTCAGGCTTATGTTTCATTAAGTAGATATATCCATATCTGCTCAAATCATCTGTGAAGGTCAGAAAATAACGATACCCTCTGAGAGCCTCAACACTCATTGGACCGCATACATCAATATGTATTATTTCCAATAAGTCAGTGGCTCGCTCCATTGTTCTAGAGAACGGAGCCTTAGTCATCTTGCCCATGAGGCATGGTTCGCAAGCATCAAGTGATTCCAAAATCCCATCTGCATGGAGTTTCTTCATGCGCTTTACATCAATATGACCTAAACAGCAGTGCCACAAATAAGTTGCACTATCATTATTAACTTTGCATCTTTTGTCATTAACATTATGAATATGTGTATCACTACGACCGAGATTCAACAAAAATAGACCACTCATCAAGGGTGCATGACCATAAAAGATATTACTCATATAAATAGAACAACCATTATTCTCTGATTTAAATGTATAACCGTCTCGCATCAAACAAGATCCAGATATAATGTTCATGCTCAACGTTGGCACCAATTAAAAATTATTCAGGTCTAAAACTAATCCCAAAGGTAGATGTAGAGGTAGCATGCTGACGGCGATCACATCGACCTTCGAACCATTTTCGACATGCATCGTCACCTCGTCCTTAGCCAATCTTCGTTTAATCCATAGCCCCTGTTTCGAGTTGCAAATGTGAGCAACAGAACCAGTATCAAATACCCAGGCGCTACTACGAGCATTAGTAAGGTACACATCAATAACATGCATATCAAATATACCTTTCACTTTGACATCCTTCTTATCCGCCAAATACTTGGGGCAGTTTCGCTTCCAGTGACCAGTCCCTTTGCAGTAGAAGCACTCAGTTTCAGGCTTAGGTCTAGACTTGGGCTTCTTCCCGGGAGCAGCAACTTGCTTGCTATTCTTCTTGAAGTTCCCCTTCTTTCCTTTGCCCTTTTTCTTGAAACTAGTGGTCTTGTTAACCATCAACACTTGATGCTCCTTCTTGATTTCTACCAACGCAGCTTTGAGCATTGCGAAGAGCTCGGGAATAGTCTTTTCCATCCCTTGCATATTATAGTTCATCACGAAGCCTTTGTAGCTTGGTGGCAGTGAACGAAGAACTATATCAATAACACTATCATCCAGAAGATTAACTCCCAGCTGAGTCAACTGGTTATGGTACCCAGACATTTTGAGTATGTGTACACTGACAGAACTATTCTCCTCCATATTGTAGCTATAGAACTTGTTGGAGACTTCATATCTCTCAACTCGGGCATTTGCTTGAAATATCAACTTCAACTCCTGGACCATCTCATATGCTCCATGACATTCAAAACGTCTTTGAAGTCCCAATTCTAAGCCGTAAAGCATGGCATACTGAATTATCGAATAGTCATCAGATTTAGCTTGCCAGACGTTCATAATGTCCGGAGTTGCTCCTGCAACAGGCCTTGCAGCCTTGTAGTGATTTTCAATTTCACGGTCATTTAGCTCTCTAAACAATTCGGTAAATGACTGAAAAACAGCAAATGATGTCAGAACATGTTGGAAATTGATGACGTCGCTTTGAATGCTGCGTACTGAACGCAAAAAAAGTCGCGATTTCAAATAACTTTAAAAAACATTGAAGTGCCCGTGTAACAGATGAGTTCTCGTCCGAAACCTTGATACTCCGAAAGACATTGTCCAGTTTGTACACGAAGTGCGTCCAGTTTTTGCCGTGACCCTCTCTACTCTTTCGCACATGCTATGCGGGTGACATGATGATACCATGGCAAGTTTCAATATTTTCATAGTTCATTTTGTAGTGATTTTCAATTTCATGGTCATTTAGCTCTCTAAACAAATCGGTAAATGACTGAAAAACAGCAAATGATGTCAGAACATGTTGGAAATTGATGACGTTGCTTTGAATGCTGCATACTGAATGCAAAAAATTTCTGGAGTTCAAATAAGTTTAAAATACATTGAAGTGCCCGTGTAACAGATGAGTTCTTGTCTGAAATCCTGATACTCCGAAAGACATTGTCCAGTTTGTTAACGAAGTGCATCCAATTTTTGTCATGACCCTCTCTACTCTTTCGCACATGCTATGCGGGTGAAATGATGATACCATGCCAAGTTTCAACATTTTCAGAGTTCATTTTGTAGTAATTTTCAATTTCACGGTCATTTAGCTCTCTAAACAAATCAGTAAATGACTAAAAAATAGCAAATGATGTCAGAACATGTTGGAAATTGATGACGTCACTTTGAATGCTACATACTGAACACAAAAATTCCGGAGTTCAAATAAGTTATTAAAAATAAAAAAAGGTGCAATGCTGGTTAATTAGCTTCAAGCCTTTTGGAATAGTGTAGGCTGCACTGCACATAGCTCCGTGCAATCTATGCTATTCCAAAAAGCTTGAAGCTAAGCAACGTGCAGGTGAGCATTGCGCCTCTCCTTCATCGTCTCTGCACTCGCGGCCTATAAACCGCTCATACTGCCTCTCTCTTGGCGAGGTGGGACTAAAAATCAGCTTACTAAGAAACTCTAGTACCGGTTCATTCCATGAACTGGTACTAAAGGTCTTCGTGGGGCCCTAGCATGACCACAGCCTCATTAGTACCGGTTCGTGGCATGAACCGGTACTAAAGGTTGCCCACGAACCGGTACTAATGATGCCCACCCGCCTAGCCGTTGGAACCGGCACTAATGGACACATTAGTGCCGACTCAAATTCAAACCGGCACTAATGTGCTTCACATTTGACCCTTTTTATACTAGTGCTTTGTGCCAATATGTTTCCATATCATTTTGAGGGGTCCACTTTCACATGTCCTTGCCATGCCAACATTGAACTTTCCTTAAATCCATCTTTGAATAGGCATTAGTTCAATGACATATATGTTGTTGTTAATTACCAAAACCACCCGGGGATTAGTTGCACTTTCACCTGGGACACGTCGGGGATGAATGCACGCCAGCATTGGGCATGCGTTGTAACACCCTCGATGCGACTATAGCTCCCACGTGTCGAGGCACGACTTAGAGATATAATCGCATTGAAGGCATATGTCGCAAGTTAGGCAATCTTCACAAACATCCCATGTAATATAATAATAAAAGGGGAGAGAACATAGTTGGCTTACACTCGCCACATCAATCAGGTACATAAATAACATTACATCATCCAAACACTCATGGCCCGACTATGGCGCCAAAATAAAAGAGAACCCAACATGCGACAACGGTCCCGTTCACCCCCAACTGGGCACCACTACTGATCATCGGGAAAGGAAACATAGTATCGTTGTGAGTCTTCGTCGAACTCCCACTTGAGCTCACACGCGTCTCCTGGAGCGGAATCATCGGGCCCTGCATCTGGTGTAATAGTAATCTGTGAGCCACAGGGACTCAGCAATCTCGCACCCTCGCGATCAAGACTATTTAAGCTTATAGGTATGGCAAGGTAAATATATGGAGCTGCAGCAAGCGACTAGCAAGTATGGTGGCTAACTTATTCGCAAAAGAGAGCAAGAAGAGGAGGCAAAGCGCGAGCGAGAAACTAGAGAGCAACCTGCGCAAACATTACTCCAACACCGTGTCCACTTCCCGGACTCCGCCGAGAAGAGGCCATCACGGTAACACACTCGGTTGATTCATTTTAATTAATTAAGGTTCAAATTATCTACAACCGGACATTAACAAATTCCCATCTGCCCATAACCGCGGGCACGGCTTTCGAAAGTTCAAACCCTGCAGGGGAGTCCCAACTTAGCCCATGACAAGCTCTCACAGTCAACGAAGGAATAGACCTCCTCCCAAGACGTTCCGATCAGACTCGGTATCTCGGTAATTCAAGACACTTCGACGGGTTAAAACAAGACCAGCAACACCGCCCGAATGTGCCGACAAATCCCGATAGGAGCTGCACATATCTCTTTCTCAGGGCACACTCAGATTGTCCTAGGTACGGGTAGGCCAGCCCAGAGTTGCCCCTGGTGGCCATCGGTAGCTGACAGGTGGACCAACACTCAGAGGAGCACTGGCCCGGGGGGGTTAAAATAAGATGACCCTTGAGTCTGTAGAACCCAAGGGAAAGAAAAGGCTAGGTGGCAAATGGTAAAACCAAGGTTGGGCATTGCTGGAAAAGCTTTAATCAAGGCGAACTATCAAGGGGTTCCCATTATAACCCAATCGCGTAAGGAACGCAAAATCCGGGAACATAACACCGATATGACGGAAACTAGGGCGGCAAGAGTGGAACAAAACACTAGCCGAGAGGCCGAGCCTTCCACCCTTTACCAAGCATATAGATGCATTAAGATAACTTAGCAATATAATGATATCCCAACGAGTAAATAAATGTCCAACAAGGAACGGCCTCCAATCTTCACCTGCAACTAGCAACGCTATAAGAGGGGCTGAGCAAAGCGGTAACATAGCCAATCAATGGTTTGCTAGGACGTGGTGGGTTAGAGGTTTGACATGGCAATTTGGGAGGCTTGCAAGCAAGTGGTAGGCATCGTAGCAATGGCATAGCAAAAGAGCGAGCAAACTAGCATAGCGAAGATAGTAGTGATTTCGAGGGTATGATCATCTTGCCTGCACAGTTGTCGGAGTTGACTGGATCCTCAAAAGCAAACTCAACGGGCTCCTCGTTAACGAACTCGTCTCTCGGCTCTACCCAAACAAGACAAATAAGCAACAAGGATACAATCAACCACGTGCAAACTCAAACAACACGATGCAAAGATGATATGCTATGCGGGATGCGATGCGGGATGCAAAATGCAAGATATGACAGGAAATGCATGAACCTGGCCTCAACTTGGAATTCCAAGGGTGCCACTGGAAAGATGAGAAGAAATCGCTTGAAAATGATATAAAGAACGCCGGAATCGGAGTTACGGTTTGGAAATGGCAAGCGTTTCAAAAATGACACCGGTCTGCGATTTATAGCAAGTAGGCACCTAAATGCAACGAGATGAACATGCTATAGCACCCAAACATGACAATAAAATACATGGCAGGGATGCACACAAGATGCTTAACAAAAATCTAGCACTGAGCTACGGCCAATTCATCCATTAGGAGGTTCAAACAAGCATGGCAAAAACGCAAATGGCAAACAGTTCTCAGACTTGGTGAAATTAACACTTGTCTGGAATTTCAGATCATATAGCCCTCTTTGGAGCAACAAAACATCATGCTACAGGACCTGAACATGACAAAGCAAAGCATGGCATGGATCTACTCAAAGAGCTTAACAAAAGTCCCTTAGTGACCTTGAGCCAAAAGGGATCACAAAATATACTAACAAGCACACGAACATAGCAAAAACATAATCAGTTTTCAGACTTAGTGAAAACTGGGCATGCTGAAACGTAACTCACGAAGGCATGTTTACGAGCTCGATGCACTCACCATGGTGCAATTCATGGCAAGACAAGTATACATCCCTTAAGAAGGCACAAAATGAAAGCTAGACATGGCAAGAACAATGGCATAGCATGCACGGAACAACTACAATAATATCGGCCAAATCGCAAACAAGTTGATGATCTGCCCAGATTCGCAACGAAGCAAAAGTAGAGCTCGATTGACTCAAGCTAGGGTGCTCCATAATTGCAAACAAAGACATGGATGGATAGAGCGCTACAATATTAACAAAACTCCCTTACTGATCATCCTCAAAAGAGGCACGGATCACTAGGAAACAACATGAACATATGGCATCGTGAACTAAACAATCCCAGGACTTAGTGAATTACTAAGTCCCTGAAAAACAGAATTAGTAAGTGCACCACTTTGCAAGCTTGCACAAGTCACCACACACATCTTAAAAATACATGGGTTGCACCTCTGGAGAGATGACAAAACCCTTAACAAAACATATGTAGAACTCACGGGCATAGCATGCACACAATAATCATGGCAAAAATGACAAAAGTGCTAAACGGAGTAACAGATTTGACAATTAACTCAAGTAGCCCTCTTCTAACAGCATTTCGGGCATCAAGATGAACTCAAATGAAAATGATGCAATAGAATGAAACGATGTACTTTCTGAGATGAACATTTTGATATGCTATACGCCGAAATCGGAGCTACGGATGAAAAGTTACGGAGCCTCGAACAGGGGCATATGGATCAAGAATTTCAGGACTTAGCAAAAAAAACAACCTCGCGAAAAATTAGGGTTTACTGTAGCCGTCTCGGATCCGATCTGGATCGGGGCGCGCGGAGCCCGAGGATCGCCGGCGAGCCTTGCCGGCTCCGGCGAGCGAAGAAGCAGCGGGGAGGCGCGGGTCTGGTCGGTGGGGGCGGCGGCTGGCGGCGCCGGGCCCGGCTCCGGTCGCCGGAGTCCCGCGGCGGGGCGGCGAGCTCCGGGCGGAGGCGGCTCCGGGCGGCGGGCGTTGGTGCGGCGGCGGGGCACGGCGGGGTCCGGCCGGCGGTGAACTCCGGCCGACGAGGCGGCGGGGAGGGGAAGAGGCGGCGTGGGCGGGCGCCTCAGGCCCGGCTCGGCGGCGGGGAGGGCCGCACGTGGGCCTCGCGGGCCTGGCGCGGTCGGCGGCGAAGCGGTCCCCCACGGGACAGGTGGCGCGACGTGGTTGGGCGGCGGTGGCGGCGGACGTTGTAATGGGGGTTGTATATATAGGCATAGGGGGAGCTAGGAGAGTTCAAAAGAGGTGCGGTTTTCGGCCACGCGATCGTGATCGAACGCTCTAGAACATGGAGCAGAGTTTGGTGGGTTTTGGGCCAAATTGGAGGGGTGTTGGGCTGCAACACACACGAGGCCTTTTCGGTCCCTCGGTTAACCGTTGGAGTATCAAACGAAGTCCACATGGTACGAAACTTGACAGGTGGTCTACCGGTAGTAAACCAAGGCCGCTTGGCAAGTTTCGGTCCAATCCGGAAATGTTTAATCCCCACACACGAAAGAAAGCTAGAAATGACCACCGGAGGAGAACGGAGCACCGGAATGCAAAACGGACAATGGGGAAAATGCTCGAATGCATGAGACAAACACGTATGCAAATGCAATGCACATGATGACATGATATGAGATGCATGACAATGACAACAACACACGGGGACAAAGAAACCGAACCCGAGAAAATAAAATAACTTAACGCCGGAAACGGCAAGAGTTGGAGTACAAATAGGGAAAGTTACATCCTGGGTGTTACATGCGTAGATGGGAACAAGTCGATGTTGACGAGCCAAGCCTAGGGACATGTCATGGACGAAGGCACACTTCGATGTTGTCAGCACCGGGCATGCGTAGACGGGGACTAGAACGAGCTGTACGCCATCTTGGAGGGACCAACATATGAGGACTCAACAATGATTGTGGCGCCAATCGGCATGGGATAGAAGGTGTCGATGTCGCCCACAATTGTCAGAGTAGATGAAGTGGTCGGGAGAAGATGACGGCGACGCTAGAGATGATATGGTCAGTGGAGCCAGAGGAAGCCCATGGGGGGCATGTTGGTCGCCGGCAGGAGCACGACGGCAGTGCTCAAAGTAGGTGAGGAAGAACCCAATAGCGTGATGAAGATAGTATGCGGACGGTGGCGTTATTGCGCCTAGGGAGGCGCCGTAGCACATACCACGTAGAAGTCAATGTGCGGGGATGGCGGAGAGGACCGCGTACGGCGGTGCTACGGCCGAAAGGGGTGACGCAGTTGCAGCGCACGGGTCGGTGCGATGGCGGGGAAGACCTCGGGCGGCAGCGTGGACTGCGTGCGCTAGGCCTCAAAGGGGCGACGCGACGATAACGCACGTTGGTGCAGCCATGGGGAGAAACATGGAGCAGCAGCGTTGCGACCCGACGGGCGACGCGGTGGTAGCCTGTTGCTCGATAGGTGGAGGGGTGCGCTATACTCGAGGACGATCTTCACGAGACCTCTACACACAACCGACTGATCAGGTCGGTCACCCCACGCGGACGTAGCAGGTCATGGGTGGGCGGGTGATCAATCTGATCCCGCACGGGTTCTGGGACACTGCTTGATGATGAGGTCAAAGTCACGGGTAGCGGTGGCAAGAGAGACGGGCCCCAGTGAGTAGGAGCACGATCTGATTGGTCTAGGCGACGAGAGCCGTCGAAGAACAGCAGGCAAACACAGGCACGCAGCACAATGTCGTTTGACACGCAACACACAACAGCCAACATGCGTAGGACAAGAGGTAGCCGTGGGTCACGTAGTGGCTAATAGAAGTCAAGCACAAGCGGCCTCCGTACCCTGTGGTGTGAAGTTTGGACCATCATGATGCAGCCGATCCGGGGCGGTGACGAGGTTAATGGAGAGTCCTGATACAATCATGGTGAATACGACTTACCCAGAGCGACGGGCGGACGGACGCTTGGATGGCAGTCATTACGGGTCGTCGCATGTCGCATGAGGCCGCCGTGTCGGGGAAGAGGCCGGTCCGAAGTCGGAGTAGAGGCTGACGAATGATGGTAGGCGATGCAAACTGATTTTAGAAAAAACAAAAAGAAAACGCCGATCAAGATGACCGACCTGCCGAGAAAAAATGATCTAAAAAAGGCAAGACCGTGAAAGCGAGAGGATGGGCTCCCGCGACTCGGAGGGCGACTCGCCGCTCGGTCCCCGATCGTTGGTGGCCTCGCTGCCGGACCTCCTCCCCGCGACCTCCCCGCCCGCTGCCGCGCCGCCAGCCTCTCCGTCCTCGCCCCCTCCCCCCGACGCTTGCTGTGCCTGATGTCCCACGGTCCCCCGCACCGGTCAGGCCGCTGCGTTGGGAAAACCTTGCGGAGGAACACGACATGGCTGCCGGTCTGCCGGTGGTGCGTCGGGAACCCCCAGCTCGGCCGGCGTCGACCCGCAGGGATTGCGCTCTCCCCCCTCGCCAAGAAGGATCGAGCACCCTCCTGCGGTCGCGAAGGCGCTCTGTGGCGGCCTCCTCGCCGACGCCTGGCCAAAGGGCTTCCCTTGGATCTTGAACCGCTCGCCGCCGCCGCGCCCCTCCACCCCTCTGGCGCCCTCCTTCCCGATCGGAGCATCGCCGGGCCGCACGATGGCAGTTCCGGCTTGCCCCCCCCCCCCCCCCCCGCCCGTTCTCGTGCACCGGTCGCCTTTTAGGCCATTTATTGCGTCATTTGGGTCCTCTTAGCTTAGCTACTCGCCCCGCCTCGCTCCCCGATAGCCTCGACCTATGCTCGCCCCGTCCCGGACGCCGGTGCCGGCCGCCGCAGCGGAGGCGGCGGGAGGGGAAACCCTCGCTGCCTCCTCATCGCCTCGCGGGCTGGACCGACCCCAGATGGGCCATCCCCAGTTGGACCGGCCGCGGATGGGCCCAGCGATTGGCACGTGGGCCGCCCCGATGCTGGGCTGGCCCACCCTGCCCCGGTCCGCCCCTGGGCCATTCAGCCCGCTAGTTAGGTCGATCTGGCCCCTAGCCGGTTTTCCCAGACCTCCATCTACTCCACCGAGGCGCAACCCAGCGTCAACCCTAGTCCGCGCGCTCCCCTCCACCCCCGCCGCCGCCCAACTCCACTTGTCCGTCGTCTCGTCCTCGCCTCAGGCCGCCCCCTCCGAATCCGCCCCCATGTCGCGGGACTGGGGCAATGAGGGAACCCGCCCCAAGAGGCGCGCCGAGGACCGCCGCGATGCCGTGCGCACATCGCCTAAGGCGCTCCGCCGTGAAGACGACCTGCGCCGGCACCTGTCCTCGTGTGATGGTCGTCGTTCCCCTCCTCGCGCTGACCATCGCTCCCCCCCCCGCACTAACACCCGCTCTCCCCCGTGTCGTTTGCCTGGACGGGCTGACCGCCGGGGCCGATCTCGGTCCCACTCGCCCGCTCCTGGGGCGGACTGGCGCAACCAGCGGCGCCGCTCTCCCTCTCCGACGCAGCGTCGGGACGACCGCTCCCCTGCCCGCTCGGGCCGCTCGCGCTCTCCTCCCCGTCCCCATCAGCAGCACCTCCAGCCCGCGGCTACTGCCCCTGGTCGCCGATACCAGCCGCCCCGCGACGAACCGGCCTTCCCTCCCAATGCCAATGGGGCAGGCCGGGGCCGGCAGGGGGCTAAGAGGAAGAAGAAGCGGGGTCTCGGACGGGGTAATGGCGCAAGCCCTCCATTGGCACCGACTCGCGACCCGGCGACCGCCACCTCCGACCTCGCCCGTTCCGCGAACCAACCAAAAGACCTCCAGAAGTGCTTCAACTGTGGCCTCGTCGGCCATTCGCGGGTCGCCTGCACCAGTCCACAGTGCTGCTACATCTGCTCAGACTCGGGTCACCCGGCCTTCCTATGCCCGGACCTCCCCGTGTCGGAGGAGATCATGATGTACGGCATGGCATTAAGGGCATGGGTTTCTTTCACATCGAGTTGTCGGACCTCCCCCCACCATCCCCCTCGCTTCAGGAAATTGTTACTATTCAGGAGGGGGTGGCTTCGCCCGAGATGCTTGAAGCTGAGCTCAACCACATATACCACTGCACCTGGGATTGGCAGGTCACCATGATGGACGGTAACCAGTTCTCAGTCATCTTCCTCGACGCCGTCAGCCACGATTACGGCACCCGCAGTGGTGACATCACTCTTGCTCTCAACAAGCTAGTGGTGGACATCTCGGTGCCGATCTGTGACCCCTTGGCGGTTGCCGTTCTCGACACGGCTTGGATCCTCATTGCTGGCCTCCCCGACATCGCACGCTCGGAGCGTGTCATCCGGAGCATGTCCCGCATCCTTGGCAAGGTGGTAGTGGTGGACGAGCTCTTCCTCCGGAAGGAGGAGGAGGTGCGAGTCAAAGTCAAGTCCCTCGACTCGTCCAAGCTCCATGCCAAGATCCGGGTGTTCTTCAACGACCAGGGCCTCGACCTCAGGATCTCCCCCGAGCCGCCCAACCACATTGGCCGCCCACGCATCCCCGACGACAACTTCCTGGGTGGCGACACTGATGGGCCGGGTCGGCACAGCGACCGGAACCCCCGCCACGGCCACAACTCCGGCTCGGAGGAGGATGACGACGATTCCGAGGATAGCCCGCCCCACCCCCCGGCTGTCGCGCCTGCTGCAAGGGGCAGTGCGGGGACCGGCCGCTCCCACGCCTTGGCTCCATCGTAGTCGGCTGACGGCAGCGACTCCTCAGACGCCAGCCTCCAGGTGTTCCCGGCGTCGTCCCCTCGCTCCCTCGGAGCCCCGCCCTTTACCCCAGACGTCATCGCCATCGCCATCAGCTCGCCTGCACCCCCCACTCTGGATGCGCCCTCGGCTGGGCTGGGGCTGGTCCCGGTCCGGCCGGCTACAGCCCTCCACGCCGCGCCGACGCTTGCCAACCCAGAGGCGTCCAGGCCCCTCCCAGACCCGTCTCCACTTGCCGCTCCTACCCTGCCCACGGTGGCAAAGACTATGGCTGGGCTGGGGTCGGGTGTGGATCAGGCACCGGCCCACCCCATCCTGGGCGCTCCGATGCGCTTGGACTCGATGGCATCTAGAGTGCGCCCCGCCGACGATGTGCCCCCGACTCCACCTGCAAATTCTACGGTCCTGCCCGAGCTCACCGCTTCACCGACTCAGCTCCTGTCCTACGGCCCGGCGACCGGTGGGGCTACGTCGGTGGTGACCACCCCGGTGGCTGCCCCCCTCCCCCCTCGGACCGCGACGTACTCCAGGAGAGGCAGGTCGACCTCGACACCAGTAACGTCCTCTCGTTGCAGCGCCAGGATCGAGGCGGCCAGACCAGAGGGCAGCCCAGCTCTGCCCATCCCTGAGCGGGCCGAGCTTAGGGCCGCTGCCCGGAACCTCGAGCCAGGTACCCCGTCCATCCCAGTAAACCCCGCTACATGCTCGTTTTCCGCTCTTGAGTCAGCTCCGTTAGGCCACCTTGCTAAGGTGGCAGCAGATTCGGCCATCATATTCTGGGGTGAGGTTGCCCCCCCCCCCCCCGCTAGTCCAGATTGAGGCGATCCGGGCCCGCGAAATCCTGGACGGGCGCCTTGCCGAGACCCGTGCTCGCCTTCGGGACGCCTCCGTCTCCTCCACCGAGGCTCCGGGGGCACTTCTTCTCGTGCAGCGATTGCTCCGGCTGAGGTCCAGGGCCGCACCCATTCCCGCACCGCCACCCTCAGTGCTCAGAGCGCATCCCGAGTATTGGGGTCAAGCAGCCCCCCAATGGCCTCATGATGCGGACCTTATTCTGGAACATCCGCGACTTCGGCCAAGACGGCCGACGCCGCCAACTCATCGAGTACATGCGAAATGAGCGAATAGATATTGTTGCCATTCAAGAAACGATGTGTACGGAGTTTTTGCTGTCTGCACTCGAGCATTTGAGTTCTGACTTATTTGCTTGGCACTGGCTCCCTTCTAGTGGGAGCGCATGCCACTCGGGTGGCATCCTTCTAGGTGTCAAGGATGCCACCTTTGAGGTCGGGAGCATGGACCGGGGTGAGTTCTTCGTCAGCATGGATATCTTTGAGCGGGCTCTCAACTTCAAATGGGAGGTCATTGTCGTCTACGGACCGGCGGACCATAGCCGCTCAGAGACCTTCCTCGCTGAGATCCAAGCGAAAGTCTTGGCCGCCCAGCTTCCGGTAGTGCTGGGCGGAGACTTTAACCTCATCCGATCCGAGGAGGATAAAAGCAATAATTTGGTCAACTTTCCCCGGATGCAAATGTTTAACGACTGCATCGCGGACATGGGGCTCCGTGAGCTAGATAGGGTCGGCGCCAGGTTCACCTGGACTAACCGCCAGGCCGACCCGACTAGGTCGGTCCTTGGTCGGGTCTTCGTCTCCCTGGAATGGAACTTGCGGTGCCCTCTCGCGTCGCTGCGCGCGATTACTAGGATCGGTTCCGACCATGTCCCTCTCCTTCTCTCCTCTGAGAACGAGCGACCTCCCCAGCCCCCCTGCTTTCGCTTCGAGACATTCTGGCTAAATCAACCCGGGTTCGCTGATGCGGTTGCCGCTCGGTGGCGTGAGGCTCGTGAGGCACCCCACCGCACCCTCTCGGCCGTCGACTCCTGGCATTTCTGTGCTAAACGGTCGCGCCAGTTCATGAAAGGGTGGGGTGCTAACTTAGGTCGCGACCTCTGAGAGCGGAAGAGAACTCTCCTTGAGGGCATTCAGGCACTCGACCTTCGGGCAGATGCCGCGGGCCTCTCGGCTGAGGAATGGATGCTTAGATACGACTTGGAAGACCAACTCAGGATCATCTACACAGACGAGGAGGCATTCTGGCGCCTCCGAGGTACGCAGAATTGGGTCCTCATGGGGGATGCCAATACAGCTTACTTTCAGGCCATCGCTAACGGCCGCCGACGCCGTAACACCATCCCCCTGCTCTGGGATGGTGAGCCCCTGCTGCTGCAGCTGGAGGACATCCGGGCCCATGTTGATGGCTTTTACAGAGACCTATTCTCTACCTCCCCTCGGGGGGGATTAGCCCTTGCCCACGATATTTGGCCGCCCCGGTATTGTGTTTCAGAGGAGGATAACGTTGCTCTAACAGCGCTGTTCTCTGAAGCTGAAGTGTGGGCGGCCATTAAGGGCATGAACTCGTCCTCGGCTCCCGGCCCCGATGGCCTCCCAGTAAAGTTCTTTCAAACATTCTGGGAGTCCATTAAACCAGAGGTCATGGCCCTATTTGAAGAGTTCTACGTTGGGTCCATTGACCTCACCAGACTCAACTTTGGAATAATCACTCTCATTCCCAAAGTTACGGGCGCCTCGGACATCCGCCAATTCTGCCCAATCACGGTGATCAATGTCATCTTTCGCATCCTCGTGAAGGGGTATGCTAATAGGGTGGCCCCAATTGCGGACCGGATCATCCACCCGGATCAGTCGTCATTCATCCAGGGCCGCTATATCCTTGACGGAGTCCTAGTGTTTCACGAAGCCCTACACGAGGTGCATTCCAAGCACCTCAAGGCGGTCTTCCTGAAACTAGATTTCCACAAGGCTTATGACACGGTCAGCTGGCACTTCCTGCGGGAATGCCTGCTCCAGAAGGGCTTTGACGAGCGATGGGTGACCCGGGTGATGCAGATGGTCTGCTCGGGCAGAACCGCAGTGAACATCAATGGCGAGATTGGCCCATACTTCCCCACCTTTTGTGGGGTGCGCCAGGGCGACCCATTCTCTCTGTTCCTATTCAACGTTGTGGTAGATGCCCTGGCAGCCATCTTAGACAAAGCAAAAGTTGCGGGCCACATCAAAGGCATAGTTCCACATTTAGTAGGAGGGACCGGCTTGTCCCTCCTACAATATGCGGATGACACCATTACCATGGTGGAAGGATCGGCGAGCGACATCACGAACCTGAAGTTTCTCCTACTCCGCTTCCAGCAGATGTCTGGCCTTAGGATTAACTTTGATAAGAGCACAGTGATGGCACTGGGGTACTCCGACGCCGATCGACGGAGTATCGCAGACCGGCTCAATTGCCCGCTTGGGAGTTTCCCCACGACTTATCTGGGGATACCCATTAGTGACTCGAGGCTCATGGTG
Source organism: Triticum aestivum (assembly GCF_018294505.1). NCBI lineage: Eukaryota > Viridiplantae > Streptophyta > Magnoliopsida > Poales > Poaceae > Triticum > Triticum aestivum. Next base: position 294,029,829 of record NC_057812.1, read on the forward strand.
GCCGAGCTACGGCCCACAGTGGGCAAGCTCCAGCACCGCGTGGAGCCATGACAGGGGCGGTGGCTTTCTAAAGCCGCCTGAACGGTGCTGATCAACTCGTCCCTGTCCAGCCTGCTCCTATTCATAATGAGCTTCTACAGCCTGCCCGAGACTCTGCACCATGAGATTGCCAGGGTCCAGGGTTGCTTCTACTGGGCTGGTGAGGGAGACAAGCAGAAGTACCACATGGTACGATGTTCTGAGATTTGTAAGCCTCGCAATCAGGGCGGGCTTGGGATAATGTGCTCCAAGCGGATGAACATTGCCCTCCTAACTAGATGGCTTTGGTGGATTATGAACGACGAGGGTGGCTTTTGGCTTCGCATTATTCAGCAAAAATACCTACGAGGCCAACCCCTCGCCTTTTGCCAGCGGTCTGGTGGTTCCTAGTTCTGGCAATCTATCATACAACTGCTTCCGGTCCTCCGCATTGGATCCTCGATTACGGTCGGATCTGGTACTGCCATGCTGTTTTGGTTCGATCGCTGGGCTGGGGATGCCCCCTTTGCGGCTCGTTTTCCCGACTTGTTCTCCATTGCGGTAGACCCGCGGATTTCTGTTGCGACGACCCTTATTGACTTAGGGCAACTTGCGTTCCGGTGTCAGTTTGGACCGGCAGAGACTGCGGCTTGGAATGACCTGATCGCTTGCATTGCGCTACACGAACCTGTGCTTGAAATGGGTGATGACCGCATCCGATGGCGTCTAGAGCCATCCGGGCTTTTCTCTGCCACATCGCTCTACAAGGCGATCGCCCCCACTCCGGGCCCTGAGGCGCTTACCGCCATATGGGAGATCCGGCTCCCCTTGAAAATTAGGATATTCCTGTGGCAATGGATTCGAGGCCGCCTTCCATCTGGGGTGGAAGTCCTGAAACGCAACGGCCCCGGCGATGGGCGTTGCCCGCTTTGCGGGCCTGAAGAGGATTCGAACCATATCTTCTTCACCTGCTTGTCCGCGCAGTTCCTCTGGAGCTGTTTCTGCGAGATTGTTGGTGGTAGTTGGGACCATAACAACTTCCCCGATCTTTTCGCCGAACTCCAGGCACTGCCACCTTCGTCCCGCCACATCAGATGGCTGACTATCGGTGTGCTTGCCTGGACGCTGTGGACTATTAGGAATAATCTTGTGATTCAGTGTATACCTCTTCGACGCACTACTGATGCTTTGTTCAAATGGTCTGGTTACTTGCAGCTTTGGCGGCCGCTTAGTCGGCCCAGGGAGAGAGACGCCATCACCTCCATCATCACCTAGCTTCGCGCGATGGCTCTCCGCATGGCACCGCCGCTTCCCCCACCATCACCTGAGCCAGATTAGCTCTTCTCTGTCTTTGACGCCGCCGCCGGGTGTTGTTTGTGCCACCCTTGTGGTGTTTGGGCTTGTTGTGCTGTGCCCACAGCGGATTCTGTGGAGTGTGAGTTGTTTATGAGTTTGTGTTGGACCTTGGTGTGGTGGCGTTGTGTGTGTGTGTGTGTCGAATGATACCTTGTTGACTTTGTGCTTGGTGGTTGCTTTATTTATAAAGCGGGGTGAAAGCCTTTTTCGGTAAAAACTGATCGAAGATCAAGAAAAATACTCTAGGACAGCCAATAAACAGATTGGTAGACGAACCCTAGGTACGGGTGGCGCGGTCCCCGGTGGAGATTGAGTTGACCTCTCCGGGGACGGCACGGTGAGGAAGCTGCGGCGGCTAGGGTTCAGGATCAGGGTTAGTCTGATACCATGCAAGAGGACTAGAGAGGAGATTGGTGGAATCGATGATGTATTGCTTGAGCCTCATAGGCGTATATATAGGAGTACATGACTCTTCTGGAGTACAAGACAAGCCAGAATAAATCATAATCTGTCATATATTTCCTAACTAATAACGATAGAGGCAAGGCTGTCGCTGACGTTCAGAGTTAGTATAGTAATGATCTCTCATGTAGCCTTGTGAGAAGATTCACGTTGGTCGACTTTCGCGAGATAACGTAAAAAATTGCAAAGGTCAAGAGGTATGTTGTGGACATTCTTGACCATTAGGGCATCTCCAACACCAACCCTCAAACCTCCTGCATTCGTTTGAACCATGTTGTCCGGACAGCGAAAGCCATCCAACGCGGGCATGTATCGGTCTGCGGCGCGGTCCGCACGCGTTTTCTTACGCAAACCAGAGACAAACGTGGTGGGGCTTTGGGGAAGTCCGGACCGATCCCACGCCCGCTTTTGACCGTCCTGGTCCACCGAAAATACCTCCTCCCTCCAGCTCGCGCTTCCTACCTGAAACGGTCAGCGCTGATCCAGAACTTTAGTGCCCGCCTTCATGCCTGGCCAGAGCGGATGCGACTGCTCACTGGTGTTGGCATTGAAGCGACGCACTGGCTGAGAGAGCGCCGGCCACTGCGTGTAAAAACGACACGACGGTTGCCCGTCCGTCCGTCTGCCTCCCACATTGATGGCACGCGGTTGCCGAGGTGTCTCCTCCGGTGCCACCTGTCTGTCCCTCTACCACCTGCCATTGCTATATAAGCCGCTGCCCCAACCATAGCCGCATTCATCCGCCTCTGATCCCTCTCTACACCACTCCCACCATGGACTCCCCTGCTAAAACTCTTTGGGACGGGCTGACGCCGGACCAAAAGAAGGAGATGACCTCCACTGTTGTCGGCTGACAGGCCGGCAGGCAGCCGGAGGATGACGGCGTCCTAATGGAGGACATGGCCGACGATGACAAGCCGGCGCCACCATCCTCCTCCTCTGTGCCACCCTCCCTGGTGCATTGCACCATGACCATCGGCGAAGCTCGTTCCCATTACATGGATATGGTGCGGGAGGAGTGGAAGGAGTAGTTCCGGGAGGCGCAGGCCGACGCCGCCTACAACGACAACCTCCTTCGGGAGCATTTGCGGGCAAAGGAGCAGCTCATCGCCGGCAGGGCGGTCGCGCCGAACGCAGGCATGGCAGAGTAGGAGGCGTTGCTCGAGTCCTACCGTTCCACCTGCGAGATCCGCCTCGCCCGCTGGTGGTACCGCCAGCAGGTGGAGGAGGTGGCAACCACCGGCAAGGAGTGCGACGAGGAGGCGGGTGAGGCGGTGTTCGCCAAAAAACCGACGATGAGGACATCGCCGAAGCCGCGCCCCACCGCCACGACCATGAAGCTAGCATGTCCGCGTGCGCCGCCGACAGCGAGGAAGAGTAGTGCACGATAGGTCGCCGCCGCTCTAGTCCCAGGAAGGCCACCGCTCCTTCCCTCCCATCGACGCCAAGCTTGGTGGGCTGAGCATCATCGGCCGATTAGTCGCTTGGTGGTGACGTGGAGGCAGACAACTTTAGTTCCCGGGGATCCGGAGGCGAAGGTTACAGATGCGGAGCTGGAGAGCGCCGAGTTGAAGTTGGAAAAGGAAAAGCTTCTATTATCGGGGCTCATGGTCGGATAGGGGATCGGGCGCCGGCGACCAATTAGATTAGGTATTAATTATACCTTCAGAGCCGGACTAGCACCGTAGTTGATGTAAATGTAATGAAATTTATCATGCTTATATGAAATATGTCGTGTTTATATGAAATTCGGCCGTGTTTGCACAAATTTCGTCGATTGGTTTGAACTGTTGTCAAAATGTATGCAGCTACGGTTGGATGGCGGTCTCCCGTATCCATGTCCGCAGACTGGCCCCCTATCAACAGACGGATGCAGAAGAAAATTTGCGGGTTGTCGTTGGAGATGCCCTTATCCCTAGTGCAACCGGAAGTAGCTACGTCATCATCATATGACAATCATGGGCCTTCATCCCGTTGAACCTCTTTGTTTTGTTTTTTGTATCTAGATACCTGCGGATGATACCGTCGAGTCACTCAAAAACTTGAGCGAGCTCATTCTCGTCGAGGGTGAAGTAAACGCGGGAAGGGCAATAATTATCCTTGGTTTTCAAAACACTTTTGCTCTTGTCTGCTTCCTTAGCCTTGCCCTTGCATGTCTCCTTGTTTTTAGGGCCTCCGGTGTGAAGCTCGTCCTCATTACTGATGTCTTTCAAGTCTTGTCTCACCCTCAGCCCATCTTTACTCTTTTGTGGCATCTCGAAAAGTGTACCAAGCAAATTCTCGCAGACATTCTTTATAATATACTCCCTCTGTTCCTAAATATTTGTCTTTCTAGAGATTTCAACAAGTGACTACATACGGAACAAAATGAGTGAATCTATACTCTAAAATATGTCTATATACATCCCTATGTGGTGTCCATTTGAAATCTCTAAAAAGATTAAATATTTAGAAACGGAGGGAGTACATGACATCAAGGTAATGTGGTGTACAGAGGACTTCCCGGTACTCCAAGTCCCAAAAAATAGACTTCTTTTTGCATACTTTTAGCAACATCTTCTCCTTGACTCCCAAAAAATAGAGTTATTTTTCATACTTTTAGCAACATCTTCCCTTTCGCCTCTTTACTGGCTTAGGGCACTCTGTCCAATCCTTCAACAACTGATGATTTCTCCCCGGTGGAGCAGTGGTTCTGAGTGCGATAGGGTTGCTGGGCTGCGACACCACCTGCAGCAACGCAAGTGTGCCATATCCCCGATCCAGCCCAACTATGCATACAATTTCTTCAGTACCAATGAAGTCCAAAGTCCCTTGAAAATTAAGTCCGGATTGAATTTCGCAAGATTTCCAAGGGACAAAAGAATGCTATTTTGCCATTTCGGAATGAGCAATTCCATGAGGAACCATGGAGAAAGAGTTGGCCCTATAGGATTCCCATTGTATTGCTTATTACATATACACTGGTGCACAGGTAGATGTATCTTGTTCAGAATTGCACCATCAATAAGTAACAAGAAAAGGAAAATTTAACAAAACTGCAGCTCTCTACCTTAAGCCTACCAACTAGGAATAATCATACTCGAATATATAATAAAGCAAAGGAAATTAAGACAAAAGAGACTATGCAAGAAACTACCGAGGCCATCATCTTCACCTGTGTTTTTCTTTATACACCCCAGCATTTTGATGAGGAAGCACATGGATTAAATTTCGAGGAAAGCCAAATCTCACTTCAACTGCTCTAGTCGCTCTCTCTGACCTCGACAGGCTTCGCAGCAACAGATAAATCCCCAGCAGGGCCTTTCTTGCCCAGAGGGCTCACACTCTTGGCCTTGCCAAGCCGAACAGCCTGTGCAAAAGTCTTGGTGATATGACCCACCATGTCAGTGGGTACAGTCAAGGGCTTCTTGGGCTCAATAAAGCTACAATTCTTGGCGATATGACCCACCAGGTCAGTTGGTACAGTCGACGGCTTCTTGGGCTCAGCAACAGTGGAGCTGGATATCTGTTGTTGCTGATACAGCCTTGCCTTATTCTCCAGCAGGGCTTTCTCACGTTCCTCGTAAAAGTTAAAGTCATCGAGGATCGACGCATCCTCCTCATGGTCCTTGAAGATTTTCAGCATCTCCTGTCCTTGTTCCAGTTTCACCTACAATAAAACTCCAAAGTGTATTAGCGCCACACTAAATAGTCTAAGACAGAGCATTCCGATGTAAGTACTTACTGATATCAAATATTAGTACCTCCTACGAAACCATGTTAGGCTATATCATAATAATTTGATGGGTGATATCACTATGAAATAAATAGCGGTACTTCAAGGACAACAAATGTGCAAATCAAGTAACAAATGAAAAGCTATTCAAAAGCATTGTACCTCTTGTGTGTCCCGGCTGTTGGTTACCGGCTTGTGCTCATTGTTTTCAAGAATTATATGGCGGAAGAGATTATTTGGAACATCCTTCAGTATGTGCCAATTAACAGGGAACTGGCCAGTCCACTTATCTTGCTGCCAGTAGTCCACACTCTTCTCAAAATTCACTGGTCCAGTCATCTCCGCAACACCGCAGAACTGTGCGCTAGCGTTCACCTGCACATATTGGTCCACTTTTCAATTCTCAGCGGGGAATATAAATGCAAGCAAACAAACATGAGAGCCTGAGAAAGCACTAATTGAGAAACAGGATAAGGCCTTAATTACCGAAAACAACAGAAAAATGGGACAGTGTTCTTCCTTCTTTACTTCATGATAGGCCCCGTCTAGTTTCTTGTTTCCATTTGTGGTGCTAGCCCAAACACCATATTTGATGCTCTTGTGCACATTATCTTCGCTGTATGATTTTATGATAAAAAATCTAGCATTTTTGTACTCTGTAACAAAATCAGTCCTGTTGTATGACCCCTGGTCAAGTCCAGCAGAAGACTTCTCATCTTTACTGTTATCCTCTCGTTGCTTCTTAGGCCTGGTGGAACGTGGACCACGGCTTTGCTCATTGAGGAAATCAAGTGAACCAACAAAGCTGCATAACAAAGCATTACCCCTCCCTCTCCTGCGCTCTTTGTCAACTGGATTCAAACTTCTACCATTCAGGCCATAGCCAGGGAAAGGACTGCCATAATTAGTGGCATGTGGGAAACTCCCACGATGAGAGAACCTTCTTCCGTAAGAGTCACTAGGGGTTCCAAAACCATAGAAGGACTTCTGCTGAGGGGGCATCTGAAATTGGGAACAAACCGAAGTATTAGATCCTAGTAATAACGATATTTGATCTTGTCTCGTTATAATCAATAATAGTGTTCTTGTCAAATTATCATATGCATAAGCACAGAAAGAACAGGTCATCATCCTAAATAGCTAGTGTGTACGCCGCCATCCAGCACTGATGGCTGATTGCATTTGGAAGCAGGAATCGCCAGTGATCGCCGGTCAGCCATATGGTGGTGAATCCGTTCCACAGATTGAGCTGAATTGCAGCTAGACACATCTTTGGCAGTACCAGAGGCTAATTTATTACAGGATTTGGTCATGTTTTTGTGGTCATCGTGATATGGCAGATTGGAAGTGATTGTGTCAAACTCTTCAACAAAAATGTTTAGGTAAAAGGCTTTAAACTTTGAATTTTATGGTAAATGTGAGAAGCATGAATGAGAGAATTAGGGGTTAAAACGTCACGTTATTGTTAAAGTATATGTGGATTGCCCAACTTTCTCCATTGGTTTGGGGTTTTGGTTCTACTGGTTGTGGTGCATGAAACCTAATAAGGTCTTGGGTTCATGTCTCGGGTTTTCGCTATTTCGATAGAAAATTGATTAACACTTTCTCTCCATGATTAGGCCTTAAAAAAAGTTTCACACGTCAACCAATAGAACCAAAAGCCCAAAAACTGATGAAAGGTTGGGCAATCCACACATACTTCAACACCCCCTCTCAGTGTGCTGTGATAAGGCCTAAACTCGCTGCAAGAAGAAAAAAAGATAAGTTCTAAACGTGGACAGAAAGAGGGTAACCAATCAGATAGTAGGTTTGTCGTGTGTTGGGGGGTGCTTCTTACAAATAAGTGCAGATAGTTTTTTCTGATTTCTTAAGTATCTAAAGTGTTGTTATTATAAGTAACAAGACATAGCATGTGAAAAGAATACCATCCCAGAAGCCATAGGAAAGTTGCTTTGTCCGAATGCCCCTGAAACATCACCAAAAGGTTGAGGTGAAGTTGCAGGTGATAGAAACGAACCAGTTCCTTGTGACGATCTAAACCATTCTGCAAAATAGCATTTCAAGGAACAAAGTTATAGTCACACCTAAGGATGGAACTTAAATTATCATATTTTAACAAAGGATGAGATAGGCAATAACCTGGTCTTGGTCCAAAAAGGAAGCTGTTTGGACTCAGAGTGTCAGCGATAAAAGCACTTTGTGTTGGGTCAATTGGCATCATTGTCTCACCCTGTGATACGGGAGTAGGAGAGCCTAAATATGGCATGTCAGGCTGTAATGGTTGCTGGTAGTAAGGAGCCGAGGAGAACTGCTGAGGAGAGTAGAGCTGACCATCTCCACTAACACCAGCCGGTACTGGTGTCGAGATAGGAGAATAATGAGCATAAGGGTCATAACCATAGCCACCATGGTACATCATGGAAGGTTCCTCGTTGTACATAACCTTCAAAAATGTCAAACTGAGAAAAGGAAGACATCACGGAAATTATTGACAACCAGAAAATCAACTTACCGCTGGACCCACTTCCAATCCATCAACACTCGTATAGGGAGGATATACATCGCATTCATTTGGAAGGTTCTCATATCCTGTACCTGCTCATATCATGTCACAGACCAAACATTATCATTCATCAACTCAAGAGAAAAGTTCTAAAATTTAGGAGACATTAAAATCCTGATGCTGACGCAGCGAAATTGGTCAATTCAAGGCTGAGATGCAGGCAGTGTTCCAGATGAGCTATCTTGGACTGCTCTCCTACTTCCTCGGCATCAAGGTGATCCAGGACGCCAGCGGTGTGACGATCGTCCAGTCCGCACAATAAGGGCAGGATGACGGGGTGCAACATCTTTCAGACGCCGATGGAGGCCCACCTGAAGCTGAGCAAGACGAGCGCTGAAGCACCAAAGGACGCCGAGTACCGAAGCATCTTCGGCAGCCTGTGATACCTTGTTCACACCCGACCTGACATCGCCTACGCTGTGGGCTATATGAGCAGCTTCATGGAAGCACCCACTGTCGAACACCTGGCAGCGGTCAAGCACATCCGCAAGTACGTAGCCGGGGCACGTGATCTCGGCTGCCATTCTCCTCCGGGACGCTCTGGTGAAGCATGCCGTTGCGGCTCTAGCAACGGCGACATGGCCGGGGACGCCGATGACCGCAAGAGCACGGCGGCAGCCCTGTTCTTCCTCGGCGACAGCCCCATCAGCCGAAAATCGCAGAAGCAGAAGGCGGTGGCCCTCTCTTCATGCGAAGCTGAGTACATCACAACCACGATGGCCGCCTGCAGGGGCATTTGTCAGGCTCGTTTGCCCGCCGACATCACCGGCAAGGGGATCACTACACCAACTTTTCGGGTGGACAACAAGTCCGCCATTTCCCTCTGCAAAAACCCGGTGCTCCATGACGACAGCAAGCACATCAACTTCCGCTACCACTTCATCCGTCAGTGCGTAGGAGCAGAAAATCGCTGTCGAGTTCATCGGGACTGAGGAGCAGCTTGCTGATGTTCTGACAGAGCCCCTGGGCCGCATCAGGTTTCTCCAGTGGCATGACAAAGTCGGGATGATCAAAATAAGGTAGGCGTGACATGTTTTAGGGGGGGGGGGGGGGGGGAGATTGTTAGAATAAACCTTGTCTGCGCGGTTGTCCGTTTTTGCTGCCATAGCATGCGTTTTTCACTGCCATGGCACCCGTTCTTCAGTTAGCGTTTTTAGCTCGTAGGCTCACCTGTTTTGAGCTATTCTCGCCACACTTTGATCTGTTCGTGGGATGGCACCAGCAAGTAGGGATCATGGGTGCCATACGTCCTTTGTAACCCGAATAAAAGGACAAAAAAGAAATCAGAAAAGTCACAATTGCACGTGGCGCAAAAAATCCTTTGTCTCTCTGTTCTTTGTATTCGTGTGAGCAGAGAGAGTAAAGATTGCCAACATTTGGCATCAGAGCCTCGTTGAGAGATGGGTGATGACGACAAGCTGAAAAGGCAGCAGGCTCCCCTCGGCGCACCGCGAGCTTAGATCACCAGCATCGAAAAAGGGCAGGGGCGGATCATGCAGACTCGGGTGGTGCATGAAGGCGGCGGCACCCCTTAGCCGATGCTCACCCGTGCAAACTACGGGGATTGGGCCCTCCTGATGAAGGTGATGCTCGAGTGCCGGCATCTTTGGGAGGCGATCGAGTCTAGCACCACCATCTATGGCGACAACCGGCTCGCTCTCGAGGTGATCCTCCTCGGTGTTCCTCCGGAGGTGATGGCGACGCTCGCTGCCAAGGCCATCGCCAAAGAGGCCAGGAACACCCTGAAGACGATGCGCCTCGGGGTAGAACGCGTGCGTGAGACCAAGCTTGTGACGTTGTTGAAGCAGTACATCGTCATCCGGTGCACCAACGGCGAGGTGGTGGACGATTTCGCCATGTGCATCAGGAGTATGGTGACACAAATGGCAAAGCTCAGCGAGGCAGTGCCATTGAAGCGCGTTGTCTCTAAGTTCTCTGTGTCGTCCCTAAGCAATACTCGCAGATCGCTCTGTCGATCGAGACCCTCTTCGACCTGGACACTCTCATCGGCGAGGAACTGACGGGGCGGCTAATGGCGGCGAAGGAGCGATTTGAACTGAACCAGATCGACAACGGCATGTGGCGGCTGCTCCTTACTGAGGAGTGGCTCGCTCAGTACAAGTTCGGCGGCTCAAACAACGGCGGCTCTGGGTCAGGCTCCTCGAACAGGGGAGGACGCTAGAAGGGCCGCGGAGGTGGCGGCGGGCGCCACCGGGGTGCTGACAACAATGCTGGCGGCGGGAACAACAACCCTAACCACGACAAGTGTCTCTACTTCCGCATAAAAGTTTTAGGGGTGATTGTTAGAATAAACCTTGTCTGCACGGTAGTCCGGTTTCGCTGACATGGCACGCGTTTTTCGCTGCCAGGGCAATTGTTCTTCAGTTAGCGCTTTTAGCTCGTAGGCTTGTTTTGAGTGATTCTTGCAGCACTTAGATCCATCCATGGGATGGCACGAGCAAGTAGGGACAGTGGGCACCACACGTCCTTTGTAACCCGAATAAAAGGAGAAGAAAGAAATCAGAAAAGTTGCAATTGCACGCGGCGCAAAAAAATCCTCTTTGTCTCTATGTTCTTCGTGTTCATGTGAGCTGAGAGTAGAGATTGCCGACAATATCAAAAGTGTAAGTTTTAGTCTTAACTGTTGATCTGCACTGAGGGGAGCAGGGGGTACCGAAGCACACCTCGTCAGTGTAAACATATGTTTTGCTTCACAAACAAGAGAATAACCATGCGATCCAAAGGTGCAACCTTGTAAATACAGCACAAAAGTGACCTCACCTTGGTAATAGAATGGTTCTGCTTGCGATGAATAAATGTGTTGTGGATATGCAGCACTATGTTCCCCACCTATGTTGGATGTGACCGCCTGGACTTGTCCTTCACTTGGTAGATTGATAACACTTGAATCAAGTGAAATGGTGGGTTTAACAGTTTTCTCATCCTTCATAGGAATGGTCTGGGTAAGGTATACAATAGGAAAAAGGGTGAAAAACAGTCAACAGTTTCTATAGAATATCTGTAAAAATATAATCAAATAATGGCCTGCTCTTTAGTGTTACTACCGATAACAGGTTTTTGCTCGACCTCGATTCTTGGCTCCGGTGAATCCATAGCGCCTAAAGCAGAAAGATTCAGTGACTTAGCTCAAGTCTCAAGAATGGTAAATTAGTGATAGCCTATGTAAAACAGAAAAGATAACGCCGTAGGCTCATGTTTTGTTCATACCTTTTTTTGGCCCTGTCATTTTAGAAGAAAAGGCACAATCATAACAAAACTAGGCTAAAATGAAGCTAAGCTTGCATAAATAGCCAAAAGTAAGAAATAAGTATAGCTGCTTCGCACCATAGTTGCATCCAACATAGAATCCTGCCATTCAGCAACCTACCTACCGCGGGAGTCACATGCACCGCAGATGAATGTTATTAACACAATGGTTATGCGCGCAGCACTCCAACTTGGTGTACGGATTCAGGCCAGTTATTCAATTATTCTAGCCTAATTTATCATGATGCTACCAGCATCAATCATGCATAACAAAGGCGGTCATGACCATCATTCAGTGCCATTCTTTCTTTCTTTTTTTGGTCAAACAGCACTATGTTGCAATTGAGGTCTCCCCAGGCCTCACACTTGGATCACCGGGTTTCTGTTATGATACAGGCATCCTACCACTGCCCTCTGCTTTAGTCCAGGCCTGCACCAACTATTCACAAGACACGTACATGAGCATAACTATATGTATATAATTAAGCGCAGCCTGAGCCTACTACACAAACCACGAACATGTGACACGATTTCCATATGGTCGCCGCATAGCACCCAGCCAATGTTAAATGCAGGAATGCGCAAGTTTTGAAGCTCGGGCAATTCCTCCATGCCAGGCTCTGCCTGTCGAATCCAACAGCTGGCTACTAATAATGTCCACGGTTTCTCAAGTGCTACCAAGAGCTATGGCATGATTACGCGAGATAATATAAAATCACCCGTAACAAGGCACCAAGATCTCGCACATCAACTCACTCTGCGGCGAATATATGTCCTAGGGAATCGCCGTAACATCCTGAACCAAGCAGCAGCAGTCACTAGCAGTTTCAGCAGGCCGATCCTCAAGCTACAGGATCCAAATCTCACCCGCCATGGAGCACGCAACATAACAACAATGCAAAAGCAAAGCGCTCACCAGTCCTCTCCGATGCTGATTCCATGGATCCGCACGCGCGCTGGAACAAGAAGCAGAGATCGGCCAATCAGCACAAATTAGGCGCCCAACCGCGCGCTCCTCCTTGGCTGGGATCCCTCAGCTCCTCCTGATCTGGTGGGCGCGGCGCTCCCGCGATCGGATCGAGCTCCCTCGCGGTTCCTCGACGGGTTCCGATCCGATCGAGGGCGCGCGCGATCGATCTCGCGCTCCTTTTATGAATTGTCGCCTGTTATTTATAGAGCAGGGTTGGATTTGGAAACGGCGGGAGAGTGGGAGGGGCGTATCTGCAAATATGGAGGAGCTCGACTGGGACTAGTATTATGCGTAAGTAAAAGAATAAAATCCGACGTGGTGCTGACCTGACACGGCATGTGTGGGAGTCAAGTCAAGATCGAATTGAGCGTAGGTTTGTGTTCAAAAAAAAAATTGAGCGTAGGTCAGATGATTAGGGTTTTTTTAGGGACAGATGATTAGGTTAATTAATCTATCAGAGTTCAAGTAATACGCTTCGCATTAAAGCAAGTACAATAAGATGATGTAGACGGACGGTAATACATTAAATATTATATTTTTGCTTGGTTGAAAGAAAAAGAAGAGGAAAAGAAGAGAAGAGGGCTACTAGTTAACAGCCGGCTGCAACACATGCTCCTAGCTACTTTGTGAGAGAGTAAGGTGGGTCATGTATCAATAAAGTAGTATATATTTATATCCAGCTATTGTATTTGTCGGCTATAAGTTTGACTATATATGACGTGACAACATCATATAGCCAACAACTGACTATATTATTAACCATGCTCTTAGTGATCGTATTTTTTGAATTTATTAATCTTTTCAACGACGTGTGTTCATTCTCATTGACGATGAAGACGTTTGTGATGAGTTCATCAATCTTAAAATAATATGTCGGTCTTTAAAATTGCTAATATGTGTAGGATGTGTGTTCATAGCATGAATATATGTGCATATGTATGAGCGTATACATCTGTACTGTTAGAAACGGACACTGCCTACAAAATATACTGTAGATGTTGTTTTATAAATAAAAATCTCCAAGCCCCAAACCTTCACAGCGAAAATTTTCTCTAACTTTTAGAGTTTGAGCAAAGGAGATCGATCATCTTTCTTCTTTGCTTAATCTACTAGTGTTTGAATGACTCTCCAAACACTGTGTACACAAAAATGGTCGGTCTAATAATGGCTCCCAAGCCGTTCTTAATTGTCTGAACATCACGAACCGGTCTAAATTCAGTCCAGATGTGAAATGAATATAAAGTGATACGGACATGTCCATCATACTAGTCCGCACTGGCGGAGCTACAGCCAAGCAAAACTGTGCTATGGCCCACCCAAATTTAATAAAAATACAGTAGGATATGAGAGCAAATTGGCCATCAGATTAAAATAATTAAACTTCCCTTCAATTTGGCCCGCCCAGGTTTTTATGCGTAGCTCCGCCACTGCTGGTCCGTACTGTTTCCGCCCACACCAAACCCCATAAACTCCTTCCCGCAATCCTAGCCTCCACACTCTCCTCACCTCTCTGGTCCCATCTCCCTTGTCCCACACTACCATGTTGAGATTTGACTCGGATCAAAGGACCTTATTGACAAACCTCATGTCCCATGGTTTATGTCATTCACCACACCTAGGCAAGAGGCTATCTTCATCCCTTGTATGTGTAGGTCTTCCGCTAGTGCTAGCACCTCCCTACATGCATATGTCTCCAAGATCACTGGATCAATGATCCCTCGATACACCACTGATGATGAACCTGGATACAGCCCATCATGATCACGGAACACTGCCGCCACTTCACCCCCATGTCTCTTGCGCGTTACTACTTCATCAACATTAATTTTCGCTATACCATCAGGCGGTGCTAGCCATTGCTGGGAAGCATCCTGATGCATTATAGCTCAAACTTGTCTCGACTCTGGTTTCACTAGCTGGCCCAACTCACTGATGTATGAGCTCACAAAATAGGTTGTCTGCTGAAGTGACTGAAAATTTGCTTCATGGATGACTTGTCTCCTCGCGTACCAGATAGAACAAAGGGTCATCACCATTATTGTGAACTCGTTGTGATCAAGGGCCTCATTTAATTTGAACAGCCAATTCTTTGCTCGTGGTTCAGTATTATCTGCCATCTTGGACACTCGAATAGGATCTGGCAACGCCCATGTGCACCGCGCCATGGTGCACGTCAGGAGCGTGTGCCTCCAAGAGTCTGGTGCACCACAAAGCGGACATGCATTCTGGTGCGACATATTTCTCTGGTTCAGAACATTTGTTCTTGGCAAAGAGTGGCGGGCCAATCGCCATGGGAATACTCTAGTTTTCTATGGAGAATTAACGATAGATCTTTTAGGGGTACATTAACCGATAGATAGTATATACAGGCCGAAGCAAAGATTTGTCCTCATATTTTATGAAGTGAAAAAGGCCGAGGCAGTTGATTTACAAAGCGTAATGCAGCCCAAGGCCTACTACTTATCCCCTTATCTACCTTTATCTTTACCTAATATTAAAGGACGGAAGATTTCATAGTTTTCCATAGGTCATCCCTTTATATCCATTGATCGTGTGTAAACCATAAAGAATTGACGGCTGAGATTTCTGCCCATTTAAAGTAAGTTTAGAGAAAACGTTTAGATCGTTGGGCTTGGGCACGCAGGAAAAAAGGTTTGCACGAGCTATACTCGGGCTGGACCCATCCTGGATTGTATGTATATACAATACAAACTCATAAACAAATATGGACCACGTGATAAGTTAATGGCCCCTCGACTTTTCTTCTCATAAATCCCCTCGATAGAACAGAGACCCCTCGTGTTTGGTGAGATGCTGGAGGGAGAGTGCTCCACGGTGTCGTCCGGGGCCGCATGCTCGAGGCCGCTGACCCGAGGCTCGTTGTCAGCGTGTTCGGCGAGGAGTGTCTGTTCGGCGAGGAGTCCAGGACACAGAGCTGCTCCTGCTGATGGGCCTCTCGCCATCGGCGTGTTTGACGAAGAAACACGCGACTCCTGCCGATGGGCCTCTCGTGTCACGGCGGAGGCAGGGGACGCATCCTTAGGGACGTTGATGACCCATAAGTATAGGGGATCAATCGTAGTCCTTTCGATAAGTAAAAGTGTCGAACCCAACGAGGAGCAGAAGGAAATGACAAGCAGTTTTCAGCAAGGTATTTTCTACAGGCACTGAAATTATCGGTAACAGATAGTTTTGTGATAATATAATTCATAACGGATAACAAGTAACAAGTATAACAAAGGTGCAGAAAGGTGGCCTAATCCTTTTTTATAGCAAAGGATAAGCCTGGATGAACTCTTATATAAAAGCAAAGCACTCCCATGGACATATGGGAATTACTGTCAAGCTAGTTTTCATCATGCTCATATGATTTGTGTTCGTTACTTTGATAATTTGATATGTGGGTGGACCGGTGCTTGGGTGCTGTGAGGGGAAACATTGCATGGAAGACAAAATAATTCTACGCACACGCAATGATCTATCTAGGGGTGGGCATATTAACTGTTGACCGAACTACCGAACCGAAAGAACCGGGACCGAAACCGAATAGACCAGAACCGATTATTTCGGTCAGAACTTCGGTGATGACTTCTACATAACCGAATTTATCTCAGTCAACTCGGTTTTAGGCATCACGTAACCGATAACACCTAATAGACCGAATAAACGTGATATGGGCCAAAAATTGTAGAAGGCCCGACGCAATGCCTGACTCTAAGGCCCTCATGTATTCACGTTTGCTAATCCCCCCTAAGCTCTCTGCTTCGACCCACATGCATTGACCACACATATTTGGATATCCCCACTCGACAACAACCTAGTCGCCCCTTCTTTTCCCCCAACAGCCAGCGAAGGTGGATCGGTAGTCGCCACCAGATTCCATGTCGTCCCTCCCTCTATCACGGCGAACCACGCCATCTCCTCTCTATCTCCCCATTCCGGCGGGTGGCAGCATCTCCTCCCTATCTCTCTCCATCCCAGCGGCCGATGCGGCGACGCCATCTCATCTCTCTCCTCGGAGCCAGTCGCCTCTTCTGCTTTCCTCTGGTAGTAGGTGAGTCAGCGGCTTCGATCTAGATAGAGAGTGTGAGCTGCAGAACATCGATAACTTCGGTTAAGACCGAGACTGAACCGAATTCATCGGTTGACCGAATGCTCGGTTAGATATTTTCTAGTACACCGATCGGTCATCATTAGTAGAAACCAATTCCTTAATAGCCCGAGAAATCGAACTAATCGGTTCGGTGCAACCGAACGCCCAGGCCTGAATCTATCCATGGAGATGCATGGCAACAAGGGGGAGAGTATGTCTACATACCCTTGTAGACCGAAAGCGGAAGAATTTGACAACGCAGTTGATGTAGTCAAACTTCTTCTAGCTCCGACCGATTAAGTACCGAACGTACGACACCTTCGAGTTCTACACACGTTCAGCTCGGTGATGTCCCTCGTCTTCTTGATCCTTCAAGACGTCGAGGAAGTAGATGATTTCCGTCAGCACGACGGCATGGTGACGGTGATGGTGTAGTGATCCTTGCAGGGCTTCGCCTAAGCACCGCGAAAATACGACCGGGGTGTAAACTGTGGAGGGGGCGCCGCACACATCTAACAATTGATGTTGTGTGTTCTAGACGCCCCCTTCCCACATATATATAGGTGGGAGGGGGAGGGGAGCAGCCAGGGTGTGCCCCAAGTAGGCCGAATCCTACTTGGGGTCCTCCCCAATTCGGCCTCCCCCCTACCATAATTGCCAGAAGGAAAAAGGGAAGAGGGAAGAAGAGAAGGAAGGGAGGCCGAACCCCTTCTTCTCCTTCTCCAATTCGGCCTCTTGCCATAAGGGGGGCGCGCCACCCCTTGTGGGCTGGTGTGCTCCCCTCCCATGGCCCATATGGCCCATATATTCCCCCGAGGGTTCCGGTAACCCCTCTGGTACTCTGATAAATACCTGATACACTCTGGAACACTTCCGGTGTCCGAATACTATCGTCCTATATATCAATATTTACCCCTCGACCATTTCGAGACTCCTCGCCATGTCCGTGATTTGATCCGGTACTCCGAACAACATTCGGTCACCAAATCACATAACTCATATAATACAATATCGCCATCAAACGTTAAGCGTGCGAACCCTACGGGTTCAAGAACTATGTAGACATGACCGAGAGACCTCTCCAGTAAATAACCAATAGCACAACCTGAATGCTCATATTGGCTCCTACATATTCTACAAATATGTTTATCAGTCGAACTGTAAGGACAACATACGTTATTCCCATTGTCTATCGGTATGTTACTTGCCCGAGATTCGATCGTCGGTATCTTCATACCTAGTTCAATCTCGTTGCGGCAAGTGTCTTTACTCGTCCCGTAATACACTCGTGACTAACTCCTTAGTCGTTTGCTTGCAAGCTTATGATGTGCATTACTGAAAGGGCCCAGAGATACCTCTTCGATACTCGGAGTGACAAATATCCTAATCTCGATCTATGCCAACTCAACAAACACCTTCGGAGATACCTGTAGAGCATATTTATAGTCACGCAGTTATGTTGTGATGTTTGATAACACACAAGGCATTCCTCTGGTATTCGGGAGTTGCATAATCTCATAGTCGAAGGAATATGTATTTGACATGAAGGAAGCAATAGCAGTAAAACTGAACGATCAATATGCTAAGCTAACAGATGGGTCTTGTCCATCACATCATTCTCCTAATGGTGTGATCCTGTTATCAAATGACAACTCATGTCCATGGTCAGGAAACCTTAACCATCTTTGATCAACTAGCTAGTAAAGTAGAGGCTCACTAGGGACACATTGTTTGTCTATGTATTCACACATGTATTTAGGTTTTCGATCAATACAATTCTAGCATGAATAATAAACATATATCATGAATAAGGAAACATAAAATAAAAACTTTATTATTTCCTCTAGGGAATGTTTCCTTCAGTCTCCCACTTGCACTAGAGTCAATAATCTAGATTACATTGTAATGATTCTAACACCCATGGAGTCTTGGTGCTGATCATCTTTTGCTCGTGGAAGAGGCTTAGTCAACGGGTCTGCTACATTCAAATCCGTATGTATTTTGCAAATCTCTATGTATCCCTCCTTGACTTGATCACAGATGGAGTTGAAGCGTCTCTTGATGTTTTTGGTTCTTTTGTGAAATATGGATTCCTTCGCTAAGGCAATTGCTCCAGTATTGTCACAAAAGATTTTGATTGGACCCAATGCATTAGGTATTACACCTAGATCGGATATGAACTCCTTCATCCAGACTCCTTTATTTGCTGCTTCCGAAGCAGCTATGTACTCTGCTTCACACGTAGATCCCGCCACGACGCTCTACTTGAAACTGCACCAACTGACAGCTCCACCATTCAAAATAAATATGTATCCGGTTTATGACTTAGAGTCTTCCGGATCAGTGTCAAAATTAGCATTGACTTAACCATTTACGATGAGCTCTTTGTCACCTCCATAAATGAGAAACATATCCTTGGTCCTTTTCAGGTACTTCGGGATGTTCTTGACCGATGTCTAGTGATCCACTGCTGGATTACTTTGGTACCTCCCTGCCAGACTTATGGCAAGTCACACATCAGGTCTGGTACACAGCATAGCATACATGTTAGAACCTATGGCTGAGGCACAGGGAATGACTTTCGTTTTCTCTCTATCTTCTGCAGTGGTCGGGCATTGAGTCTGACTCAATTTCACACCTTGCAACATAGGCAAGAACCCTTTCTTTGACTGATCCATTTTGAACTTCTTCAAAACTTTGTCAAGGTATGTGCTTTGTGAAAGTCCTATTAAGCGTCTTGATCTATCTCTATAGATCTTGATGCCTAATATATAAGCAGCTTCACCAAGGTCTTTCATTGAAAAACTCTTATTCAAGTATCCTTTTATGATATCGAGAAATTGTACACCATTTCCAATCATCAATATGTCATCCACATATAATATTAGAAATGCTACAGAGCTCCCACTCGCTTTCTTGTAAATATAGGCTTCTCCGAAAGTCTATATAAATCCATACGCTTTGATCACCTCATCAAAGCGTATATTCCAACTCTAAGATGCTTGCACTAGTCCATAGATGGATCGCTGGAGCTTGCACACTTTGTTAGCACCTTTAGGATCGACAAAACCTTCTGGTTGCATCATATACAACTTTTCTTTAAGAAATTCATTAAGGAATGCAGTTTTGACGTCCATTTGCCAGATTTCATAATCATAAAATGCAGAAATTGCTAACATGATTTGGGTAGACTTAAGCATCGCTACGGCTGAGAAAGTCTCATCGTAGTCAACTCCTTGAACTTGTGGAAAACTTTTTGTGACAAGTCGAGCTTTGTAGATAGTAACATTACCATCATCGTCAGTCTTCTTCTTGAAGATCCATTTATTCTCTATGGCTCGCCGATCATCGGGCAAGTCCACATAAGTCCGCACTTTGTTCTCATACATGGATCATATCTCAGATTTCATGGCCTCAAGCCATTTATCGGAATCTGGGCTCATCATAGCTTCTTCATAGTTCGTAGGTTCGCCATGGTCTAGTAACATGACTTCCAGAACAGGATTACAGTACCACTCTGGTGCGGATCGTGCTCTGGTTGACCTACAAGGTTTAGTAGTAACTTGATCTGAAGTTTGATGATCATCAGCATTAGCTTCCTCTCTAGTTGGTGTAGGCATCACGGGAACGGATTTCTCTGATGAGCTACTTTCCAAATTGAGAGAAGGTACAACTACCTCATCAAGTTCTACTTTCCTCCCACTCACTTCTTTCGAGAGAAACTCCATCTCTAGAAAGTTTCCATTCTTTGCAACAAAGATCTTGCCTTCGGATCTGTGGTAGAAGGTGTACCCAATTGTTTCCTTAGGGTATCCTATGAAGACGCACTTCTTCGATTTGGGTTCATGCTTATCAGGCTGAAGCCTTTTGACATAACACTACTGCAGGATGCTGCTAACGCGACACTATGATCAGAGACCCTTTCACGAAACTGTGTGATGCATTAATCACAAACGGGGATGTAAAAAAACTGCCAAAAAGGTGCAAAACGTTTGCAATGGAGGATGCATCAAACACGGTTCAAATTTTAGTTGCGTGTGCGATCCAGGGCATATGGTTCAGTCCAATGAACCATTTGCGATGAGGCAGAACAAAAGAAACGGGCAGCCTGATGAAGGCGTGTGCGATGTATAGCATACAGTTCACTTAGATGAACTGTTTGTGATTAGGCAACACAAAAGAAATGGTCAGCCAGATCAAGGTGTGTGCGATGTAAAGCATATAGTTCACTCGGATGAACTATTTGTGATTAGGCAACACCAAAGAAACGGTCAGCCAGATCAAGGTGTGTGCGATGTACGACATGCGGTTCACCTGGATGAACTTTTTGCGTTGAGACAAGAGAACAGAAATGGTTCAATATAACAAATACCATAAATATTGCAAGGTTCAAATTCAAAGATTACAACACCCAAATGTGAATATTGCAAACCGCGTAATTTCTGAAAAGGGATCAGCCGCTGACAAGTCATGTATGGGTTTGACACAATAACTTCCAATTGCTTTGCCATATGCTCTTCCAATACGAAGTTTGGCATTTTTGGAGGCACTTCCATTCCACAGTACCAGCCGCCTCTAATAATCATACCATTGTCCTAATTAAATGTGTGTTCAACCTCAGTACCCTCAGCACCTTTGCTCTGGCAAGAAAGAACATGGCGAGTGTAATCTCCGGTGGGGTCCCTCGATAGGAGTTCAAAGTAATATTTGAGAGATGCAGATCCAGGCATTCGATGTGATCGTCGTTATCAACATCTTCCACCGGGCCTAATATGCACTGCAAAAGAAGAGAACATGTTAGTGCCTACATGCAGTTTTGAACATTGATACACGCCCATTTGGTTTGTAGGATTTCTAAAATGCACCAATGTGCCATCTTCGATCTGTCATGATTAACATGTGCATTAATTTGATTACAATCTAGAAACATGTAGCCTTCTTCACAAGAGGTTGGATTGGATGAAAAATTCCCTAAGAAAACTAGTACAGATGAATCCAAAGGAGAAATGCTTATGGACGATTGTAACCATATGAATGAAGCAACCAATATGGGGTGGGGGTGTATGTCCTAAAATCCTACAAAATTCCTTCAGAAATCGTAGTACATAGTCATTGTAAACTTGGGAAAAGGTGAAAAAATTGAACTCCCTTATGGTTAACATTTAACAGGAAAGGAACATCACCTCGATATACAGCTTCTTCAGGCACGGAAAGCATCTCAGGCAACTGAAAACTTGGTCCAGGTTACGGATGACAGATTCTCGTGCCAAGACCTTCACTGTGCCCAGAGTCTGGGTGAAGCTTTGCTGGATGACAGACGAACATACATCTTCAAAACTAGAAATAACGTTGATATCAAGAAGGAGAGGTATATAAAGGCGACTATGGTACCTGAAAGTTGTAGTATTTGACAGACGAGTAGCCACCACTTTCAATTTTGGCACAAAAATGACATTGATTCTTGTTGGACCCTGTTGATCAACTACAAGTAATCTCTCAAGTGAAGGTGTGTCCTGGATGACCATATTGTGGTCCACCTTTTGTGATCTCTCGTTGCAGCACCAACAACACACATAAATAGTGTGGAGAGTCCTGGAGGTGATGTGCAAGGTACTCGACCAATTCATCGCCTGAAGACGAAGGAACTCGAGTGTAGTACAGCCGCGGAGCAGGCGACCCATGTCATCCTTTGGGATGCGGACGACGACGAGCTCGAGGTGCTTCAGTCGTGGTAGAAAATGAGCGGGCGCATCATTAAGGGGGGATGGCAGTTCATGAACTTGGCGAGGCGCAGCGCGGGTGCGAAGTGGAGCGCGGGCATTGGCAGCAAGCTCATATGTCCATCATTATAACTTAGCTTCTCGAGCTGATCTATGGTGCGGGGTTGGAACCACTCATCAAGCTTGGCTCGCTCCTTGCCATTGGAACGGAACTTGCCTGCGATAAGGCTTTGATTGGGCCATGGTGACTGCCGAGGATCCGGGAGAACGCATCCAAGCTTTGGCGATAGCCATGGCAGAGCTTGTCGGCGTGGAGGAGGTCGACAGGGGTGCGGATCCATAGGGTGCGCCACCGCCGGGAAACGGCAGCTGTCCTCGCCCGATTTCTGATTGGGAGGAGGGATATGATGACTATCAACATATCATCGGGGAGGTTGTTGATGAAGTCTAGGCCTGCTGGAGTCGCTTGCGGTTCTTTCTCGACCCGCCTCCGCTTGTTGGCAGCCTCATTCTCTATCTCGTCGGCAGGGACGGGAACCTCTGTCTCCATATTCACGCCGTGCTCCGGTGCTTCAGCAGCCCCAATGTCGCCACTCCCTCCGATGGGGCGCTTCGGTGGCATCCTCGTACACTGACGACTTTGAGGACTCAGAGCGGCGTCGAGGATGTGGGCGGAGAGAGAGGAATTGTGTGTGTGGCGAGGATGGGGGGTGTGGCCGCTCGGTGGCGCCATTAATGTAGACCAGTGGGAGCGAGGCGGGCGGCGGTCCAAGGTTGTCTTGCTTCCCGCTGAGAACGACTGCTTAATCTCTAGCATGAATGAAATTTATGCTTAATTACTGAATTTTAGTTGCAAAAAATAGATAGTGATATTGATTTTTAGTTGCACATTTTGACAAATCGCAGTGTCTCTTGGCTTAGAGCCGAAGTCTGGCATTAATTTGCATACTGTAATCTGAACTGTTTGCGTTGAAGAGATGCACAGATCCCGCGTTGAACAGCTTGTATGCTTCCCGGTGAGCCTGCACACTGGACTGCGCTCGCACGCCTCCCGTTCAGTCAAGCAGCTGTCCACACGACACCTCCTATATCCATTAAGACCAAGACATGTGGCATCACGTGAATGGTTAACCGAACGCACATGGTTTGAATTATACAAACGTTTGAGATATTAAAGTGGCAGCTATTTTTTCAAAATGCCTTTGTTGGCTGTCATTATTCGAGTGCGCCTTCTCTCAAAATGGACATGAAAAATACCACAACATGTCGGGTGACCTTCCATGATAGCATGCCAAGTTTCATGAATTTCAGACGAGTTTTGGATTTACTAGAATTTAAAAACCAGGCATCTCAATGTTTTGCCGGCAATCAACGGTGCCCTGGTGTTTGAAATTCATTCCCATTTCTTGCATGGGACCTAAGCATGCACCCAAGGACAGAGATTTGATTTTTCAACCAATTTAGCATGTAGTTCAAATTTGAATTATGCACATAAGTGCATTGAAAACTCATGTAATGCATAAAAATGTTCAAACGAACCCCGAAAAATCACAAAAATTCACACAACACTCCTGTTGTTCTATTTTGACACGAGAAAAAACCTGAAAGCAATAAGAGGCAATGGATATCGTTTCATCCCCAAAGTCGGGACGTTCCCTATCGGAAACCATCATGCTTGTTGTGAGAACCTCCGGTTTGTGAGAAGCATATACCCAAACCTGCCCCAAATGGGACAAAATTTGTACCACGGCATGTTGATGGCGCTCCATGATAGCATGCCAAGTTTCATGAATTTCAGACGAGTTTTGGATTTACTAGAATTTAAAAACCAGGCATCTCAATGTTTTGCCAGCAATCAACGGTGCCATGGTGTTTGAAATTCATTCCCATTTCTTGCATGGGACCTAAGCATGCACACAAAGATTTGATTTTTCAACCAATTTATATGCACTGGAGCATGCGCATGTAGTTCAAATTTGAATTATGCACATAAATGCATTGAAAACTCAGTTAATGCATAAAAATGTCCAAACGAACCCCGAAAAATCACAAAAATTCACAAAACACTCCTGTTGTTCTATGTTGACACGAGAAAAACCTTGAAAGCAATAAGAGGCAATGGATATTGTTTCGTCCCTAAAGGTGGGAACTTCCCCACCGAAAACCATCATGCTTGTCGTGAGAAGCTCCGGTTTGTGAGAAGCATATACCCAAACCTGCCCCAAATGGGACAAAATTTGTACCATGGCATGTTGATGCCGCTCCATGATAGCATGCCAAGTTACATGAATTTCAGAAGAGTTTTGGATTTACTAGAATTTTAAAACCAGGCATCTCAACGTTTTGCCGGCAATCAATGGTGACCTGGTGTTTGAAATTCATTCCCATTTCTTACAAGGGACCCAAGCATGCACCCAAGGACAAAGATTTGATTTTTCAACCAATTTATATGCAATGGAGCATGCCCATGTAGTTCAAATTTGAATTATGCACATAAATGCATTGAAAAATCAGGTAATGCATAAAATGTCCAAACGAACCCCGAAAAATCACAAAAATTCACACAACACTCCTGTTGTTCTATGTTGACAGGAGAAAAAAACTTGACAGCAATAAGAGGCAATGGATATTGTTTCGTCCCCAAAGGTGGGATGTTCCCTACCGAAAACCATCATGCTTGTTGTGAGAAGCTCTGGTTTGTGAGAAGCATATACCCAAACCTGCCCCAAATGGGACAAATTTTGTACCACGGCATGTTGATGACGCTCCATGATAGCATGCCAAGTTTCATGAATTTCAGACGAGTTTTGGATTTACTAGAATTTAAAAACCAGGCATCTCAATGTTTTCCCGGTAATCAATGGTGCCATGGTGTTTGAAATTCATTCTCATTTCTTGCATGGGGTCTAAGCATGCACCCAAGGATAAAGATTTGATTTTTCAACCAATTTATATGCACTGGAGCATGTGCATGTAGTTCAAATTTGAATTATGCACATAAATGCATTGAAAACTCACTTAATGCATAAACATGTCCAAACGAACCCTGAATAATTCCAATTCTTTTATGATCACTTCAGATAAAAGGTCTAGCAATTCAAACACCGTCCATGGCCGCTGTGACCCCATTATGTAATTCAAATCAAGACCAAAAATCAAGTAGATCCCACACAGTTTATTATAACCAACCGTGCGAGATGCAGCTCAAAATATCTTTGGACCGTGTCTGAATAAGGGACCGTGTCTGATGACACTTTGCGCGCCAGCTTTTTGTCTGAAGCGATTCCAAATTTTCGGCTTCCGCGGAAATATCTACCTCCCCGCCCCCCCTTACCAGAAGCCACATTTCCCCTCTTTCTGCCTTCCTTTCCAAGTTGAAACCTTCACTCCTTGCTTGCAGCGCTGCCGCCTCCTGGCCGGCGACCCTCCTTCTCGCTGCTCGGCCTCGCCTATCCAGGCAGGTAATCCACACCTGACCCCCATCCTCCTCCTCCTTCCACATCCCACATGCCCCGACTGTCAGCGCGAGCGCGACACCTTCCACCCAAATCACCAACCCCTCCACCAAATAAGCGCTGGCCTAAGCCATGGTGCATGTAGTATAGTCAGGACCTCAAGGAGCATTTGGCAGCGGAGAAGCAAATTGCGGCCGCATGCGCGGATGAGGTCACGATGGCTGCCATTCGTGCCGACCCTAGATCTTGGAGGAGCACCTCGCTGTCGAGGCCACCGTTGACGCCTCACGCGCCGACGCCGCAACGCGTTTGGCTGCTTTAAACGACAGTTTGTGGCATTTTCTCGAGGCTACCGTCGGTGCCTTCGACAAAGACTACGAGGTGTTTTCTCAGCATGCACGTGCTTACCTCATCTCGAGAGCCAGAAGGTTGGTTCCCGGAGCGGTTCAGGCAACTCACCACTACAACGAGGGCACCCACGATGCGAAGGCCTCGCCCTCTTCCATGTCCAAGGATCCAATCGTCATTGATATTTCCGACAATGAGGAGTATCTTGTCTTATTAGCTCTGTAAGGACCCATGTTTAGTTTGCTAGCTACTGCCTTTCCTTAACAAATTCTAGTGAATTGTGCTATCTACTTTCACCATGCAATCTTCTGCTATAGTGTATATGTTCTATATGTCGTGCAATGTGGTGTTCAATTAACTGCTTGGTTCAATTATGAAAATGTGATGTTCAATTCTTTAGGGTGCAATATTTCCAAGTTGTTAAGCATTCTTTGTTTGGCTAACTGTTTGATCTTCTACTAGGAGTATGTTATATTGTTCAATTGGTGTTTACTTAACTTCTTGGTTCATTTGTTGTGGCTTGGTTCACTTGTTGTGGTGTTTAGTTAACTGTTTGGTTCAATTCTGCAATGCGATGTTCAGTTGTTGTGGCTGCATTCTGTATTGTATACCATGTGAGGAATAAATCGAATTTGGTTGTACTAAATACATGAGAAACAAATACAATTGCTATATTTCTAATTTGTTAAGTGTCAGGACCCCGGTTCTAAGTCACACCGATCTAGCATGTAACACCTCATATCACTTTGCGGCCTCACGCACGGTATTCCCACGGGTGTCGCCTTACCATGGCCCGGGACCGTTTGCGCCTTTTGGCTCACGTATATGATAGTGTCGCTAGCATCCATATGATAGAGAACCCGGGTCGACATGACTAGTCATGGACCCAAAGTGGCACTAACTTACGGGGACATGCATACATGAATCAACATCGAGCATGTCGGTCAGCAGCGTGCGAATCCGGGCTGTAGCACTGGGCTAACAGGACTCCGAGAACCCGGGCTGTAGCAGGCTATGCAGGACTCCGGATGTCACCGCGTGACATTTCCCCGAAGGGACAGACACAGGAACGAAGTGAATCACATGCTGGCCAGTCAAGTGTTCCGGAGCAGTAGTGCTGGGCTAGCAGGACTCCGGTGAACCAGGCTGTAGCGGACTACTATGGCTCATGGAAGCACAAGACTACATTTCCCCATAAGAGAGGCTACCAAGGATAAACAACTAGGTTGTCGGATCCCACACATACCAAGCATTTCAATCATACACACAATATGCTCGATATGTGTAAATACAACATGGCATCACAACATAACTCTACGACTCAAGTATTTATTCATTAGGCTCCGAGGAGCCAAGTATTACAAACATGGGTCTCATGACCCCAACATACAGAGCATACAAACAACAAGCACATGCGGAAGCTTAACTTGTCTGAGTACAGACAACTACAAATGAAGAAGGCTGAGAAGCCTGACTATCTACCAGATCCTGCCGAGGCACAAGATCGTAGCTGAGGTATCAAGCTAAACGTCAAAGTCCACACGGAACTACTAGAGAGACTGACGTCTCTCTGCAAAACATAGAATAGGAAAACGTGAGTACAAATGTACCCAACAAGACTTACATCAGAACTAGCTACATATGCATCAGTATCAACAAAGGGGGTGGTGGAGTTGGACTGCAGCAAGCCAGCTTTGACTCAGTGACTATCCTAAACTATGACTGCAAGTAACTCTTTGAGGTGGCGCACACGAGTCCACATATTCACCATATCAATAATCCACTATGGACCTGCTCCCGTCTCCCTACGAGAAGGCCATCCATAGCACTCATGCTTATCTTGTGCATTTTAGAGTATCCACTTTCACTTGTCTATGAACTATGCAAGGGGTCCAAGTTTCCATATCCGAGGAATCCGACTATTCGAATAGATAATGGTAACCCTGCAGGGGTGTACTTCTTCACACACGCTCTTGCCACTTACCACCATGTACATGTCGTGTATCACGGCAACCTTCAAGCGGAAGCCTGGTGAGGGAGTCGGCCACGACCTGACTAATCACACAAGTCTCTCGTCCAGGTTTATCGCCTATTCGGGTTCCATTCGCAAGGAGATCCGGCCGGGGTGTCGCTCACGGCCCCAAACAATGTGAGAAGGGTTCCCAAGCCCACCATCCGGGTTCCACTTGGTACACCGTGCCACTGTGCCTAGTCTGTCCCAAGCCCACCTGTACCGGGTTCCACTTGGTAGACTACTAACACTACCTACAAACACCAGAAACTAGTTGCAACTCCTAGACAGAGATCGAGTTGATTAATAAGTCGAGAGGGGTCGAGTTACGGGAACCCAATGTGTGGTAGTAACTGTTCATGGATCACAAACACAGAACTCAGTTCCTAAGAATGGCTGCAATGAGACAACCCACCATGTACTCCTACATGGCCTCTCACCACTACCTTTACCAAATCGTGTTCACACACTTAGCTCTCAACAGTAGGACATGTTCACCACATTCCAATTCATACCCGATGAATCGGACCTGACTCAAATCTAAGCAGTAGCAGGCATGACAAACAAGCATGAATGAGTAGGCACATCAGGGCTCAAACAACTCCTACTCATGCTAGAGGGTTTCATCTATTTACTGTGGCAATGGCAAGTCATGCAGAGGAAAGGGGTTCAGCTACCGCAACATGTAACAGTTGAAACGTTGTTGTCCTAATGCAGTAAAAGAGAGCAGGAGCGAGAGAGTGGGATTGTATCAAAATGAACAAGGGGGTTTTGCTTGCCTGGCACTTCTGAAGATATTATAGTTCTTCATCGGTGTCATCGAACCCATCATCGGAAGCACGTCTATCGAGAGGGGACAATCACCGGCAACTGAGAAAGAACACAATCAATGCAATGCCACAATATGATGCATGATCATGACATGGCAATATGCTGTGATTTGAGCTAATGCATCCAGCTATGATTTAAATGAAGTTGGTTTGAATACATGATTCAAATTCCAACTCCATATATGATTATTTAAATGCCCTTAATTTGTTTTGTCCAAAACAGAGGACAAACATTGTTCAAACATGCATGAAAATGGTACAGATGGATAGATTGAATTTTTCTAATCATTTTTTGTATATAAATTATTTGATTTGGAGCTACGGTTGAATTACTATGATTTTTAGAAGTTTTAGCTAATTTCTGAAATAAATAAATCGTTTAGATTTATTTAAAATCCAGAGAAGGGTTTATTGCGTCAGCACTGCGTCATGCTGACCTCAGCAGGTCAACTGGGCGCCTCCAGGTCAAACCTGACCAGTAGGGCCCACTAGTCAGTGACACATAGTCAGCTATAAATGCTGACATGTGGGACCCGGTCAAAGCTGACGTGGCCAAGTCAAAGGTGACAGGCGGGGCCCTCTGAGATTAGCACTAATCTAACAAAGAGGTTAAATTAATTAACATAGGCACTGGGGCCCACTTGTCAATGAGAGCTAGGGGTTAATTAGTGCTAACAGTGGGGTTTAATCGGCGACTAATCGCCGGCGCTAAGCAGTGCACGGCGGCGATCACCGGCCGGCCGGTTCCGGCCACGCCTGGTCACGCTGGTGGGTTCTACGGGGTCGTGGGAGTGAGCCGCGTCCAACGGTGCCATCAGTTGGTCGCGGGGTGGCCGGAATCATCGCCGGCGTCG
The DNA here is from genome assembly GCF_018294505.1 of Triticum aestivum. Classification (NCBI taxonomy): domain Eukaryota; kingdom Viridiplantae; phylum Streptophyta; class Magnoliopsida; order Poales; family Poaceae; genus Triticum; species Triticum aestivum. Next base: position 294,059,491 of record NC_057812.1, read on the forward strand.
AGCTGGGCGGTGGTGGCGCTCGGGCACATGCGGGAAGTGGTGCTACGGGGCACGCCAGCTAGCAAAAAGGGCTGGACGGCCTCCTGGAGGAACCTGGAGCTCATTGCCATGCCCAGCAACAATGGGCGCTGACTGCAGTGGCGACGCACGACAAGGCAGGCGGCGGCGAGCTTCGGCCGCGGTGGCCAGCGGGGTTAGAGGAAGAAATCGAGTGGGAGGAGAGAGGGGTTGGGAGCATAAGCTCACGGCGATCACGTAGGGAAGATCAGCGAGCTCGGGGAGGTCCTGGCGGCACCGAATCGACCGGAGACGGGCTCGGCTGCCCGAGGTTGAAGACGAAGGCGAAGACGGCGTTTGGCGATGTTTGGCGTCGCGTGAGTCGACAGAGAGGCGTAGACGTCTGTGGCGTAGCTCCTAGGCATGTTGGCAAGGCGAGGGGGAGGCGGTGGCCACGGTGGTGCACATCGGCGGCGACGGGGCCGCTCGGGTGCGTGCGAGTGAGAGAGCAGAGGAGGGGAGAGGCCACGGGTGAGGGAGAGAGAGGTCAGGGGGGTGCGTGGCTACGTTGGAGGCGTCCAGGCATCGGCGGCAAGCAGGAGTTGGCGAGGCGCGTGCTCGCGAGCGGCGGCCACGTGCGCTGCGTCCTCCTGGCAAGAGGAGAACGATGACTGTCCACTGGGCCAGTCGGGCCGGTTGGGCGCTAGGTGGGCTGCGCCAGGTAAGTGCCAGGTGGGTTTTTCCTCTCTCTGGTTTTCCCTATTTTATTTATGTTTTCTATTTTTTGCTATTTGTTTTGATTTAGTAATAATACCAAACCATTTCATAAAATCCTGGAAACAATTATGGGTGCTTTCTGAATTATTTCAGTGACCCTTAACAATTTCCAACATTTTTGGAGCATCTAAAATATATATAGCATTTAAAGGCCCCAATTCAAATACAATATGAGTTAATTTAAAAATCCAGAATGGCCTAAAAATATGTGCATCATTTTTGCCAGAGGTTTTCACCTTTATAAAAAATAATGAACTTCTCTAAAGGGCATTCTGGGTTCATTGAAAATATTTTTATTTTGATCCTAATTGCATTTCATTTAGTGCTAGGGTTTGTCATCCCCATTTCAAAATTCAAACAACATAGACATGATGCATGGATGCTTATGAAACTAATTGCAATCAAATTCTAGGGCTGTGACATTAAGCATGCTTGGTTTGGTTAACTGTCTGATCTTCTATTAGGAGTATGTTATATTATGCAATGTGGTGCTCAGTTAACGTTTGGTTCATTTGTTGTGGTGTTTAGTTAACTGCTTGGTTCAATTCTGTAATGCGATGTTCAATTGTTGTGGCTGCATTCTCTTATTGTATACCATGTGAGGAATAAATCGAATTTGGCTGTACTAAATACATGAGAAACAAATACAATTGCTATATTTTCAAGTTGTTAAGCATGCTTGGTTTGGTTAACTGTCTGATCTTATATCAGGAGTATGTTATATTGTGCAATGTGGTGCTCAGTTAACGTTTGGTTCATTTGTTGTGGTGTTTAGTTAACTGCTTGGTTCAATTCTGTAATGCGATGTTTAATTGTTGTGGCTGCATTCTCTTATTGTATACCATGTGAGGAATAAATCAAATTTGGCTGTACTAAATACATGAGAAACAAATACAATTGCTATATTTCCAAGTTGTTAAGCATGCTTAGTTTGGTTAACTGTCCGATCTTCTATTAGTAGTATGTTATATTGTGCAATGTGGTGTTCAGTTAATGTTTGGTTCATTTGTTGTGGTGTTTCGTTAACTGCTTGGTTCAATTCTTCAATGCGATGTTCAACTGTTGTGGCTGCGTTCTGTTATTTTATACCATGTGAGGAATAAACCGAATTTGGCTGCACTTAATACATGAGAAACATATACAAGTGCTATATTTCCTAGTTCTTAATCATGCTTGGTTTGGATAAATGGGTTTTCCATGTGGCTTGAATTAATCTGATGAATTTGAAATGTGCTTATTTATCATCAACATATTTTACTAATAGCATGCGAACCCTTACTTAACCTGATGACTAACTACCTTATATGTGTTGCAGGGAAACAATGGGAGGCACTGAGGTTTACAAGATGGTACTAACTATTATACCTTGCCTTTTTGTATTCCTTTGCCCCATTTCCAATATAGAGAAGATATTTATGCACATCCTTGTTTTCAGGCTTCACTGATGATTACCTCTCAAACCACCTCTATGGTCAGGAGGCGAGGAAAGTTTTCATACAACACCCACTGTTCAATATTGAAGTGTTCCTGAAGAGGTCGAAGGATGGACAGTCAATCATCCATAGGCACTGGCCTAAAGTTGCAAAGACCTTCAATATGAATGAAGGCTCAATATTCGCCTTCCGCTTCAGCAGTTTTCCAGATGAGATGCATCTCTCTATGTACCGACTATGATGCTAATTTCGAAAGGTTCTAGATGTTGCATGTGAAACTTGCTGCTGGTGTAGTTGTGTAATGGGCTAGCTGAGTGCTGAAGCTATATCATGTTGTACTATGATGTATTTCAATTATGAAATCCTGCTTCCTTAATATGGAAATGGAATATATTATGTGCTTAATATGAATGTCAATTAGATTAGTAAATGGATTATTAATAATAGGGCAATTAGCCCACTAATTAGCCAATTAGCTTGCTACTTGGATTTTCCTATTGCAAATAGTTAACGAGAAACCACCATGGGTGATGACCTCAGGCAACGCACATAGTTTCGAGGAATAAGCCGTGTTGGATCAATGAACAATCACACACAACATTCTCTTCAAAACTGTTCGCGTTACGCCACCTTGCGCAAACATTTTCCTTGTAGTGACTGTGTGGGATGTATATATGAAAGGAAACATTTAGTGGTGACTGACTGTGTGGGATGTGATAGTCTCCAACGCATCTACAATTTTTGATTGTTCCATGCTATTATATTATCTGTTTTGGATGTTTAATGGGCTTTAGTTTACCTTTTTATATTATTTTTGGGACTAACCTACTAACCCAAGGCCCAGTGCAAATTGCTATTTTTTTGCCTATTTTAATGTTTCGTAGAAAAGGAATATCAAACGGAATGAAACCTTCGGGAGAGTTATTTTTAGATCAAACGTGATCCAGAGGACTTGGAGTAGACGTCAAGAAAGAAGCGAGGAGGCCACGAGGCAGGGAGGCGCGCCTGCCCCCTGGGCGCGCCCCCACCCTTGTGGGCCCCTCGTAGCTCCACCGACCTACTTCTTCCTCCTATATATATCCATATACCCCAAAAACATCCAGGAGCACCACGAAACCCTATTTCCACCGCCGCAACCTGCTGTACCCAAGAGATCCCATCTTGGGGCCTTTTCCGGAGCTCCGCCAGAGGGGGGAATCGATCACAGAGGGCTTCTACATCAACACCATAGCCTCTTCGATGATGTGTGAGTAGTTTACCACAGACCTTCGGGTCCATAGTTATTAGCTAGATGGTTTCTTCTCTCTCTTTGGATCTCAATACAATGTTCTCCTCGATCTTCTTGGAGATCTATTTGATGTAACTCTGTTTGCGGTGTGTTTGTCGAGATCCGATGAATTGTGGGTTTATGATCAAGTTTATCTATGAACAATATTTAATTCTTCTCTGAAATCTTTTATGTATGATTGGTTATCTTTGCAAGTCTCTTCGAATTATCAGTTTGGTTTGGCCTACTAGATTGATCTTTCTTGCAATGGGAGAAGTGCTTGGCTTTGGGTTCAATCTTGCGGTGTCTTTTCCCAGTGACAGCAGGGGCAGCAAGGCACATATTGTATTGTTGCCATCGAGGTTAAAAAGATGGGGTTTATATCATATTGCTTGAGTTTATCCCTCTACATCATGTCATCTTGCCTAATGCGTTACTCTGTTCTTATGAACTTAATACTCTAGATGCATGCTGGATAGCGGTCGATGTGTGGAGTAATAGTAGTAGATGCATAATCATTTCGGTCTACTTGTCGCTGACGTGATGCCTATATACATGATTATTCCTAAATATTCTCATAATTTTGCACTTTTCTATCAATTGCTTGATACTAATTCGTTCACTCACCATAATACTTATACTATCTTGAGAGAAGCCACTAGTGAAACCTATGGCCCCCGGGTCTATATTTTATCATATAAGTTTCCAATCTATTTTATTTTGCAATCTTTACTTTCAATCTATATCATAAAAATACCAAAAATATTTATCTTATTATGTCTATAAGATCTCACTCTTGTAAGTGACCGTGAAGGGATTGACAACCCCTTTATCGCGCTGGTTGCGAGGTTCTTATTTGTTTGTGCAGGTACGAGGGACTTGCGTGTAGTCTCCTACTGGATTGATACCTTGGTTCTCAAAAACTAAGGGAAATACTTACGCTACTTTGCGGCATCACCCTTTCCTCTTCAAGGGAAAACCAACGCAGTGCTCAAGAGGTAGCAAGAAGGATTCCTGGCGCCGTTGCTGGGGAGATCTACGCACAAGTCAAGACATACCAAGTACCTATCATAAACTCCTATCCCCCACATTACATTATTTGCCATTTGCCTCTCGTTTTCCTCTCCCCACTTCACCTTTGTCGTTTTATTCGCCCCTTTTCCGTTCGTCCTTCTGTTTGCTCGTGTTACCATGTGCCTTCTTTTAGCTTGCATCTTCGCTTGCTAAATATCTTTTGATATGGATCCTCATCCGCTTGCCAATCTTTTTAAGAGATCCAATTATGATGAACCAATTGCTAGTGGGTTTTGTGCACTAGATTATCTTTATGAAGTTTTGCTTGAAATTCGTGAATCCGAAAATTGTGATGAACTACTTTATGAAGCGATTCACGATAGATCTTTGAATAAAAAGCATGATTGCAATGATGTTATTATAAATTGTATGAATGTCAATTGTGCTAATAATATGCAAAACCCTAATCTTGGGGATGCTAGTTTTGCTATGTCCACTACTTGTTGCAATGATCATGATTGGGGTGATTCTTCTTATGATCTTGAAAATTTATTTAAGCCCCATGGTGAATATAAGATTGATAATAATGTTTGCAATTTTGAAAGTGGGTTTGGAAGAGTGTCAACTTTAGATCCCACATATTTGGAGAATGTTCAATCTTATGAAGTTTTTGATAAAAGTGGGTTTGGAGATGTCATGACTTTAATTAATGTTAATCCCACTATTTTGGAAGAGTGTCAACTTTGCATGCATGTGGATCGTGTTGAAAATATTTTATGTGATAGCTATTTTGTTGAATTTTCTTATGATCCCACATGTAATTATTATGAGAGAGGAAAATATGATTGTAGAAATTTTCATGTTACTAAATTACCTCTCGTTATGTTGAGATTGCTATTGTTTCTTTTCGCTTCCTTGCATATGCTAGTTTTTGCTTGCTATGATAATTTGTTTACCTATAAGATGCCTATGCATAGGAAGTATGTTAGACTTATATGTGTTTATCACGTGTTTCATGATTCTCTCTTTGTGCTTCAATTCTTGTCTTTCATGTGAGCATCATTGGAATTATCAATGCCTAGCTACGGGCGTTAAACGATAGCGCTTGTTGGGAGGCAACCCAATTTTATTTTTGTTTCTTGTTTTTTGTTCCTGTTTGGTAATAAATAATTAATCTAGCTTCTTTTTAGATGTGGTTTTATGCTTTTAATTAGTGTTTGTGCCAAGTAGAACCTTTCGGAAGACCATGGGGGAGTTTTTGCGATCTTGCTGTAAAAAACAGAAACTTTAGCGCTCACGAGATTTGCTGCCATTTTTTACTGGAGAATGCGATTAGGTTTATTATTTTTTCAGATGATTAATAGACAAATTACTCACGTCCACAAATTTATTTCAGAATTTTTGGGGTTACAGAAGTATTCAAAACCTAGATATTACTACAGACTGTTCTGTTTTTGTCAGATTCTGTTTTTCGTGTGTTGTTTGCTTATTTTGATGAATCTATGGCTAGTATCGGAGGTTATGAACCATATAGAAGTCGGAATACAGTAGGTTTAACACCAAAATAAATAAATAATGAGTTCATTAAAGTACCTTAAGTGGTGATTTGTTTTCTTATACTAACGGAGCTCATGAGATTTTCTGTTGAGTTTTGTGTTGTGAAGTTTTCAAGTTTTGGGTAAAGATTTGATGGATTATGGAATAAGGAGTGGCAAGAGCCTAAGCTTGGTGATTTACAAGGCACCCCAAGGTAAAATTAAAGAACAACCAAAAGCCTAAGCTTGGGGATGCCCCGGAAGGCATCCCCTCTTTCGTCTTCATCTATCGGTAACTTTACTTGAGGCTATATTTTTATTCACCACATGATATGTGTTTTGCTTGGAGCGTCTTGTATGATTTGAGTCTTTTCTTTTTAGTCCGCCACAATCATCCTTCCTGTACACACCTTTTGGGAGAGACACACATGAATTGGAATTTATTAGAATACTCTATGTGCTTCACTTATATCTTTTGAGCTAGATAATTTTGCTCTAGTACTTCACTTATATCTTTTAGAGCACCGTGGTGGTTTTATTTTATAGAAATTATTGATCTCTCATGCTTCACTTATATTATTTTTAGAGTCTTTTAGAACAATATGGTAATTTTCTTTGGCTATAAAATTAGTCCTAATATGATAGGCATCCAAGATGGGTATAATAAACACTATCATAAAAAGCGCATTGAATACTATGAGAAGTTTGATACTTGATGATTGTTTTGAGATATGAAGATGGTAATATTAGAGTCATGCTAGTTGAGTAGTTGTGAATTTGAGAAATACTTGTGTTAAAGTTTGTGATTCCCGTAGCATGCACGTATGGTGAACCGTTATGTGATGAAGTCAGAGCATGATTTATTTATAGATTGTCTTCCTTATGAGTGGCGGTCGTGGATGAGCGATGGTCTTTTTCTACCAATCTATCCCCCTAGGAGCATGCGTGTAGTACTTTGTTTTGATAACTAATAGATTTTTGCAATAAGTATGTGAGTTCTTTATGACTAATGTTGAGTCCATGGATTATACGCACTCTCATCCTTCCACCATTGCTAGCCTCTCTAGTACCGGCAACTTTCGCCGGTACCGTAAACCCACCATATACCTTCCTCAAAACAGCCACCATACCTACCTATTATGGCATTTCCATAGTCATTCCGAGATATATTGCCATGCAACTTACCACCATTCCGTTTATTATGACACGCTTCATCATTGTCATATTGCTTTGCATGATCATGTAGTTGACATCGTATTTGTGGCAAAGCCACCTTCATAATTCTTTCATACATGTCACTCATGAGTCATTGCACATCCCGGTACCCGCCGGAGGCATTCACATAGAGTCATATTGTCGGGGAAACTGATCCATGAACACCTATGGGGCCGGCGGACCGGGCCCCTTTCGGTTCGGCGGGGGGCGGAGATCGCACGAAGAGCAGATCGAGGCGAAGCACACGAGCAGTTTTCCCAGCTTCGGGGCTCTCCGGAGAGATAACACCCCTACTGCTGCTTGTTTGATTATCTTGTGGTCTTGCGCCAGAGAGAGAGAGCGTAGTGTTTTTCGGGGTTACGAATGGGTCCCCCCTCCCTACGTTGCGCGTGGGCCTCCTTTTATATGCTCAAGGGGTCACCGACAGGTGGCAACGCAGAGAAGGGTACAAATGTAAAAAGTGGGGTGGTTGGTACAGTTACTTGTACAGTGCACCCTACCTATCCCTGACGGCAAGGGACAAGGGCATTAAATGCCCGTCTGGGTCGCCCAAACAGTGCAGAAAAGGACCGTTAGGGGCGCCACCGTTCGCCACGATGGCGATCTTGTCAGCTTCGCATGCCATTGCGCACCGCTGGCTGCACAGCCTCCCGCCACGTGCGCCTGGAGAGGCCCCCAGGGCGACACGTTGGTGGATGCGCTGGAGCGTGGGCACAGAGTGGCCGCCTGCCGCGGCAAGCGCCTTGCCGCTGTTGTTATCTTGTCGGGTCCGGAAGCTTGTCGCTCACCGGGCCTCGAGGTACCTTGGTTGTTCTTCCCGGCAAGCTCCTCTTGCCGGGGCCTTGTTGCCTTGCCGGAGCGCGTGGCGCGTCGCGGCAAGTTCCTTGGCGTGCCTTGGTTGGCCTTCCCGGCAAGCTCCTCTTGCCGGGGCCTTGTCTCCTGAGCTTAAATACTTTGTTCTTGAATGGCTCCAAGGGAACCACGGAGGATCTTGGCGTTCTCCCGGCAAGCCTTGCCGCGGGGTGCTGCAACTGCCCGTGCACAAGTTCGGGGTACTAGGGTACCCCTATTCTAGTACACCGACAGGAGCCCCCGGGCCTGGGCCAGACACGGTGCCGAGCGCTGTTGGGCCAGGCCCAAGACAGGGCACGGGCACACGCGGACTGGGCCACGCCGAATCTCGCTCCGTATCCACCGCGCTCTCCCCTAACGGCACGCGTTGAATGCGGCGTCGTGGGAGAGATCGTGGGTGGTTCTTTATTCGGAAGGGCGAAACGTCCGCCCCGTCCCTCTTTATAAGCAGAGGAAACAGGGGCAGTTCGTTCCCCCTCGCTGGTTGCTACTACTCCATCTTCACGAACCTCCGCTGCCCCCCCTTCTTCTCGAAGCCGAGAGAGCAGCGCTCCGCCTCCCATTGCCACCAGCATCACCAACGCCGTCGACCTCCCCCACCACCTCCGCCATGGCTCCGAAAGCCGACAAGGGAAAGGGCGTGAAGTCGGCCGAGGCGCAGCGGCTCGCGGCGCTGCGGAAGGAGCGGGCGATCTTCTCCCCCCAGCTCGGCGTGAAGGAGCTGAGGGAGTACTTCTACCTCTTTTGGGCGACGGAGACGCGGGCGCATCCGCGCACGAGGGTACTCCCGGCTGCTGCTTCGGAGCTGGCTCCAAACGGGTACCCATTCTTCGCGCTGTTCTTCTATTGCGGGCTCTGCCCGCCCTTCTCGGAGTTCTTCTGCGATATCATGAACACCTACGGCTTCCGCCTCCTTGACTTCACCCCCAACGCCGTTCTGACCATGGCAGTTTTCGCACATTTGTGCGAAAACTTTGTCGGAGTCCACCCCAATGTTGCCCTTTTCCGCCACTTCTTCATACCTCGGGTAGAGAGAGGAGAGCCGCTTGCTGGAGGGATCGCCTGGATCTCGAGAGTCGGCAAGAAGGAGGCGTACTTGGAGGGTGAGCTCCGCAGCAAGTGGGAGGAGTGGAGAGCGGAGTGGTGCTGGATCGTCGAGGAGAATCCGCAGCCCTTCACCGCCGTGTGCCAAGCTCCAATAGTGCGCGGCAATGACTGGAGCAGCGTGGCCCCGGAAGACGAGAGGCTGAAGATCGCCATTACTAGGATCCTTCACCTCAGGCTTGCCGGGCTCACTGTAGGCGCTGTAGGCGCAGATTTCCTCCGCCGCCGCATCGCCCCCCTGCAGGAGTGGGGGAGGCCTGCCTGGGAATTCAAGAACTCGGTGGACATCATGAGGCTGCGACCAGGCCTCAACTACAACTTCACCGTCTTGGAGCTGGACGCAATGCTCCTGGAGTTGTTCAAACGCGACCCCCAGCACCCATTCACGCTGCCGAGGGGCGTCGTTCCATTGTGCAACAATTCTTCGCTTGACCGGATCCGCGCCATGATGCCGTTGTGCGATTCACACGGAATTGTTCCAACTTGGCAAGAGCCTGCGGATGACGTCGTGCGAGCGTTCTTCGACAACTTGGAAGAAGTGCTGGTCCACGCTGACAAGCAAAAGAGCCTCACCCGTGACACCACCGACGAGGAGCTACAGCGCATCGCCACTAGGGCGGAAGAGGTTGCGGCCGCAGCTGCCGCGGGCATTCGGGTTCACTGTAGAGGAGGCGGAGGCGGCAGAGGCGGCAAACCTCGCCGAGCGCGCGGAGTTCATTGGCGAGGAAGAGCCTGCCGGTTCTGAAGCTGACCCGAGCGAGGCCGGCAAGGAAGAGTCCGAGCCTTCAGAAAACTTGTCGCAGGCGGAGCCCCCGGCCCCACCAAGAAGGCGTCTTCGCAGGGCCGTGGACGTAGCGGGGCGGCAGCCGGGTCAACAGCTGCCGAGCCGTGCGTCACGCTCTACCGCGGCAAGCAATGTTGCCGCGGGAGCGCCTCACGTAGCAGCGGCAACTGGAGCGGGATCTTCCCGGGCCACTGCCACCGCCCCCGCCAAGCGGGCAAGGGATCCTACTCCTCTGCCTCGCCGCACCGGAGGGGAGCCGGACTTTGATCTTTCCGCACTCAGCTCCGACGAGGAGGAAGAAGAGTAAGCTTCTTTGGTGCTCTTGTAGTTCTTCAATTTTGCTGTTTTTATCTTGTATCTGACTTGCTTCAATCTGGACTCCTTTCTTTTCAGGACGCTGGCCCAGAGAGCGGCGAAGAGGGCCAAGGCCGGGGTGATTGTCATCGAAGATGACCCCACCGTGTCAGCAGGGGTGGGTCCGAGACCACCTTGACGGACCCGGCAACCACTCCTCAAAGCAGCCCCCAGCGCAGCCCCCAGCGTAAGTTCATAGTTAGCTTTCTGCTGTCGGGCGCGCATGAGTGCTTTTTCCTTTGTTGATATCTTGCTTGTTGATTTGTGTAGGAGCAGAGCAGCCACATCAGGAGCGCCCGGAAGCTGGTCCCGAAGTGCCATCTGCTTCGACTACGCCGCCAAGGGAGGGGTTCCTGGTAAGGGAGCGCTCTCCGGCAAGGGAGAACTCTCCGGCAAAGGGCAGCACCGTCGATCCTGCGGCGGCCGAGACCGCAACTGCAGATCTTGGCACAGGTAATTCATTTGTCCAAAAACTTTCCCTTGGGTTCTTCTTCTTCTGATTTTCTTCTCTTGGATTTTGATTGATTTTTCTCCCTTCTTCATTCTTCAGACCCATCTGCGGCTGAGCCAATGGAGACAGAGGGCGTCGGCGAGGAAGGGACCGGTGCTGATGAGGCCGCCGGCGAGGAGGCCGCCAAGGCTGCCGCCGCAGAAGTCGGCGAAGGGTCGGGCGATCGCACTGACGACCCTGAGGCCGCAGGAGCGCCAGGCGCTGCACCGACCGCCGATCCTTCTGCCCCTGCTGCGGGGCCGGGCTCCGAGGAGCCCCAGCCCGGTGCCTACTTGAAGGCCAGCGACGATATCTTCATCAAGCTACCCTGGGCGTCGAGCTCCAGGGCGCCGGTCGAGGGGGAAACTTTTGATGGGGAGGTGCTCGCCTCTGCTGGACTGTCGTTGGTCGACGCGCCCAGCAGCAGCAGTGGCGAGCCTGAGGAGGAGCAGCTGTTGCGGAAGCTGCTGTCACTCTACCGCGCACGGCAAGCCAAGCTGGCTTCCCGGGAAGCGCTTGTCACGAAGGCGGGAATTGACATGGAGAAGCGCGCGGAGGAGCTCCGGGGCCAAAATCAAGAAGCTCTCCGGTCCCTGGCACAGGAGCGGGAGCGACTCGACGAGGAGCGCACGGCCTTCCTTCTCGAGAAGGCCGAAGCTGAGGAGGAACAAAGGCTGGCCGCCGAGAAGCAGTCCGCGCGAGAAGGCGAATTGGTGCAGCGGAAGGCCAACCTCGACAGCTACGAGGAGGAGCTCGCCGAGCGCGAGCAAGCACTTGGCGGGGCACTCAAGGAGGCAAAGGACGCTGCCGCAATCGCAGAGGCTGCCAAGAAAGAGCTGGAGGAGAAGGTGGCGCAGCTGGAGGCCAACATTGGGAAGAGAGGCGAGGAGCTTGCCGCGCTCAAGCGTGAGCGTGAGAAGGATGCTGCCGCCCACGGTGAGCTGCAAGGTCTTCTCGCTGAGAGGGGCAAGGAGCTCAGCGCCGCCAAGGATTCCAATGCGGACCTGGAGTTGAAGCTGGCCACGCTGATGCAGACGCTGGAGGCCGCCAAGGAGCGGGAGAAGACCTTGTCGGAGAAGGTCAAAGCTGACAAGGCACTGCTGGAGAGCATCGCAGTTACCCAGAACTCGTTCAGAGATACTGTGGAGCACTGGACCGAGGGTCTGGTGAATATTGCCGCAGTCATCAACGAGGAGCTGGCGCAGCTGGGGATGGAGGACTTTGGGTATCCCTCCGACGAGAATCTCCAACCCAGCGCCAAGCTCAGCCTGTTCTTCAAGGGCGTGGCGACGGCACTCCAGCGGCTCCGGGAAAGGATCCCAAAGCAGCTGGCCGACGAGTCGCGCAAAATCTGCGCCGGGGTTCTCCAGAAGGTGCTGATGAAGGTGGCCTTCCGCAATCCAGGCCTCAGCTTCACCAACGTCCTCAAGTCCTTGCCGCCAGACGCCGATCGGGACGCACTCAAGGCCCTTGTCGCACCCATTGTGGACAAGGTGAGAGAGATCAAGAGGGTTGAGGGCGGACGCGTAGACTAGGCCGCCCATTTCTTCTTTTCCCTTGTCGCTGCTAATCATGTTATGAAAACAGTCTGTTAGAGCTGCGACAAGTTATCTTGTAATATAACTTTATTTCTGTTATCAATTGCTATGTTATTTCCTCTACTAGATTCCTTCCTTTGTATGTTTTTACCCTACGCTTCTAGGGAACTTGTCGGCGCAGGCACCCGAGCCGCGAGCGCTGAGTGCGGAACGTCAGCAGCCTGCTGGCGGCGCTGCTTCCGACAAGAAACCTTGTCGCGACTAGATGCAGCACACTTAAGTTGTTGAGCGGACTCGAAACAAAGTAAGGGCGCAACTAGCCACGAGTTGGTTCCTCCGCGCACAGGTTTTCCATACAAAGCAGGGTCGTTCGAGGAAGATAACTCAAAAATTTAAAAAGTGATTGCTCAAACTTTGGCAACTTAGCTTTTCTGTCGTTTGCTTCCCGGCAAGGCAAAACTTTGCTTGAACGACGCCTGGTCCATACCACAATCTTCTCCTTCCCCCCCGGCAAACTTGTGTGCGAGGGAACCTTCTTTTCCTTTGTTGAAAAGAAGAAAGAAGAGAAAATAATGATATGGAGCCCTTCGGCTCGTTATTGCTTACCGGATGTAGGTGCTGCACAAAGTGTCAGATAACACATGCAAGAAAGAAACTAATGCATGAAATGGACAAGTTGTGCGGAGCACATGGGGTTCTATTTATGCACGGGATCTGCGCCCGGCTTTGTACAAAGGATTACATGCAACAGCGGCAAGACTTGTACAAAAGGTGGTTGCCGGAACGGGTTCCGGCAACCGCGCCCTACGGGAAAAACTTACGAAGATGTTCTATGTTCCAGGAGTTGCTCACCGGAATGCCATCTTCGGTCTCAAGGCGGACAGCGCCGGGCCTTGTGACTCGTTTCACCCGATAAGGGCCTTCCCACTTCGGCGTCAACTTGTTGGAATTCTTGGCGGACTGAACGCGCCGAAGAACAAGGTCGCCTTCCTCGAAGCTTCTGGCCTTAACTTTGCGGCTATGGTAGCGGCGCAAAGCTTGCTGGTATCGAGCAGCTCGTACAGCAGCCTGAAGACGATCTTCCTCAAGGAGCAGCGCGTCGTCTTGTCGCAGCTGTTCTTGCTCAAGCTCATCATAAGCGAGCACTCGAGGCGATCCGTATACGAGTTCCGTGGGGAGAACTGCCTCTGCTCCATAGACTAGAGCGAAAGGTGTCTGGCCAGTGGCTCGATTTGGCGTCGTTCTGATCGACCAAAGAACCACCGGCAGCTCCTCGATCCAGTTTCTTCCGCACTTGCGCAGCCTGTCGAAAGTTCTGGTCTTGAGCCCGCGCAGCACTTCAGCATTTGCCCTCTCTGCTTGACCGTTGCTTCTCGGATGAGCAACAGAAGCGAAGCAGACCTTGGCGCCAAGGTCTTGGACGTACTGCATGAAGGTGCGGCTCGTGAATTGCGTGCCGTTGTCGGTGATGATCCTGTTAGGGATCCCGAAACGGCAAACAATTGACCTGAAGAACTTGACTGCTGACTGTGCTGTCACCTTCCTCACTGGCTGCACTTCCGGCCACTTTGTGAACTTGTCGATTGCGACGTACAAGTACTCAAAGCCCCCGACAGCTCGGGGGAAAGGGCCGAGGATATCGAGCCCCCAGACCGAAAATGGCCAGGATAAAGGGATCGTCTGGAGAGCTTGAGCTGGCTGGTGTATCTGTTTGGAGTGGAACTGGCACGCTTCACACTTGGTTACTTGTGCAGTTGCATCCTGGAGGGCTGTCGGCCAAAAGAAACCTTGCCGGAAAGCTTTGCCGGCAAGTGCTCTTGCGCCAATGTGGTGGCCACATATGCCTCCATGTATCTCTGCCAACAGCTTTTGTCCATCTTCCCGGCAAATACACTTCAATTTCACACCGTTGAGTCTTCTTCTGTACAGTATGCTATCGACAAACTGGTACATACTTGACTGCCGGGCTACTTTTTCCGCTTCTTCTTGCTCTTCGGGAAGTTCTCCTGTCTGAAGGAAATGGACAATCTGCTGTGCCCATGCTGGAGCTTGTGGCTCGACAACAAGGACTAAAGGCACATCTGCTGCTGCGGGAACATCCGCTTCCACGGCAAGGACTTGCGGCCCTGCCGGAGCTTGATGTTCCCCGGCAAGCTTGCCGGAGCAAAACTTGTCGGGAGCGTCTGCTTCAACGGAACAAACCATAAGGCTTGCCGGAGCAGACTGCCCCTCAGCATCCTTGGTGTTGATCTTGGGGACTTTCTTGGCGGCGGCTTCGGGGAGCTCTGCCGGAAAGTAGTCACCAGAAACCAACTTCCTCTTCTTGCTTTGTCCAGTTGATGGTGTTACGGATGGTTGAGTCAACTTGAGCACAAAGATCCCTGGTTCCACAGGTAACTTTAGTGCGGCGCACTTTGACAGGCCATCAGCAATGTCATTCTGAGCTCTTGGGATATGCTCCATCTGTAGGCCGTCAAAGTGCTCTTCTAGCTTCCTCACTTCATCAACATATGCTTCCATCAATGGACTCTGGTAGTTCTTGTTCACTTGGCGGACGACAAGCTGTGAGTCACCCCTGACAATGAGCTTCTTGATCCCAAGGTCTGCTGCGATTCTGAGACCGGCAAGCAATCCTTCATACTCTGCAGTATTGTTGGTTGCTTGCTCCTTGGGAAAGTGCATCTGGACTACGTACTTGAGGTGCTCTCCGGTGGGCGCGACAAGCAGCACGCCCGCACCGGCGCCTTGCAGCGAGAAGGCACCATCAAAGTACATCAGCCACTCTTTGCTTGCCTCTTTGACGGGGATGCTCGTCTCTGGAATTTCTTCATCTGGGGTTGGCGTCCATTCTGCTATGAACTCTGCCAATGCTCTGCTTTGGATAGTTGAAGTGCTCTCAAACTTGAGGCCAAAGCTTGACAGTTCCAGCGCCCACTCGACAATCCTGCCTGTCGCTTCTGGATTTTGCAGTATCCTCTTCAGCGGAAAGCGAGTGACGACTGTGATCTCATGTGCTTGGAAGTAATGGCGCAGCTTTCTCGAGGCCATGAGGAGGCCGAAAAGCAACTTCTGCACACCAGAGTACCTTGATCTAGCCCCCTGTAGAAGGGAACTGACAAAGTAAACTGGACGCTGCACCATTCTCTTCTGCATCTTATCATGCTCCTGCGCAGATCCATCTTTGTCGGGACCAGAGCTTGTCGGCGAAGCCCCCTGCTTGTCGCTGGATGCATCTGCCGTGGTTGCTGGCTCATCATCTGCCTCCCTCTCCGCCACTAACGCAGCACTAACCACTTGATTGGTTGCCGCTATATACAGCAGCAACTTCTCTTGCGGCTTAGGTGCGACAAGTGTTGGAGTGGAGGACAGGTATCTCTTCAAGTCCTGCAGCGCAGCCTCCGCCTCCGGAGTCCATTTCATTGGACCTGCCTTTTTCAAAATTTTGAAAAATGGCAGGGCGCGCTCAGCAGATCTAGAGATAAACCTGCTGAGAGCAGCCACGCAACCGGCAAGCCTTCGTACATCCTTGACGCGCTTTGGTGCTTCGATCTGCTCAATGGCCTTGATCTTGTCGGGATTGGCTTCAATTCCCCGCTGAGACACGAAGAACCCGAGAAGCTTGCCGGAAGGGACTCCAAACACGCACTTCTCGGGGTTAAGCTTGAGGTTGATCTTGCGCAGATTTGCAAATGTCTCGTCTAAATCTTGAATCAGGGTCGCCCTGTTCTTGCTCTTGACCACTATGTCATCCATGTAGGCTTCCACATTTCTGTGCATCTGCGGCTCAAAAGCGTGGTGGACTACCCTTGCGAATGTTGAACCAGCATTCTTCAAACCGAAAGGCATCCGTACGAAGCAGTACGTGCCACACGGGGTGATAAATGCGGTTTTCTCTTCATCCTCTTCTGCCATGAAGATCTGATGGTATCCTGAGTATGCATCAAGAAATGAAAGCAAATCACATCCGGCTGTGGAGTCAACAATCTGGTCAATGCGCGGCAAGGGAAATGGGTCTTTGGGACAAGCTTTATTAACATCAGTGAAGTCAATACAAAGCCTCCATTTCCCGTTAGCCTTGCGCACGACAACAGGATTGGCCAACCACGTGGGATGGAGCACTCCTCTGACAAGGCCTGCTGCTTCCAACTTCTTGATTTCTTCTGCGATGAATTCTTGGCGCTCCACTGCCTGTTTCCTGACTTTCTGCTTGACGGGCCGCGCATGAGGACAGACGGCAAGGTGGTGCTCAATTACTTTCCTGGGAACACCGGGGATATCAGACGGTTGCCACGCAAACACGTCGACATTCGCCCGCAGGAAAGCAACGAGCGCGCTTTCCTATTTGGGGTCAAGAGTGGCGCTGATGGTGAAGGTACCACCAGTGCCGTCCTCCTTGGCGGACACCTTCTTGGTCTCAGGTGGAGCTGCCATTGCCTTCTTACACTTGCCGGTGGAGCTCGATGGTGCGTCCTCGACGGTAGCGCAGCACTCCGAAGAGGTGCGCTTGCCGGAGTGGGCATCAGAGCTCTTGCCGGACTTGGTCTTCTTCTTCCCCCCGGGAGCTTCAGCGGCAAGTGTCTTGCGTTCTGCTGCGGCTGCTGCTTCCCGGTAGATCTTGTCGGCACAGATAAGAGCATCCTTCTTGTCGCCAGGGACAGAGATGACACTTATCGGGCCTGGCATTTTCAGTACGTTGTACGCATAGTGAGAGGCTGCCATGAACTTGGCGAGTGCCGGACGGCCAAGGATTCCATTGTAAGGTAATGGAAAGTCAGCAACATCAAATGTGACCCTCTCAGTCCTGAAGTTCAGCTCGCTGCCAAATGTTACCGGCAACGTGATCTTTCCCTTCGGCTTGCTCCTTCCCGGGTTGATTCCTTGAAATGTACCGGTCTCTTCGAGCTCGCTGTCAGGGATCTGGAGTTTCTGGAGCACCGCGGAGGAGATCAGGTTCAAGCCGGCCCCGCCGTCAACTAGCATCTTAGTGACCTTGAGGTTGCGGATTGTTGGTGAAACCAACATCGGCAAGCACCCGACCGCAGTTATGCGATCAGGGTGGTCCTCAATATCAAAGATGATAGGCGTGCTGGACCATTTCAGAGGCTTGCGTGACTCGACGGGTGGTTCTGCTGCATTAACTTCCCGCACCCACTGCTTGAGCTGGCGGTGCGAGGTATGCAGAGAAGCACCACCGTCAACGCACAGGACCTCTGTGGCTTTCTGGAACTCCTGCTCATCAGTCTCCTCATCATCCATGTCTTCATCGTCGTCGTCATCTTCATCCTTGTCGCGGCCGCGAGGAGGTCTGTCTCCTTGCCGCTGCTTGGCCTTGCCGCGGCGTCCTCCTCGGCCGGGACGTTTCTTGCCGGATCCCCCAGCACCTTCCTGGGCCTTCTCCTTGTCGCGCCGCTCGTATTCAGCTTTCTGTTGCTCAACAAGCTGCTCGACTTTCTTACAGTTCTGGAGATCATGGCCCTTGGTGCGGTGGATCTTGCAATACTGCTTGTTGGTGCCGTCCTGCTTGTCGGCGACCGCCACCTCCGCGGCAACCTCCTTGCCGGAGTCACCAGCTTTGGCTTCCTTGGCGCCACCACCGTTGCCGGACTGCTCAACAACTAGCACCTCTTTGCCTTTCCTCCTTCTGTTGTTCCGCCGCCGGTTTTTCCTTGCCGGGGCAGCATCTTCACTGTCAGATCCTCCCGCTCCTACATTCTCTCCGGGGAGTCTCCTCCCTTCCTCAGCACGTGCACACTTGTCGGCCAGTGCATATAACTCACTGACGTCCCTGATCTTGCACATCGCCATTTCCTCCCGCATCCTGCGGTTTCGCACATTCTGATGGAACGCGCTGATCACCGCGGCAGGGTGGACGTCTGGGATGTTGTGCTGCACACTGCTGAATCTCTGAATGTACTTGCGCAGGGGCTCTCCTTCCTTCTGGGCGAGCAGATGAAGATCACTCTCCTGGCCATGAGGCTTGTGTCCGCCTGTGAAGGCGCCGACAAACTGATGGCACAGATCAGCCCAAGAGGATATGGAGTTGTCCGGCAAGTGCATGAGCCAGGATCTGACGTTGGGCTTGAGCACCAGCGGGAAGTAGTTGGCAAGGATCTTGTCATCCCGTCCCCCAGCAGCCTGCACCGCAATGGTGTAGATGCTGAGGAACTCCGACGGATGCGTCTTGCCGTCGTACTTCTCCGGTACGTCTGGCTTGAAGTTCTTCGTGCTGGGCCACTGGACTTGCCGCAGCTCACGAGTGAACGCAGGGCAACCTACCGCGTACGGCAGATCGCCTGGTTCCCCTGGCGCATGCATGTCAACAGAGGGCCCAGCGCGCTTGTCGGATTGACGTCGCGCTTCTCTTCGGCGCTCGATGCGAGTTCGAGCGTCTTCTTGTTGTCGATCATGAAGAACTTGGCGCTGATCGCGACGAGCTCGTGGATCCGACGATGCGGTGGAGTCGCTGTCGAGGTGGATCCGGCGAGTCGGCGATCTTGGCCTTCGGGGTGGTGATTGCATGGTAGTTGCACCTCCACCCGTTTCGTCGCCACCGGCTCGCGCCCGGCAACCCTGCCGCGGCGGCGACGCGCTCGGCCGCCGTGGAGTGTCGCCGTTGGCGTAGCCGATGAGACTCTGAATGGTGGCCCTCCATTCGTCGATCTTGTCCGACGTCGGAGGGTAATCTAGGAGAAGTTGAGCTCGCGCCAAAGCTTCTGCTGGAGTGGTGGGTGGCAGTGGCGGACGGCGCGAGGAGCGGGACGTGCTCGGACTTCTAACTATGTTAGAAGGAGCAGTATCCCGTCCAGGCGACCGTGCCCCGCTCGTGCCAGCACGCTGGCGTGCATGCTGGTCTTGAGCGCCCCGAGATCCACCAGCTTGGTCTTGGCCTATCATGCGTATGGCACTGCAAGTGCCATGACGCTGTTGGTCTTGCGCCTCCTGAGAGTGGCGCGGAACATGTACAGTCACCGAGGTTTGTGCAGCCTTGTCCTTGGACCTAGCAGCATCATAAGCTTCCTCGTCGACGTCCATTCTTCCGCCGGCGTCCATTCCACCACCCGTTTGCTCCAACGGTGGCGGAAGCGACGTGGACGGAGCGGCTGCCGCCGAAGTCTTCTTCTTCGATGGCATGCTGATGAAGGGAATGAAGATCTAGCTCGTGTGAACGCCGGATCAGGTTCGCACAATCTCGACGCCCCCTACCTGGCGCGCCAAAGATGTCGGGGAAACTGATCCACGAACACCTATGGGGCCGGCGGACCGGGCCCCTTTCGGTTCGGCGGGGGGCGGAGATCGCACGAAGAGCAGATCGAGGCGAAGTACACGAGCAGTTTTCCCAGCTTCGGGGCTCTCCGGAGAGATAACACCCCTACTGCTGCTTGTTTGATTATCTTGTGGTCTTGCGCCAGAGAGAGAGAGCGTAGTGTTTTTCTGGGTTACGAATGGGTCCCCCTCCCTACGTTGCGCATGGGCCTCCTTTTATATGCTCAAGGGGTCACCGACAGGTGGCAACGCAGAGAAGGGTACAAATGTAAAAAGTGGGGTGGTTGGTACAGTTACTTGTACAGTGCACCCTACCTAACCCCGACGGCAGGGGACAAGGGCATTAAATGCCCGTCTGGGTCGCCCAAACAGTGCAGAAACGGACCGTTAGGGGCGCCACCGTTCGCCACGATGGCGATCTTGTCAGCTTTGCATGCCATTGTGCACCGCTGGCTGCACAGCCTCCCGCCACGCGCGCCTGGAGAGGCCCCTAGGGCGACACGTTGGTGGATGCGCTGGAGCGTGGGCACAGAGTGGCCGCCTGCCGCGGCAAGCGCCTTGCCGCTGTTGTTATCTTGTCGGGTCCGGAAGCTTGTCGCTCACCGGGCCTCGAGGTACCCTGGTTGGTCTTCCCGGCAAGCTCCTCTTGCCGGGGCCTTGTTGCCTTGCCGGAGAGCGTGGCGCGTCGCGGCAAGTTCCTTGGCGTGCCTTGGTTGGCCTTCCCGGCAAGCTCCTCTTGCTGGGGCCTTGTCTCCTGAGCTTAAATACTTTGTTCTTGAATGGCTCCAAGGGAACCACGGAGGATCTTGGCGTTCTCCCGGCAAGCCTTGCCGCGGGGTGCTGCAACTGCCCGTGCACAAGTTCGGGGTACTAGGGTACCCCTATTCTAGTACACTGACACATATTTTGTTCTTAGTATTGAGTTGTAAGTAAATAAAAGTGCGATGATCATCATTATTAGAGCATTGTCCCATGTGAGGAAAGGATGATGGAGACTATGATTCCCCCACAAGTCGGGATGAGACTCCCGATGAAAATAAAAAAGAGGAGAAAGGCCATAAAAAGAGAAGGGCCAAAAGAGAGAGAGAGAGAGAGAGAGAGAGAGAGAGAGAGAGAAATGAGAGAAAATGAGAGAAGGGACAATGTTACTATCCTTTTACCACACTTGTGCTTCAAAGTAGCACCATGATCTTCATGATAGAGAGTCTCCTATGTTGTCACTTTCATATACTAGTGGGAATTTCACATTATAGAACTTGGCTTGTATATTCCAATGATGGGCTTCCTCAAAATTCCCTAGGTCTTCGTGAGCAAGCGAGTTGGATGCACACCCACTTAGTTTCCTTTGTTGAGCTTTCATACACTTATAGCTCTAGTGCATCCATTGAATGGCAATCCCTACTCACTCACATTGATATCTATTGCTGGGCATCTCCATAGCCCATTGATACGCCTAGTTGATGTGAGACTATCTTCTCCTTTTTGTCTTCTCCACAACCACCATTCTATTCCACTTATAGTGCTATGTCCATGGCTCACGCTCATGTATTGCGTGAAGATTGAAAAAGTTTGAGAACATCAAAAGTATGAGACAATTCCTTGGCTTGTCATTGGGGTTGTGCATGATTTAAATATTTTGTGTGGTGAAGATGGAGCATAGCCAGACAATATGATTTTGTAGGGATAACTCTCTTTGTCCATGTTATTTTGAGAAGCCATGATTGCTTTGTTAGTATGCTTGAAGTATTATTATTTTTATGTCAATATTAAACTTTTGTATTGAATCTTTCGGATCTAAACATTCATGCCACAATAAAGAAAATTACATTGAGAATTATGCTAGGTAGCATTCCACATCAAAAATTCTGTTTTTATCATTTACCTACTCGAGGACGAGCAGGAATTAAGCTTGGGGATGCTTGATACGTCTCCAACGTATCTATAATTTTTGATTGTTCCATGCTATTATATTATCTGTTTTGGATGTTTAATGGGCTTTAATTTACCTTTTTATATTATTTTTGGGACTAACCTACTCACCCAAGGCCCAGTGCAAATTGCTATTTTTTTTGCCTATTTCAGTGTTTCCAAGAAAAGGAATATCAAACGGAATCCAAACGTAATGAAACCTTCGGGAGAGTTAATTTTGGAACAAACGTGATCCAGGGGACTTGGAGTAGACGTCAGGAAAGAAGCGAGGAGGCCACGAGGCAGGGAGGTGCGCCTGCCCCCTGGGCACGCCCCCACTCTCGTGGGCCCCTCGCAACTCCACCGACCTACTTCTTCCTCCTATATATATCCATATACCCCAAAAACATCCAGGAGCACCACAAAATCCTATTTCCACCACCGCAACCTTCTGTACCCAAGAGATCCCATCTTGGGGCCTTTTCTGGAGCTCCGTCGGAGGGGGAATCGATCACGGAGGGCTTCTACATCAACACCATAGCCTCTCCGATGATGTGTGAGTAGTTTACCACAGACCTTCAGGTCCATAGTTATTAGCTAGATGGCTTCTTCTCTCTCTTTGGATCTCAATACAGTGTTCTCCTCGATCTTCTTGGAGATCTATTTGATGTAACTCTTTTTGTGGTGTGTTTGCCGAGATCCGATGAATTGTGGGTCTATGATCAATTTTATCTATGAACAATATTTGATTCTTCTCTGAAATCTTTTATGTATGATTGGTTATCTTTGCAAGTCTCTTTGAATTATCAGTTTGGTTTGGCCTACTAGATTGATCTTTCTTGCAATGGGAGAAGTGCTTAGCTTTGGGTTCAATCTTGCGGTATCCTTTCCCAGTGACAGCAGGGGCAGCAAGGCACGTATTGTATTATTGCCATCGAGGATAAAAAGATGTGGTTTATATCATATTGCTTGAGTTTATCCCTCTACATCATGTCATCTTGCCTAATGTGTTACTCTGTTCTTATGAACTTAATACTCTAGATGCATGCTAGATAGCGGTCGATGTGTGGAGTAATAGTAGTAGATGCAAAATCGTTTCGGTATACTTGTCGCAGACGTGATGCCTATATACATGATCATGCCTATATATTCTCATAATTATGCACTTTTCTATCAATTGCTTGACAGTAATTCGTTCACCCACCGTAATACTTATGCTATCTTGAGAGAAGCCACTAGTGAAACCTATGACCCCCAGGTCTATCTTTTATCATATAAGTTTCCAATCTATTTTATTTTGCAATCTTTACTTTCAATCTATATAATAAAAATACCAAAAATATTTATCTTATCACCTCTATTAGATCTCACTCTCGTAAGTGACCGTGAAGGGATTGACAACCCGTTTATCGCGTTGGTTGCGAGGTTCTTATTTGTTTGTGCAGGCACAAGGGACTTGCGTGTAGTCTCTTGGATTGATACCTTGGTTCTCAAAAACTGAGGGAAATACTTATGCTACTTTGTTGCATCACACTTTCCTCTTCAAGGGAAAACCAACGCAGTGCTCAAGAGGTAGTTGGATGTACTTACGACCGGAAATGATTTCGCCTGTATAATTGTATTTTTTGAGCACTACTGTATGTATTTCTATATTTGAGTGCTCGCCCGTCGCACACGACCTCATTTTGCCGAGCGTGTGTGCGAGGAGGGCATATCCCCAACGGTTTCTGGGTCGTGTAGGAAGGACCCCCCTATCCCCCACACTCACTTGGCGACGGTTTCGAATGCCGTCGCGGAAAGGGGTTAAAAACCGTTTGTTTAGGACCGACGCACACCAGTGTAAGTGTCACAACCCCAAACTTTAAGAAACGATATCTTAGGTTTCTTGCCAAAACATAGTTCATACGGTGTCGTCTCAACGGATTTATACGGTGCCCTATTTAACGTGAATGCAGATGTCTCTAATGCATAACCCCAAAACGATAGTTGTAAATCAGTAAGAGACATCATAGATCACACCATATCTAATAAAGTATGGTTACGACATTCGGACACAACATTATGCTATGGTTTTCCAGGTGGCATGAGTTGTGAAACTATTCCACATTGTTTTAAGTGAAGGCCAAACTCGTAACTCAAATATTCGCCTCCTCGATCAGATCGTAGAAACTTTATTTTCTTGTTACGATGATTCTCCACTTCATTCTGAAATTCTTTGAACTTTTCAAATCTTTCAGACTTGTGTTTCATTAAGTAGATATACACATATCTGCTCAAATCATCTGTGAGGGTCAGAAAATAACGATACCCGCCGCATGCCTCAACACTCATTGGACCACATACATCGGTATGTATTATTTTCAACAAGGCATTGGCTCGCTCCATTGTTCCGGAGAATGGAGTTTTAGTCATCTTGCCCATGAGGCATGGTTCGCAAGTATCAAATGATTCATAATCAAGTGATTCCAAAAGCCCATATGTATGGAGTTTCTTCATGCGCTTTACACCAATATGACCTAAACGGCAGTGCCACAAATATGTTGCACTATCATTATCAACTTTGCATCTTTTGGCATCAATATTATGAATATGTGTATCACCACAATCAAGATTCAACAAAAATAGACCACTCTTCATGGGTGCATGACCATAAAAGATATTACTCATATAAATAGAACAACTGTTATTCTCTGATTTAAATGAATAACCATCTCACACTAAACAAGATTCAGATATAATGTTCATGCTCAATCACTACAAAAAAGACACATCCGTGACATTTTGGGCCGAACGAATTTTTTTTCTATGATACATATGACACTTTTATGATGATAATTGTGACAAAACCTGGTATCATCATAGATGTGGTGGGCTCCTACTTCTATGACAAAAAATCATGACAGAAAATGGGCTTTTCGTCCTGGGCGAGCCGGAGACGCAGCTGCATGACATTCTTTGGGCCGTCCATGACGGAAAAAACCGTGGTAGAAGTGAGGGGGAGGAAAATTTCGGGGAGTTCCCGGTTACGGTGGGAGGTCGGGGGCCGAGCGATGCATGTTTCTCTCATACACGTACGCGCGTGTGTGCGAGACATTGGCTCTAACTGAACCCAAGCGAGGCGGTGGGCTCTAACTGAACCCGAGCGATTGCACTGCAGGCTACGCGTTACTGAACCCGAGCGATCGATCGATGGCTGTTAACTGAACCCGATCGAGCGATTCCTTCGCTACTGCTGCTAACTGAAGCCGATCCATTGGATGAACAGTGAGCGTTGCGGGGGGGGGGGGTTGGATGAACAGTGAGCGGTGGCGTTGCCTCTGGATGAACAGGACCCCGTGGTGTGGTGGAGGGCTGGATGAAGAGTAGACGGTGGAGGGGTGGCCGTGGAGGGGTGGTTGAACAGGACCCCGTGGTGTGGAGGGCTGGATGAACAGTAGACGGTGGAGGGGTGCCCGTGGAGGGGTGGTTGAACAGTAGCCGGTGGAGTAGCGCATGGTGGAGGCTAGATGAACAGGAGCCCATGAAGGCTGGAGGAGGTCGACGATAGCCCGTGGAGGCTGGAGGAGGTCGACGGTGGAGATGAACAGTATCCCGTGGAGTCCCATTTTGCGGTACGCCACACCCCTCCCGATGAACAGGACCCCCGTTTCGACCGTAGGAGGTCCGTTTCATCCGTTTTGCGGTACGCCACACCCCTCCCGATCAACAGGACCCCCGTTTCGACCATAGGAGGTCAGTTTCCTCCGTTTGCGGTACGCCACACCCCTCCCGATGGATAGAACCCCAGTTTCGACCGTAGGAGGTCCGTTTCCTCCATTTTGCGGTACGCCAGACCTCTCCCGATCAACAGGAGCCCGTTCCGAACGTAGGAGGCCCGTTCCCTCTGTTGTGCGGTACGCCAGGCCTCGTTTCCATCGCCTGTTCCGTCCAAGCCCTCCAGATGAACACGACCACGCATTCCGTTCCGACCCAGCCGGTTGGCTCCCACGCGTTCCGTTGCCTCCCGATGAACGCGACGCATTCCGTTGCCTCCCCATGAACACGACGACGACGCAGTTTCTCCATTCCGACCCAGCCATGTACACGAGCCCTGGCCGTACGTATGCGCGAGTAGGCGTTTGAGACCCCGCCCGTATGTACACATATGTGGCCGTATTTTCTTTCTTGCACCCTGGCCGCTGTACGTACGTGTACATGCTACGTGCGCGCCTCTACTACGACACGTATGCGCCTCTACTACGACATGTGCGCGCCTCTACATCCACCAGTATATATGTACGTACACGTTCGCGACCAGAATGACAACGCTACGTACGCTTTGACCAGGTGGATCCTGACTGTCAGGCACTTCCTTGAGTGCGAAGATGTAGTTGGTGGGTCCCAGCAGTCAGGGGGGGCGAATCATTTTTTTTGCCCGGACGCACTTCCTTGCGTGCGAAGATGTAGCTGGTGGGTCCCAGCAGTCAGGGGGGGGGCGAATCGTTTTTTTTGCTTGGACGCACTTCCTTGCGTGCGAAGATGTAGATGGTGGGTCCTAGCAGTCAGGGGGAAACGTTTTTTTACGAAATACAGTGGCCCGTCTGGTGGGTCCCAGCTGTCAGGTGGAGGAAACATTATTTTCCGCGTAATAAGGAGGCACTTCCTTGCTGCGGCCGCGGACCCAGCTGTCAGCCTCTCCACGTAGAGTCCACGTCCGATGGAAGTCGTTCCTTGACCATGTTGACCACGCCGCGCCGAGAGCACCAGGGTGGTGGACGACGGCGAGGCCTAGGAAGGGGACGACGCGGAGCCGGGGAAGACGCGATAGTGGCAGCCCGCGCGGAGAGGAGTACGAGGGTTCACTGGTTCGGCTGCGGTGTGAGGCTGCCGTCACCGCAGGGCCTGGCCAGCGATGGGAATAGTAGGGGGCGGTGAGGCCTCCGCAGCAGCACATCCGGCCACGGGAGGCAGGAGCATGTGGCATGACCGGCGCTGCTTTGGGCGGCTGGAGCAAGAAGACCAGAGGTTGATGAAGCACTACGGCCGTTGGATGGACATCGTACGGTCACTGGAGCTAGAATCGTTTATATTGACTAAGTTGACAAAGCCCTCCGTGCCCGTCAACTTAGTAGGCCCACAAGTCAGCCTCCCACCAAGGTGGGTCCCAGCTAACAGGGGGTATTCATTTTTTTGTGCGTAATAAGGTGGCACTCCCGGTGGGTCCGAGCTGACAGCAGGGGGAACATTTTTTTCACGAAATACGGTGGCCCGTCGGGTGGGTCCCAGCAGTCAGGGGCAAACGTTTTTTCGCAAAATACTGGTGGGCGTCCGGTGGGTCCCAGTTGTCAGGTGGAGGAATAATTATTTTCCGCGTAATAAGGAGGCACTTCCTTGCGGTTGCCGTGGACCCAGCTGTCAGCCTCTCCACGTACAGTATTCTTCCGATGGAATTCGGTCGTTGGCCACATTGACCATGCCGTGCCGAGAGCACCACGGTGGTGGACGACGGCGAGGCCTAGGAAGGGGACGACGCAGAGCCGGGGAACACGCGGCAGTGGATGCCCACGCGGAGAGGAGTACGAGGGTTCACTGGTTTGGCTGTGCTGCAGTCACCGCAGAATAACAGGGGGTGTGGGTGAGTGGAGTGGAGGGATGGCCTGGCCAGCGGTGGGAGTAGTATGGGGGCGGCGAGGCCTTCGCGGCAGCACAGCCGGCCACGGGAGGCAGGAGCAGGCGGCACGACTGGCGCTGCTTTGGGCGGCTGGAGCAAGAAGACCAGAGGTTGAAGAAGCACTACGGCCGTTGGATGGACATCGTACGGTCAGTCGAGCTAGAATCGTGCATATTGACTAAGTTGACAAAGCCCTTCGTCCCCGTCAACTTAGTAGGCCCACTATACTGGGTCCCAGCTAGCAGGGGGAGTATTCATTTTTGTGTGCGTAATAAGGAGGCACTTCCTTGCGTGCGAAGATATAGCTGGTGGGTCCGAGCTGTCAGCAATGGTAACGTTTTTTTCGCGAAATACAGAGGCCCTTTCGGTGGGTCCCAGATGTCAGGTGGAGGAATCATTATTTTGCGCGTAATAAGGAGGCATTTCCTTGCGTGCGGCCGTGGACCCAGCTGTCAGCCTCTCCACGTACAGTCCACTTCAGATGCATGTCAGTCGTTGACCACGTTGACCACGCCACACCTAGAGCACCAGGGCGGTGGACGATGACGAGGCCTAGGAAGGGAACGACACAGAGGCAGGGAAGACTTGGCAGTTGTTTTTGTTTCCCACGCGGAGGGGGGTACGACTGTACGAGGGTTTACTGGTTCGTCTGTCGTCGCCGGAGAATAACAACAGGTGTGGGTGAGTAGAGGGATGGCTAGGCCAGCGATGGGAGTATGGTGGGGCGGTGAGGCCTGCGCGGTAGCATAGCCGGCCGCGGGGAGGAGGGAGCAGGCAGTCCCGCCGGCGCTTGTTTGAGCGGCTGGAGCAGGAAGAGCAGAGATTGAAGAAGCACGACGGCCATTGGATGGACATCCAACAGTATACAGGCCATCTGTGGAAAGCCTCAAATCTGTGGAAAACAGCATACAGCCCATCTGCCATTATTTCAAATAATTTACAGCCCATTTGCTAACTCTTACGGGTTTTTTGGAGCCCATATTCTTTTTGTTAGCAT
The DNA here is from genome assembly GCF_018294505.1 of Triticum aestivum. Lineage (NCBI taxonomy): Eukaryota > Viridiplantae > Streptophyta > Magnoliopsida > Poales > Poaceae > Triticum > Triticum aestivum. The sequence goes on from NC_057812.1 coordinate 294,087,669, forward strand.
TACAGCCCATATTGTGGCCACGGTTAAAAAATTATACAAAATTTTGCATATGTCGGTGCGGTCTGAACTGTTTTTAATCCCAAAATTTCGAGTCACATTCAGACTGATTTTAAAAATAAATGTATATCAATATAAAATCCAATAAATTGTCCACGCATAAAAATCAATGCAATTTAAAATCTTGAAATGAAAAAAAAGATATTTGAAACTAATTGCCGGTTTGATGTGTTTTAAAAATGTACAACCCATTTCTCATTACTGATAGGCCATTTTCTCGGCCAGCCGAATGAAGCTCTCCTCGTCTTGAAAGATTTACAGCCCAAGAGGCGTGATAAAGCGACTTACTTGAGAAATCACAAAAAAACTAGGCTAGCCATTTTCAGAAAGAAAAAAAAACTACTGGGCTGGTCTGTGGTAAACATAAAAGAAAAGGTTGTCTAGACAGGCCAGAGTGTCCCGCACAGCCCAGTTGACACCCTGCTTCCGTCTCAAAAACAAATTAGATAAATGCCACTCCAATTATGGCGATTCATAAAAATGCCACTGCAATTTCCAAACTTTGAAAAATGCCACTGCAATTTTTGCAAACTTTGAAAAACGCCACTGTAGTTTGCAAACTTTGAAAAACGCCACTCCAGACTTCGAAAAATGCCACTAGAAATGGCATGAAATGGCATTTTTCAAAGTTTGGAAATGGCAGTGGCATTTCTCGGATACACTAGATTTGGAGTGGCATTTATCAAATTAAACCAAAACAAAAATAACTGGACGAGCTGTTGGGTCCCTGGTGTCAGCCGCTCGTTGTGCAATTCTCTCGTTTATTGACTATGTTGACAATGGCATGGGACCCAGATGTCAGAAATCCACTAGGAGGAGCCATTTTTTATTGGCTTAAAATAAGGAGGCACTTGCTTGCGTACTGCCATGACCTTGGCGGGTCCCTGCTGTCATCCTCTCCATGTACAATCATCTCCTAATTGTGTACGCGTCAACTGTTGGAAATGTGCCCTAGAGGCAATAATAAAATGGTTATTATTATATTTCTTTGTTCATGATAATTGTCTATTGTTCATGCTATAATTGTGTTATCTGGAAATCTTAATACATGTGTGAATACATAGACCACAACACGTCCCTAGTGAGCCTCTAGTTGACTAGCTCGTTGATCAAAAGATAGTCATGGTTTCCTGACTATGGACATTGGATGTCATTGATAACGTGATCACATCATTAGGAGAATGATGTGATGGACAAGACCCAATCCTAAGCATAGCTCAAAGATCGTGTAGTTCGTTTGCTATAGCTTTTCCGAATGTCAAGTATCATTTCCTTAGACCATGAGATTGTGCAACTCCCGGATACCGTAGGAGTGCTTTGGGTGTGCCAAACATCACAACGTAACTAGGTGACTATAAAGGTACACTACAGGTATCTCCAAAAGTGTCTGTTGGGTTGGCACGAATCGAGACTGGGATTTGTCACTCGTATGACGGAGAGGTATCTCTGGGCCCACTCGGTAATGCATCGTAATAATGAGCTCAATGTGACCAAGTGGTTGATCATGGGATCATGCATTACGGTACGAGTAAAGTGACTTGCCGGTAACGAGATTGAACGAGGTATTGGGATACCGACGATCGAGTCTCGGGCAAGTAACGTACCGATTGACTAAGGGAATTGTATACGGGATTGATTGAATCCTCGATATCGTGGTTCATCCGATGAGATCATCGAGGAGCATGTGGAAGCCAACATGGGTATCCAGATCCCACTGTTGGTTATTGACCGGAGAGTCATCTCGGTCATGTCTGTGTGTCTCCCGAACCCGTAGGGTCTACACACTTAAGGTTCGGTGACGCTAGGGTTGTTGAGATATTAGTATACGGTAACCCAAAAGTTGTTCGGAGTCCCGGATGAGATCCCGGACGTCATGAGGAGTTCCAGAATGGTCCGGAGATGAAGATTTATATATAGGAAGTCAAGTTTCGGCCATCGGGAAGGTTTCGGGGTAATCGGTATTGTACCGGGACCACCGGAAGGGTCCCGGGGGTCCACCGGGTGGGGCCGCCTACCCCGGAGGGCCCCATGGGCTGAAGTGGGAGGGGAACCAGCCCCTAGTGGGCTGGTGCGCCCCCCCATGGGCCTTCTCTGCACCTAGGGTTGGAAACCCTAGGGGTGGGGGCGCCCCACTTGGCTTGGGGGGCACTCCACCCCCCTTGGCGGCCGCCCCCCTTGGAGATTGCATCTCCTAGGGCTGGCGCCCCCCTAGGGGTCCTATATATAGTGGGGTGGAGGAAGGGCAGCCGAACCCTAGCCCCTGGCGCCTCCCTCTCCCTCCCGTGACACTCCTCCCTCTCCCTGAGCTTGGCGAAGCCCTGCCAAGATCACCATTGCTTCCACCACCACGCCGTCGTGCTGCTGGATATTCATCAACCTCTCCTTCCCCTTGCTGGATCAAGTTGGAGGAGACGTCTTCCCAACCATACCTGTGTTGAACGCGGAGGTGTCATTCGTTCGGCGCTAGGTGATCGGTGATTTGGATCACGATGAGTACGACTCCATCAACCCCGTTCTCTTGAATGCTTCCGCGCGCGATCTACAAGGGTATGTAGATGCACTCCCCTCTCCCTTGTTGCTAGATGACTCCATAGATTGATCTTGGTGATGCGTAGAAAATTTTAAAATTCTGCTATGTTCCCCAACAGTGGTACCAGAGCTAGGTCTATGCGTACTTTCTATGCACGATTAGAACACAAAGCGGTTGTGGGCGTTGATATTGTCAACTTGCTTGCTGTTACTAGTCCTATCTTGATTCGGTGGCATCATGGGATGAAGCGGCCCGGACCAACCTTACACGTACGTGAAAGTGCAACTATCCCTAGGTGGTTTTGGTAATTCATAACAACATATAGCTCATTGAGCTAATGCTATTCCAAGATGATTATTTCAGGAAAGCTCAATGATTGGCATGGCATGGATGTGAAAGTGGAACCCTCAAAATGCTAAGGACAAAGGATTAGCTCAAGCTCAAAAGCTCAAGACTCTTCATTTTATATTTTAGTGATCCAAGATCACATTGAGTCTTTAGGAAAAGCCAATACTATCAAGGAGGGATGAGGTGTTGCTTAATGAGCCTCTTGCTTCATGTGCTTAGTGATATGCTCCAAAACCCTCAACTACTTTCCCATATCCACATATGACCTAAACCCTAAGCCAAACTCGGTCCTACCGATTCTTCCTATCCGACGCCACTGAGTTTCTCTTGTCATTAGCCACTGCCAAAACCCTAGCAATTCGGTTCTACCGATAAGGATCTCGGTCTCACCGAGATGGGGTTGCAAACTCTCTGTTTCCCTTTCGTAACTTTTCGGTCTCACCGAAAGAGCAAATCGGTCCCACCGAGATTGCAATGTAAACTTAGTGTTTCCCCTTTGTAACTTTTCGGTCTCACCGAGTTCCACTCGGTCTCACCGAAAGAGCAAATCGGTCCCACCGAGTTTGCCTGACCAACTCTCTGGTTAGCTAATTACCAAATTCGGTCTCACCGAGTTTGTGTAATCGGTCTCAACGAGATTACGTTATGCCCAAACCCTAACCATATCGGTCCTACCGAGTTGCATGTCAGTCCCACCGAAAATCTCTAACGGTCACTAGGTTTACATTTTTGGTCCGACCGAGCTTATTGATTCGGTCCCACCGAGATTGGAAAACTGTGTAACGGTTGGATTTTGTGTGGAGGCTATATATACCCCTCCACCTCCTCTTCATTCGAAGAGAGAGCCATCGGAACACACACACCATTCCAACTCATATGTTCTGAGAGAGAACCACCTACTCATGTGTTGAGACCAAGATATTCCATTCCTACCATATGAATCTTGATCTCTAGCCTTCCCAAGTTGCTTTCCACTCAAATCTTCTTTCCACCAAATCCAAATCCTATGAGAGAGAGTTGAGTGTTGGGGAGACTATCATTTGAAGCACAAGAGCAAGGAGTTCATTACCTACACTTGGGAGCCTCCGACAAGATTGTGGAGTTGAACCAAGGAGTTTGTAAGGGCAAGGAGATCACCTACTTCGTGAAGATCTACCGCTAGTGAGGCAAGTCCTGTGTGGGCGATGGCCATGGTGGGATAGACAAGGTTGCTTCTTCGTGGACCCTTTGTGGGTGGTTGCTTCTTCGTGGACCCTTCGTGGGTGGAGCCCTGTGTGGACTCGTGCAACCGTTACCCTTGGGTGGAGCCCTGTGTGGACTCGCGCAACTGTTACCCTTCGTGGGTTGAAGTCTCCATCAACGTGGATGTAGGATAGCACCACCTATCCGAACCACGGGAAAAACATCCGTGTCTCCAATTGCGTTTGAATTCTCCAAACCCTTCCCTTTACATTCTTGCAAGTTGCATGCTTTACTTTCCGCTGCCTATATACTCTTTGCATGCTTGCTTGAATCATGTGATTGCTTGACTTGTCCTAAATTAGCTAAAATCTGCCAAGAACTAAAATTGGGAAAAGGTTAAGTTTTTATTTGGTCAAGTAGTCTAATCACCCCCCTCTAGACATACTTTCGATCCTACAAGTGGTATCAGAGCTTTGGTCTCCATTTGCTTGATCTCCATAGCTTTTGGTGGTCATAGCCTTGGTTTCACAACCTAGGAGAGTATGGCGTCTAGCGAGGGAAATTATCACCGTAGAGGTCCTTACTTTGATGTTACTAATTTTGCTAGTTGGAAGCATAAAATGAAAATGCATATTCTTGGACATAACCCCGCCGTTTGGGCTATTGTGTGTGTTGGTTTGCAAGGTGACTTCTTTGATGGGAGAGAACCAAACCTGAAGCTACCGCGGATGAGTTGAAGATGTTGCAATACAATGCTCAAGCTTGTGATATTCTCTTCAACGGATTGTGCCCCGAAGAATTCAACAAAATTAGCCATCTTGAGAATGCAAAGGAAATTTGGGACACTTTGATTGATATGCACGAAGGTACCGATTCCGTCAAGGAATCCAAGTTGGATGTGCTTTAAAGCCAACTTGACAAGTTCAAGATGAAGGATGGTGAAGGTGTCGCTGAAATGTACTCTAGGCTTGCTCTCATCACAAATGAGATTGCCGGCTTAGGAAGTGAAGAGATGACCGATAGATTCATCATCAAGAAGATTCTAAGAGTCTTGGATGGAAAATATGATACCGTGTGCACATTGATCCAAATGATGCCCAATTACAAAGATCTCAAGCCAACGGAGGTGATTGGAAGAATTGTTGCTCATGAGATGTCACTTAAGGATAAAGAGGAACTTCACAACAAATCAAGTGGTGCCTATAAAGCCTCATGTGAAGCCCCTACATCATCAAGTGAGAAACAAGACTTCAATGAAAAATTGAGCTTAATGGTGAAGAACTTCAACAAGTTCTACAAGAGTAGAAGCAAAGATAGAAGCTTCAAGTCAAGATCCTACAATGACAAAAGATCTTCTAGTCGAGAGTGAAACTGCTACAATTGTGGAAGACCCGGACACTATTCCAATGAGTGTACGGCTCCCTACAAGAGAAGAGAAGATTCTCCAAGAAGAAGAAGCAAAGAATCACCACCAAGAGAGAGAAGGAGTAGAGATGATCGTTATGAATGAAGATACTCACGGAGAAGCAAGGATTCGGAAAGGAAGGAAAAATCATCAAGGAGCTACACAAGACGAAGACATCAAGCTCATGTTGGTGAATGGGTATCCGGCTCCAACTCCGACAGCCACTCCGAGAGAAGTTATCACTCCGACTCCGAAGATACTCAAGATGAAGGTGCTGCCGGTCTAGCACTTGTGTCAACCAACTCCTACGACATATTTGACTCACCAAATGAAGGAATTGGAAGATGCTTCATGGCCAAAGGTCCTAAGGTAACACACCCCGAGTATGTTGATTTCAATAGTGATGAAGATGACTTGTTAGGTGATGATTTGCTTGTTGACAACTCTAGTGATGAATACTATGATGAAAGACCAATTAATCATGCTAATCAAGATAAAACGAATGACAATGATAAGGAGAAGATTGAGGCTCTAACTAAAGAACTAAAAACTCTTAAGTTAGCTCATGACACTATCTTCGAAGATCATCGAGAACTTTTAAGAGCTCATGAGAAATTACGCTTTGAAAAGCTCAATCTTGAGCAAGAGCATGAGTTCTTAAAGGCAATCAATGATGATCTCTGCAAGAAAAGTTCTTCTTACATTGCCAAGCGTTTACTCTTATCTACTTACATGCCTCAAGTCAAGTCTAGTAACAAGAAAGATTCTTCCTCTAGCAGTAACAATGATCATGTTAAATCCAATATTGTTGCTTCTAGTAGTTCTCTTGATTCCACTAATGATTCTCTTAGCCAAGTTACACTTGAGCAAGAAAATAGTTTATTGAAGGGAATTATAGAGAAAGGAGTGTACAAAAGCCTTCCCGGGAGTAAGCAATTCGAGGAAATTGTGCGCAAGCAAGGAATGCACCGGAAGAATCAAGGTGTTGGTTTTAAACGAAAGTTCAATGCCAATGGAGTTGAGTGGGAAGAAGATCAATACCCCAAGAAAAAGTTTGTCCCTCAACAAGAGAAGTATGATGCTTCTTTCAAGGGGACACAAGCTCAAGATGATCTTCCACCACAAGACTACGAGCAAAAAGGCAAGGACAAGCTTCAAGAGGAAATTGATGCATTTGAAGAAGCTCCTAAGACCTTAGTCAAGTGTATTCCCAAGACTACTTCAAGTTCCACTTCATCAAGTACGACTACAACTCCAAGGATTCCCATCAAGATGATGTGGATCCAAAAGAAGAAGAACTAGAAAGTTCTTGAGGGTGACTCCGCCAACATACTTCACTCTTATCATTTTGGCAAGAACAAGTGCAATCAACTTCCACATCTTGCACTAGTTCAAGGAGTCACAAACCCTCTTGTTGGTAAGACAAGGGACAAGGTAACCTAAAAGTTTTCATGGACATCATCTTTTGTGTGCATCACTCTATGTCTATGGATATCCTTGTTTGTTCCTTGTGGGACTAACCCATGTAGGTATTGAAAGTGCAATTCACTCAAATGGATAGCTCCAAGAGATCTACATCAACATTGAGCATCCACATCTTCAATATCTACATGAAGTCATCATCGACAAAACCCAAGGTTAGTTCATCCCTCTTAGGGAGGATATCACATCTAGGGGGAGCTTTACTCTAAGACTTGAGCTAAAGCAACTCTAAAGATGTGAACACAATAATGCTTTATGTAAAAGTGGTAACCCCACTTGAGCTTAAACGATGAGTATGACCTATGATCAAGTGTTCTCACTTGACTCCTAAGTCAATATACCCATATATAGATGACCTAGTCATCGCAAATTGCTTGATAGATGCTAGAATTGGTTGTGCATGCCTTGTCACATATTTCATTTGCCATCTTATTGTGTGAGCATGCTGGTTGCATATTTTACTCATTCGAGGACATCCACTTGTTGTTTTGATTGTTTGGTTTTATCTTCTTTTGCCAAGTGGATGGACAAGAATGCCTAAGAACCTCCTCTAGCTATCTATGCTTTTCTCGTCTCAAACTCTATTCATGCTGCATCACAAAATTTGATCAAGTCAGATTCGAACCACTCTGTGTGAGGAGCGCTCGGAGTCCCCGATTCGTCAAAGACTTAAACTTCCAAAACCTCTTTATGATTCTCGGTCTGACCGATACTCCACTTTCGGTCCTACTGAGATCATTAAGTTGATCTAGGTTTTCGATCTCAGTGCAACCGATTTGAACCTTTCGGTCACACCGAGTTTCAGTAACTGCGCGCAGTTATGAATCTCGGTGCCACCGAGTCGTTCCACTCGGTCACACCGACAGGGTCGGGCTATATATAGTCACGGGCAAAATTTGGAAATTTCTCCGAACCCCTTCGCCCGCGCGATAGCCTGCTCTGCCCTCGTGGTCTCCGGATCGTCTTCTCGCCGCCAGCCGCCTCCAGTCGCTGGTCTCCGTCGCCGTCAACGGGAATTCTGCCCCGCCGTTGCCGCCGTAGCAAGTCTCCGCCGAACTAGGGTATGGACTTGATCAAAGTGCTATTCCCCGTCCAATTCCTAGCACATTGTGTTCTTCATGATTCTTGCCACGATTGAAACACTCCTATCCAGTCAAAACGCCCGTAGATTAGCTTTGATTCGAAAATTTTAGGGTTAGGTTTCTGCCGAAACCATCTCGGACCCACCGAGTTGAAAAACTCGGTCCCACCGGTTTGGCTTATGCCATTGCACAAGTGAGACTCGGTCTGACCGAGAATTACTTATCGGTGTGACCGATTTTGGAACTCTGTGAAACCCTAGCAGTCTCGGTGCCACCGAACTATGACTCGGTCTTACCGAGTTCACTAGTTTAGGTTCCAAAACTGCTTCGGTATCACCGAGTTTGAAGATCGGTAGATCCGAGATGATTTCAGTGAGAAACTAAAACTAAGTTTTTGGATCATTCTTTTGCAAAAATCTCTGCATTTTGTGATGCTCATTCTTTCTACCTCATCTATAATCTGTTCACAGGGTCAGCAGTCAGTTTGCAGCATGTCTGATCAATGTGATAGCCAAAACATGTCAGAGCAGCAGGTGCACATGAGTGAGGGCACTAGTCCCTCAAGTTCTTCAGATGAGGGCAGCAGGAGCACCCCTATCAACTTGCCAAAGGCTGCCACGAGACAGAGGAAGAAGAGGACTTCAGATTCCGAAGATGAGGACTATGTGGCAGAGGAAGAGGCCACTTCCAAGAGAGTTGAGCCAGCTCAAGGCACTAAGCCAGGCCTGAAAATCAAAAGGCCAGCAGGCAGGCAGCCCATGTCAAAGGCAAGAGCCTCAACTGAGAAGCCCACTCCCCAAGAGCCAGTTGCTGCAGAGGGCAAGAAAAGAAAGGAAAGGGTGAAGAAGACTGTGGCTAGAGTGCTTGGAAAAACTTCCATCATGGAAGAGGAAGAGGAAGAAGAGGTAGCTGCACCAGCACCCAAGGCACCCAAGCTGATGGGTGATGCCATAAGGTCAGGGGCTACTGCATCTAAGCCCAAAGCTGCCTCCAAGCCAAAACCAAAGAGGAATACAAGGAGCATTCCTGCAGCTGAGAAGAACAAGGCCCCAGTGCCTGAGACTGTTGCTGAAGAAGAGGAAGAGAATGTCCTGAGAAAGCTAAAGCCCAAGATCCCAGACCACAACGATGCTCATCCTGTGGCTGAGGATATGAAGCTCAGGAGAGATTCCGGGCTAAGAAAATGGAGAGAAGCAGACCCATACGCTTCAAGGAGAAGGACAACAGTTGACTACAGGTTTCACACCAAGGAGCAACAAGATTTCTATGAGACTGTGCTGCTAGATAAGAAGCCCATTGTCTGTGATATGCAATGGGTTGATTGGACATACATCAAGGACAATGAGGAGCACTATCCTGGAGTGCAAGACAACTTCATAGCTTGTGGAGTAGCTGACTTTGTTGGGCAGAAGCTCACAAAGTGGAATGAGGAACTCATCATGTAGTTCTACTCCACAGCTCACTTTTATCCAGATGGGAGGATCACATGGATGTCTGAGGGTACAAGGTACCAATCTACAATGGCTGAGTGGGCACAGATCATAAATGCCCCAGAGGAGCAAGATGATGACTTGGATATCTATGCCAAGAAGAAAATGGACCACAACTCAATGTCAAATATGTACAAGGAGATCCCAAATGAAGCACTTGATACCTTCAAGTTTGGCTCAGTACATTACCTTCTGTCAGGGCTCCCGACTATCAATTGGATCTTGAGGCACACCTTATTGCCTAAGTCTGGAGATCACAAGATGATCAGAGGCCATGCTATCAACTTGCTACATGTGTTTGATGTGCCTCAGAAGTTCAAGGTGATGAGCCTCATAGTGGAAACAATCAAGAGGACTGCAGCAGATCAGAAGAGGAGTTGCGGATATGCCCCTAAGATTCAGGAGCTCATCAACTCCAAGATGGGCACGGGCATATATTTATTGGACAAGGAACAATTGCCCATCCGTCCATATTTTGAGGACAATCAAGTTGTCATGACTGAGAAAGAGCCATCGTTTGCACAAGCTTACGCAAAGAAGGAGAAGGCGAGGAAGGAGAAAGCTGCCAAGATGCCAACTCAAGAGGAGGCATCTGAGTATTTCTTGAAGACTAAACAAGAGCAGCTTGGTTACTTGATTGCATCCACGCTGAGGATTGAGCAAAGTCTGGCCACCCTCACTCAAAATCAGCAGAGCCTAGAGAGAATCATGGAACAGAAGTTCTATGACTTGGATGTCAAAGTAACGAAAGTTCAGTCTGCAGTGGAGCAGCTCCAAGAGGACATGCAGGAGAGGAGAGGCAGGACTACTACTCATGCCTTTGCCAGAGTGCCAAGAGGTACGAGGTCGTCTGCCGTGCCAGTTGCTGACACAAGAGCCACCACCTCAGCACCAGCCACAGCCTCAGTTCCACCAGCTCCAGCATCTACTTCAGCTCCAACTCCAGCGTCTACTTCAGCATCTACCGAAGCCTTCGTCCTTGGAGTGATCCGGACTCCACCACCACCTGAAGATCAAACCTGAGTTTCGATCTAGTGCTATGCATTTTCTAGGAACTTTTTGGTAACTTGTTGCCAAAGGGGGAGAAGATGTATAGATCATAGGCTTCGAGAGAGAGAGAGTGTTGCTTTTCTCTCTTGCTTTATTTGGTGGTTTTTCAAACTTGTTTGCTTTTGAGTGCTTGCGATACTATGCTTGTGAGACATTGATGATCATGTGTTTGATCATAAGCTACACTTAATGTTTGCTGAATGCTATTATCTTATCCATCTTATGTGATCTTTCACTTTTCTTGGTGATGAGTGCATGTATTTCATTCTTATCATTTTAAGCGCTCCACCAAGATGTATGTGACATGGAAGAGTAACCCATGACTCTAACTCCTTGTGCATTTGCAGTCCAAAGCAAATTTTATATATGCACAAATTTAGGGGGAGCTCTTACTTATCACATACTTCTCAAAGCGACGATATATTTCATGCTTATTATCATTTGTCGAAGCTTTGATCTATATGTTGTCATCAATTACCAAAAAGGGGGAGATTGAAAGTGCAACTATCCCTAGGTGGTTTTGGTAATTCATAACAACATATAGCTCATTGAGCTAATGCTATTCCAAGATGATTATTTCAGGAAAGCTCAATGATTGGCATGGCATGGATGTGAAAGTGGAACCCTCAAAATGCTAAGGACAAAGGATTGGCTCAAGCTCAAAAGCTCAAGACTCTTCATTTTATATTTTAGTGATCCAAGATCACATTGAGTCTTTAGGAAAAGCCAATACTATCAAGGAGGGATGAGGTGTTGCTTAATGAGCCTCTTGCTTCATGTGCTTAGTGATATGCTCCAAAACCCTCAACTACTTTCCCATATCCACATATGACCTAAACCCTAAGCCAAACTCGGTCCTACCGATTCTTCCTATCCGGCGCCACTGAGTTTCACTTGTCATTAGCCACTGCCAAAACCCTAGCAATTCGGTTCTACCGATAAGGATCTCGGTCTCACCGAGATGGGGTTGCAAACTCTCTGTTTCCCTTTCGTAACTTTTCGGTCTCACCGAAAGAGCGAATCGGTCCCACCGAGATTGCAATGTAAACTTCAGTGTTTCCCCTTTGTAACTTTTCGGTCTCACCGAGTTCCACTCGGTCTCACCGAAAGAGCAAATCGGTCCCACCGAGTTTGCCTGACCAACTCTCTGGTTAGCTAATTACCAAATTCGGTCTCACCGAGTTTGTGTAATCGGTCTCACCGAGATTACGTTATGCCCAAACCCTAACCATATCGGTCCTACCGAGTTGCATGTCAGTCCCACCGAAAATCTCTAACGGTCACTAGGTTTACATTTTCGGTCCGACCGAGCTTATTGATTCGGTCCCACCGAGATTGGAAAACTGTGTAACGGTTGGATTTTGTGTGGAGGCTATATATACCCCTCCACCTCCTCTTCATTCGAAGAGAGAGCCATCAGAACACACACACCATTCCAACTCATATGTTCTGAGAGAGAACCACCTACTCATGTGTTGAGACCAAGATATTCCATTCCTACCATATGAATCTTGATCTCTAGCCTTCCCAAGTTGCTTTCCACTCAAATCTTCTTTCCACCAAATCCAAATCCTATGAGAGAGAGTTGAGTGTTGGGGAGACTATCATTTGAAGCACAAGAGCAAGGAGTTCATTACCTACACACCATTTGTTACTTCTTGGAGAGTGGTGTCTCCTAGATTGGCTAGGTGTCACTTGGGAGCCTCCGACAAGATTGTGGAGTTGAACCAAGGAGTTTGTAAGGGCAAGGAGATCGCCTACTTCGTGAAGATCTACCGCTAGTGAGGCAAGTCCTGTGTGGGCGATGGCCATGGTGGGATAGACAAGGTTGCTTCTTCGTGGACCCTTTGTGGGTGGTTGCTTCTTCGTGGACCCTTCGTGGGTGGAGCCCTGTGTGGACTCGCGCAACCGTTACCCTTGGGTGGAGCCCTGTGTGGACTCGCGCAACCGTTACCCTTCGTGGGTTGAAGTCTCCATCAACGTGGATGTAGGATAGCACCACCTATCCGAACCACGGGAAAAACATCCGTGTCTCCAATTGCGTTTGAATTCTCCAAACCCTTCCCTTTACATTCTTGCAAGTTGCATGCTTTACTTTCCGCTGCCTATATACTCTTTGCATGCTTGCTTGAATCATGTGATTGCTTGACTTGTCCTAAATTAGCTAAAATCTGCCAAGAACTAAAATTGGGAAAAGGTTAAGTTTTTATTTGGTCAAGTAGTCTAATCACCCCCTCTAGACATACTTTCGATCCTACAGTACGCTTACGTGAGACTGGTTCCACCGATTGACATGCACTACTTGCATAAGGTGGCTAGCGGGTGTTTGTCTCTCCCACTTTAGTCGGATCGGATTCGATGAAAAGGGTCCTTATGAAGGGTAAATAGAAATTGGCATATCACGTTGTGGTTTTGGTGTAGGTAAGAAATGTTCTTGCTAGAAACCTATAGCAGCCACGTAAAAACTTGCAACAACAATTAGAGGACGTCTAACTTGTTTTTGCAGCATGTGCCGTGTGATGTGATATGGCCAAAAGGATGTGATGAATGATATATGTGATGTATGAGATTGATCATGTTCTTGTAATAGGAATCACGACCTGCATGTCGATGAGTATGACAACCGGCAGGAGCCATAGGAGTTGTATTTATTTATTTATGACCAGCGTGTCAACATAAACCTCATATAATTACTTTACTTTATTGCTAAAGCGTTAGCCATAGTAGTAGAAGTAATAGATGACGAGACAACTTTAAGAAGACACGATGATGGAGATCATGATGATGGAGATCATGGTGTCATGTCGGTGACAACGATGATCATGGAGTCCCGAAGATGGAGATCAAAAGGAGCAAATGATATTGGCCATATCATGTCACTATTTGATTGCATGTGATGTTTATCATGTTTTACATCTTATTTGCTTATAACGATGGTAGCTTAAATAAGATGATCCCTCGTAATAATTTCAAGAAAGTGTTCCCCCTAACTGTGCACCGTTGCGAAGGTTTGTTGTTTCAAAGCACCACGTGATGATCTGGTGTGATAGATTCTAACGTTCGAATACAACGGGTGTAAGCCAGATTTACACACGCAATACACTTAGGTTGACTTGACGAGCCTAGCATGTACATACATGGCCTCGGAACACGGAAGACCGAAAGGTCGAGCATGAGTCGTATAGAAGATACGATCAACATGAAGATGTTCACCGATGTTGACTAGTCCGTCCCACGTGATGATCGGACACGGCCTAGTTGACTTGGATCATGTTTCACTTAGATGACTAGAGGGATGTCTATCTGAGTGGGAGTTCATTGAATAATTTGATTAGATGAACTTAATTATCATGAACTTAGTCTAAAATCTTTACACTATGTCTTGTAGATCAAATGGCCCATGCTAATGTTGCCCTCAACTTCAACGCGTTCCTAGAGAAAACCAAGCTGAAAGATGATGGCAGCAAGTATACGGACTGGGTATGGAACCTGAGGATCATCCTCATAGCTTCCAAGAAAGATTATGTCCTAGAAGCACCGCTAGGTGACGCACCCATCCCAGAGAACCACGACGTTATGAACGCTTGGCAGTCACGTGCTGCTGATTACTCCCTCGTTCAGTGCGGCATGCTTTACAGCTTAGAACCGGGGCTCCAAAAGCGTTTTGAGAGACATGGAGCATATGAGATGTTCGAAGAGCTGAAAATGGTTTTCCAAGCTCATGCCCGGGTCGAGAGATATGAAGTCTCCGACAAGTTCTTCAGTTGTAAGATGGAGGAAAATAGTTCTGTCAGGAGCACATACTCAAAATGTCTGGGTTGCATAACCGCTTGACTCAGCTGGGAGTTAATCTCCCGGATGACGCGGTCATTGACAGAATCCTTCAGTCGCTTCCACCGAGCTACAAGAGCTTTGTGATGAACTTCAATATGCAGGGGATGGAAAAGACCATTCCTGAGGTATATTCAATGCTGAAATCAGCAGAGGTGGAAATCAAAAAGGAACATCAAGTGTTGATGGTGAATAAAACCACTAAGTTCAAGAAAGGCAAGGGTAAGAAGAACTTCAAGAAGGACGGCAAGGGAGTTGCCGCGCCCTGGTAAGCAAGCTGCCGGGAAGAAGTCAAAGAATGGACCCAAGCCTGAGACTGAGTGTTTTTATTGCAAGGGAAGTGGTCACTGGAAGCGGAACTGCCCCAAATACTTAGCGGACAAGAAGGCCGGCAACACTAAAGGTATATGTGATATACATGTAATTGATGTGTACCTTACCAGTACTCGTAGTAGCTCCTGGGTATTTGATACCGGTGCGGTTGCTCACATTTGTAACTCAAAGCAGGAGCTGCGGAATAAGCGGAGATTGGCGAAGGACGAGGTGACGATGCGCGTCGGGAATGGTTCCAAGGTCGATGTGATCGCCGTCGGCACGCTGCCTCTACATTTACCTACGGGATTAGTTTTAAACCTCAATAATTGTTATTTAGTGCCAGCTTTGAGCATGAACATTGTATCAGGATCTCGTTTAATTCGAGATGGCTACTCATTTAAATCCGAGAATAATGGTTGTTCTATTTATATGAGAGATATGTTTTATGGTCATGCTCCGCTGGTGAATGGTTTATTCTTAATGAATCTCGAGCGTAATGTTACACATATTCATAGTGTGAATACCAAAAGATGTAAGGTTGATAATGATGGTTCCACATACTTGTGGCACTGCCGCCTTGGTCACATAGGTGTCAAACGCATGAAGAAGCTCCATGCAGATGGAATTTTGGAGTCTCTTGATTACGAATCATTTGACACGTGCGAACCATGCCTCATGGGTAAAATGACCAAGACTCCGTTCTCAGGAACAATGGAGCGAGCAACCAACTTATTGGAAATCATACATACTGATGTGTGCGGTCCAATGAGTGTTGAGGCTCGCGGTGGCTATCGTTATGTTCTCACCCTCACTGATGACTTGAGTATATTTGGGTATGTCTACTTAATGAAACACAAGTCTGAGACCTTTGAAAAGTTCAAGGAATTTTAGAGTGAGGTTGAGAATCAACGTGACAGGAAAATCAAGTTCTTGCGATCAGATCGTGGGGAGAATACTTGAGTCACGAATTTGGCACACACTTAAGGAAATGTGGAATAGTTTCACAACTCACGCCGCCTAGAACACCTCAGCGTAATGGTGTGTCCGAACATCGTAATCGCACTCTATTGGATATGGTGCGATCTATGATGTCTCTTACCGATTTACCGCTGTCATTTTGGGGCTATGCTTTAGAGACTGCCGCATTCACTTTAAATAGGGCTCCGTCGAAATCCGTTGAGACGACACCGTATGAATTATGGTTTGGGAAGAAACCTAAGCTGTCGTTTCTAAAAGTTTGGGGATGCGATGCTTATGTCAAGAAACTTCAACCTGAAAAGCTCGAACCCAAATCGGAAAAATGCGTCTTCATAGGATACCCTAAAGAAACTATTGGGTATACCTTCTACCTCAGATCCGAAGGCAAGATCTTTGTTGCCAAGAATGGATCCTTTCTAGAGAAAGAGTTTCTCTCGAAAGAAATAAGTGGGAGGAAAGTAGAACTTGATGAAGTATTACCTCTTGAACCGGAAGTGGCGCAGCTCAAGAAAATGTTCCTGAGGTGCCTGCACCGACTAGAGAGGAAGTTAATGATGATGATCATGAAACTTCAGATCAAGTTGCTACTGAACTTCGTAGGTCCACAAGGACACGTTCCGCACCAGAGTGGTACGGCAACCCTGTCTTGGAAATCATGTTGTTAGACAACGGTGAACCTTCGAACTATGAAGAAGCGATGGCGGGCCTAGATTCCGACAAATGGCTGGAAGCCATGAAATCCGAGATAGGATCCATGTATGGAAACGAAGTATGGACTTTGACTGACTTGCCCGATGATCGGCGAGCCATAGAAAATAAATGGATCTTTAAGAAGAAGACAGACGCGGATGGTAATGTGACCATCTATAAAGCTCGGCTTGTCGCTAAGGGTTATCGACAAGTTCAAGGGGTTGACTACGATGAGACTTTCTCACCCGTAGCGAAGCTGAAGTCCGTCCGAATCATGTTAGCAATTGCCGCATTCTATGATTATGAGATATGGAAAATGGACGTCAAAACGGCATTCCTTAATGGTTTCCTTAAGGAAGAATTGTATATGATGCAGCCAGAAGGTTTTGTCGATCCTAAGAATGCTGACAAGGTGTGCAAGCTCCAACGCTCGATCTATGGGCTGGTGCAAGCATCTCGGAGTTGGAACATTCGTTTTGATGAGATGATCAAAGCGTTTGGGTTTACACAGACTTATGGAGAAGCCTGCATTTACAAGAAAGTGAGTGGGAGCTCTGTAGCATTTCTCATATTGTATGTGGATGACATACTGTTGATGGGAAATGATATAGAATTCTTGGAAAGCATAAAGGCCTATTTGAACAAGTGTTTTTCAATGAAGGATCTTGGAGAAGCTGCTTACATATTAGGCATCAAGATCTATAGAGATAGATCGAGACGCCTCATTGGTCTTTCACAGAGTACGTACCTTGACAAGATATTGAAGAAGTTCAATATGGATCAGTCAAAGAAGGGGTTCTTGCCTGTATTGCAAGGTACGAGATTGAGCACGGCTCAATGCCCGACCATGGCACAAGATATAGAAAAGATGAGTGTCGTCCCCTATGCCTCGGCCATAGGGTCTATCATGTATGCTATGTTGTGTACCAGACCTGATGTAAACCTTTCCGTAAGTTTGGTAGGAAGGTACCAAAGTAATCCCGGCATGGAACACTGGACAGCGGTCAAGAATATCCTGAAGTACCTGAAGAGGACTAAGGATATGTTTCTCATTTATGGAGGTGATGAAGAGCTCGTCGTAAAGGGTTACGTCGATGCTAGCTTCGACACAGATCTGGATGACTCTAAGTCACAAACCGGATACGTGTATATTTTGAATGGTGGGGCAGTAAGCTAGTGCAGTTGCAAGCAAAGCGTTGTGGCGAGATCTACATGTGAAGCGGAGTACATGGCAGCCTCGGAGGTAGCACAAGAAGCAATCTGGGTGAAGGAGTTCATTACCGACCTAGGAGTCATTCCCAATGCGCCGGGCCCAATGACTCTCTTCTGTGACAACACTGGAGCTATTGCCCTTGCCAAGGAGCCCAGGTTTCACAGGAAGACAAGGCATATCAAGTGTTGCTTCAACTCCATTCGTGAAAGTGTTCAAAATGGAGACATAGATATTTGTAAAGTGCATACGGACCTGAATGTGGCAGATCCGTTGACTAAACCTCTCCCTAGAGCAAAACATGATCAACACCAGAACTGCATGGGTGTTCGATTCATCACAATGTAACTAGACTATTGACTCTAGTGCAAGTGGGAGACTGTTGGAAATATGCCCTAGAGGCAATAATAAAATGGTTATTATTATATTTCTTTGTTCATGATAATTGTCTAAATTTCATGCTATAATTGTGTTATCCGGAAATCATAATACATGTGTGAATACATAGACCACAACACGTCCCTAGTGAGCCTCTAGTTGACTAGCTCGTTGATCAAAAGATAGTCATGGTTTCCTGACTATGGACATTGGATGTCATTGATAACGGGATCACATCATTAGGAGAATGATGTGATGGACAAGACCCAATCCTAAGCATAGCGCAAAGATCGTGTAGTTCGTTTGCTATAGCTTTTCCGAATGTCAAGTATCATTTCCTTAGACCATGAGATTGTGCAACTCCCTGATACCGTAGGAGTGCTTTGGGTGTGCCAATCGTCACAACGTAACTGGGTGACTATAAAGGTACACTACGGGTATCTCCGAAAGTGTCTGTTGGGTTGGCATGAATCGAGACTGGGATTTGTCACTCCGTATGACAGAGAGGTATCTCTGGGCCCACTCGGTAATGCATCATCATAATGAGCTCAATGTGACCAAGTGGTTGATCATGGGATCATGCATTACGGTACGAGTAAAGTGACTTGCCGGTAACGAGATTGAACGAGGTATTGGGATACCGACGATCAAGTCTCGGGCAAGTAAAGTACCGATTGACAAAGGGAATTGTATACCGGATTGATTGAATCCTCGATATCGTGGTTCATCCGATGAGATCATCGAGGAGCATGCGGGAGCCAACATGGGTATCCAGATCCCGCTGTTGGTTATTAACCAGAGAGTCATCTCGGTCATGTCTGCGTGTCTCCCGAACCGTAGGGTCTACACACTTAAGGTTCGGTGATGCTAGGGTTTTTGAGATATTAGTATACGGTAACCCGAAAGTTTTTCGGAGTCCCAGATGAGATCCCGGACATCACGAGGAGTTCCAGAATGGTCCGGAGATGAAGATTTATATATAGGAAGTCAAGTTTCGGCCATCGGGAAGGTTTCGGGGTAATCGGTATTGTACCGGGACCACCGGAAGGGTCCCGGGGGTCCACCAGGTGGGGCCACCTATCCCGGAGGGCCCCATGGGCTGAAGTGGGAGGGGAACCAGCCCCTAGTGGGCTGGTGCGCCCTCCATGGGCCTCCCCTGCGCCTAGGGTTGGAAACCCTAGGGGTGGGGCGCCCCACTTGGCTTGGGGGGTACTCCACCCCCCTTGGAGATTGCATCTCCTAGGGCCGGCGCCCCCTATGGGTCCTATATATAGTGGGGGAGGGAGGGCAGCTGCACCCTATCCCCTGGCGCCTCCCTCTCCCTCCCGTGACAGTCCTCCCTCTCCTTGAGCTTGGCGAAGCCCTGCCGAGATCACCGTTGCTTCCACCACCACGCCGTCGTGATGTTGGATCTTCATCGACCTCTCCTTTCCCCTTGCTGGATCAAGTTGGAGGAGACGTCTTCCCAACCGTACGTGTGTTGAACGCGGAGGTGCCGTCCGTTCGGCGCTAGGTCATCGGTGAGTTGGATCACGACGAGTACGACTCCATCAACCCCGTTCTCTTGAACGCTTCCGCGCGCGATCTACAAGGGTATGTAGATGCACTCCCCTCTCCCTCGTTGCTAGATGACTCCATAGGTTGATCTTGGTGATGCGTAGAAAATTTTAAAAGTCTGCTACGTTCCCTAACATCAACTTTCTAGGCCCACAAGTCAGCCTCTAAACCCGTGGAGGACAAATACAACCCATTTAAAAAATAACAGCCCATTCCATACGTTCAAACGGAAAGTTCAACATTCAGAGCAAAAGTAACAAGTCTGGTCCACATATAGAGTACTGAACTTCCACGTTAACAACCATCATAGCCAAGCTAACTATCTACTCCCACTAATACTCTAGTAGCGTACAAGTACTAACTTACTCTTAGCTAACTAGACGATGCCGGCCGCCATCTGTGATACACGCTAAACACCGGCACCGGTGTCGTGCGCCTCGCCTCGGACTTGCAAGAGGTGCGATAGGGCGCGTTCCTCGCGCGCGTTGGCCCTTTCCATGCCGTCGTGGTCCACCGAAGCTTCGGCTTCCAAGCGGGAAACCCACTTGATGAGATGGTAGTAAAAATTGGTGTCGGGATCGCATGTGTGCCCGACAGCCTCCAGGGCTATTTGCTGGGAGCCGGCCTCCACGTAGTCGGCCCAGTTGCGGGCGCTCTGCTCGCGACTCAGAGCGTCGGTGCGCTACTGCTCCATGTCCCGCTGGCGGCGCAAATCGGCGATACGCTGCTCCTCCACCAAGCGGTCGTGCTCCAACAACTCCTGCTTCTCCGCCATGCGGTCGCGCTCCAACAACTCCTCGATCTCTGCATTGCCATCTAAAGACAGATAGAATGCCTCCTCCCTCCGTCTGCCTTCCGGTGAAAACCTGAACACTAGTTCCGGCGGTGACCGCCTCTGGTGTCGCCTACCGCGGATGGGCGGGGGCATGGCAGACGTGGCGAGCGATGTCGGGCCGGTGGGGGCTTATGAGGATATGATGAGTTGGGTCACGGTGGCACCGGAGAAGGCCGGGAAACAGTACTTATAGGCGGAAGGTAGCGTGGCGGTCATCGGAATTCAATGCATAATGGCTTAGCGCGCTAGCTTGCCGTGGAAAACTAGAGAAACTGAAATTATGACTGTGCCGTCCCGTCTGGGTCGCACGCCGACATGGCGGTCAAATGAGTGCACTCGAATCATCTCCCTCCTTGTCAATAATGATTCCATGGATTTAAAAATCCCGCAACAATTAAAGCGTATCTTTTTTTGCATCAGTTAGCTGCCTTAATTACGGCCGGCTGCATGCAGGCACTCAGAATCGCTCACAGGCAGTACGCAAAGCAGCATGCAACGAGTCGCAGCCGAGGGCACGCATGCAGCCACTTAAATCGCTGGAATTAATTAGGCTTAAACTTTTGCATGCCGTTAATTATTGCCATGCCTTGGTCTTGCTGCTTTGCTCACGTGACTAATAAACCCGGACGGAGGGAGTACCTTGGTTGGTGAGAGGTTTGAATTAAGCCCTGCAAACTGGAAAGGAGGTACTAGTACGTGCGTGATCCGCTATTTATTCGTGTAGGATCGAGTAGGTCGTTTCTTGAATTGAGCCCTGCAAACCGGAAAGGAGGCAGTACATGCATGATCCGCTATTTATCCATGTAGCATCGATAGTGTAGCTTGTCAGTTTCTTTAGAGGTAGGCATTTTTATCCGTTTAGGATCGATAGTGTAGCTTGTCAGTTTCTTCAGAGGTAGGCATTTTTATTCAAAAAGCTGCCACTTCGCATCTTGCGTCGCAAATAAAACTGCCAGGAGCGCATTTGTAGGCTAGCTAGTGATCGATCAGTAACTTGTAAACACTGGGTGAACAGAAATAAGTAATTGTTAATGCATCTCAATGATTCACAGATCATATACAAATATGTAGCTCCAAAAGCAAAGATCAGCCACTTCGGATCTTGCATCGCAACTAAAACTAAATAGTACGATTCCCATACATAAGATCAACATGTTAATGCATCTCAATGATTCACAGATCATATACAAATATGTAGCTCCAAAAGCAAAGATCTAGAAAAAACATATGTTCTTCCTACTAACATGGATGCTTCTCTTGGCCAACATTCAGTACAGACTGGAAGACAATTTTGTTTGTGAAGTATACAATTCCTCTTGTAAACGTAAGTGGTTTCACCAACTGCTGGAACCATGAGAATGAACCACACATGATGGAGGAACATCCACTGCAATATGATTTGGTCTTCTCTCGATCACATCGCGAGACTGTTTTCGGAATACAAACTTTAACTTAGGCAAAATGATGCAGATTGTATAATCAGACCAAAGCAATGAAGCACCTAGTGTTGGCCAATAAATAGTACGGTACTACTTTTCTGCAGTCCATGAAGTGACTATCCAATCTTTCTGTGTCTATTTTCAAATGGCACTGCATGCAGTGACTATACTATTCTCTTGTGCAGTTTAACCAAAATTGCGGACACTTTGTTTGTTTGCCAAATAGCAACGGGCAGACATCTCTATCTGCACAAATATCTAGCAGCTAGTAAACATATTGTTGGAAATATGCCCTAGAGGCAATAATAAAAGCATTATTATTATATTTCTTTGTTCATGATAATTGTCTTTATTCATGCTATAATTGTGTTATCCGGAAATCGTAATACATGTGTGAATAATAGACACCAACATGTCCCTAGTAAGCCTCTAGTTGACTAGCTCGTTGATCAACAGATAGTCATGGTTTCCTGACTATGGACATTGGATGTCATTGATAACGAGATCACATCATTAGGAGAATGATGTGATGAACAAGACCCAATCCTAAACATAGCACAAGATCGTGTAGTTCGTTTGCTAGAGTTTTTCCAATGTCAAGTATCCTTTCCTTAGACCATGAGATCGTGTAACTCCCGGATACCGTAGGAGTGCTTTGGGTGTACCAAACGTCACAACGTAACTGGGTGACTATAAAGGTAGACTACGGGTATCTCCGAAAGTGTCTGTTGGGTTGACACGGATCAAGACTGGGATTTGTCACTCCGTATGACGGAGAGGTATCACTGGGCCCACTCGGTAATGCATCATCATTATGAGCTCAAAGTGACCAAGTGTCTGGTCACGGGATCATGCATTACGGTACGAGTAAAGTGACTTGCCGGTAACGAGATTGAACGAGGTATTGGGATACCGACGATCGAATCTCGGGCAAGTAACATATCGATTGACAAAGGGAATTGTATACGGGGTTGCTTGAATCCTCGACATCGTGGTTCATCCGATGAGATCATCGTGGAGTATGTGGGAGCCAACATGGGTATCCAGATCCCGCTGTTGGTTATTGACCGGAGAGTCGTCTCGGTCATGTCTACATGTCTCCCGAACCCGTAGGGTCTACACACTTAAGGTTCGGTGACGCTAGGGTTGTAGGGATATGTATATGCAGTAACCCGAATGTTGTTCGGAGTCCCGGATGAGATCCCGGTACGTCACGAGGAGTTCCGTAATGGTCCGGAGGTAAAGAATTATATATAGGAAGTGCTGTTTTGGCCATCGGGACAAGTTTCGGGATCACCGGTATTGTGCCGGGACCACCGGAAGGGTCCCGGGGGTCCACCGGGTGGGTCCACGTGCCCCGGGGGGCCACATGGGCTGTAGGGGGTGCGCCTTGGCCTACATGGGCAAGGGCACCAGCCCCAAGGGGCCCATGCGCCTAGGGTTTCCAAAGGGGAAGAGTCCCACAAGTGGAAGGCACCCCTAGGTGCCTTGGGGGGAGGGAAACCTCCCTTGGCCGCCGCCCCCTAGGAGATTGGATCTCCTAGGGCCGGCGCCCCCCCTGGCCCTCCTATATATAGTGGGGGAAGGAGGGCTTTTTGATCCACGCCTTTGGTTGCCTCCTTCTCCCTCTCCAACACCTCCTCCTCCTCCATAGCGCTTGGCGAAGCCCTGACGGAGTACTGTAGCTCCATCACCACCACGCCGTCGTGCTGCTGCTGGAGCCATCTTCCTCAACCTCTCCTTCCCTCTTGCTGGATCAAGAAGAAGGAGACGTTACGCTGACCGTACGTGTGTTGAACGCGGAGGTGCCGTCCGTTCGGTGCTAGGATCTCCGGTGATTTGGATCACGTCGTGTTCGACTACCTCATCCCCGTTCTTTGAACGCTTCCGCTCGCGATCTACAAAGGTATGTAGATGCATCCGATCACTCGTTGCTAGATGAACTCATAGATGGATCTTGGTGAAACCGTAGGAAAATTTTTGTTTTCTGCAACGTTCCCCAACAGTGGCATCTTGAGCTAGGTCTATGCGTAGTTCTTCTTGCGCGAGTAGAACACAATTTGTTGTGGGCGTAGATGTTGTCAACTTTCTTGCCGCTACTAGTCTTATCTTGCTTCAACGGTATTGTGGGATGAAGCGGCCCGGACCAACCTTACACGTATGCTTACGTGAGACCGGTTCCACCGACTAACATGCACTAGTTGCATAAGGTGGCTGGCGGGTGTCTGTCTCTCCTACTTTAGTTGGAGCGGATTCGATGAAAAGGGTCCTTATGAAGGGTAAATAGAAGTTGACAAATCACGTTGTGGCTTTCACGTAGGTAAGAAAACGTTCTTGCTAGAACCCTACTTCAGCCACGTAAAACTTGCAACAACAATTAGAGGACGTCTAACTTGTTTTTGCAGCAAGTGCTTTGTGATATGATATGGCCAAAGTTGTGATGAATGATGAATGATCTATATGTGATGTATGAGATGTTCATGCTATTGTAATAGGAATCACGACTTGCATGTCGATGAGTATGACAACCGGCAGGAGCCATAGGAGTTGTCTTATTTTTTGTATGACCTGCGTGTCATTGAGAAACGCCATGTAAATTACTTTACTTTATTGCTAAACGCGTTAGCCATAGTAGTAGAAGTAATAGTTGGCGAGCAACTTCATGGAGACACAATGATGGAGATCATGATGATGGAGATCATGGTGTCATGCCGGTGACAAGATGATCATGGAGCCCCAAGATGGAGATCAAAGGAGCTATGTGATATTGGCCATATCATGTCACTATTATTATTTGATTGCATGTGATGTTTATCATGTTTTTCATCTTGTTTACTTAGAACGACGGTAGTAAATAAGATGATCCCTCATAATAATTTCAAGAAAGTGTTCCCCCTAACTGTGCACCGTTGCGACAGTTCGTTCGTTTCTAAGCACCACGTGATGATCGGGTGTGATAGATTCCAACGTTCACATACAACGGGTGTAAGACAGATTTACACATGCAAACACTTAGGTTGACTTGACGAGCCTAGCATGTACAGACATGGCCTCGGAACACAGAAGACCGAAAGGTCGAGCATGAGTCGTATAGAAGATACGATCAACATGAAGATGTTCACCGATGTTGACTAGTTCGTCTCACGTGATGATCGGACACGGCCTAGTTGACTCGGATCATGTTATACTTAGATGACTAGAAGAGGGATGTCTATCTAAGTGGGAGTTCATTGAATAATTTGATTAGATGAACTTAATTATCATGAACTTAGTCTAAAATCTTTACAATATGTCTTGTAGATCAAATGGCCAACGTAGTCCTCAACTTCAACGCGTTCCTAGAGAAAACCAAGCTGAAAGACGATGGCAGCAACTACACGGACTGGGTCCGGAACCTGAGGATCATCCTCATAGCTGCCAAGAAAGATTATGTCCTACAAGCACCGCTAGGTGATCCACCTGTCCCACAGAACCAAGACGTTATGAACGCTTGGCAGACACGTGCTGATGACTACTCCCTCGTTCAGTGCGGCATGCTTTACAGCTTAGAGCCGGGGCTCCAAAAGCGTTTTGAGAGACATGGAGCATATGAGATGTTCGAAGAGCTGAAAATGGTTTTTCAAGCTCATGCCCGGATCGAGAGATATGAAGTCTCCGACAAATTCTTCAGCTGTAAGATGGAGGAAAATAGTTCTGTCAGTGAGCACATACTCACTATGTCTGGGTTACATAACCGCTTGACTCAGCTGGGAGTTAATCTCCCGGATGATGCGGTCATTGACAGAATCCTCCAGTCGCTTCCACCAAGCTACAAGAGCTTTGTGATGAACTTCAATATGCAGGGGATGGAAAAGACCATTCCTGAGGTATTTGCAATGCTGAAATCAGCAGAGGTAGAAGTCAAGAAGGAACATCAAGTGTTGATGGTCAATAAAACCACTAAGTTCAAGAAGGGCAAGGGTAAAAAGAACTTCAAGAAGGACGGCAAGGGAGTTGCCGCGCCTGGCAAGCAAGCTGCCGGGAAGAAGCCAAAGAATGGACCCAAGCCCGAGACTGAGTGCTTTTATTGCAAGGGAAGTGGTCACTGGAAGCGGAACTGCCCCAAATACTTAGCGGACAAGAAGGCCGGCAAAACAAAAGGTATATGTGATATACATGTAATTGATGTGTACCTTACCAGTACTCGTAGTAGCTCCTGGGTATTTGATACCGGTGCAGTTGCTCACATTTGTAACTCAAAGCAGGAGCTGCGGAATAAGCGGAGACTGGCAAAGGACGAGGTGACGATGCGCGTCGGGAATGGTTCCAAGGTCAATGTGATCGCCGTCGGCACGCTACCTCTACATTTACCTTCGGGATTAGTTTTAAACCTTAATAATTGTTATTTAGTGCCAGCTTTGAGCATGAACATTGTATCGGGATCTCGTTTAATTCGAGATGGCTACTCATTTAAATCCGAGAATAATGGTTGTTCTATTTATATGAGAGATATGTTTTATGGTCATGCTCCGATGGTGAATGGTTTATTCTTAATGAATCTCGAGCGTAATGCTACACATGTTCATAGTGTGAATACCAAAAGATGTAAGGTTGATAATGATAGTCCCACATACTTGTGGCACTGCCGCCTTGGTCACATAGGTGTCAAACGCATGAAGAAGCTCCATGCAGATGGACTTTTAGAGTCTCTTGATTATGAATCATTTGACACGTGCGAACCATGCCTCATGGGTAAAATGACCAAGACTCCGTTCTCAGGAACAATGGAGCGAGCAACCAACTTATTGGAAATCATACATACTGATGTGTGCGGTCCAATGAGTGTTGAGGCTCGCGGTGGCTATCGTTATGTTCTCACCCTCACTGATGACTTGAGTAGATATGGGTATATCTACTTAATGAAACACAAGTCTGAAACCTTTGAAAAGTTCAAGGAATTTCAGAGTGAGGTTGAGAATCAACGTGACAGGAAAATCAAGTTTCTACGATCAGATCGTGGAGGAGAATACTTGAGTCACGAATTTGGCACACACTTAAGAAAATGTGGAATAGTTTCACAACTCACGCCGCCTGGAACACCTCAGCGTAATGGTGTGTCCGAACGTCGTAATCGCACTCTATTAGATATGGTGCGATCTATGATGTCTCTTACCGATTTACCGCTATCTTTTTGGGGCTATGCTTTAGAGACTGCCGCATTCACTTTAAATAGGGCTCCGTCGAAATCCGTTGAGACGACACCGTATGAATTATGGTTTGGGAAGAAACCTAAGCTGTCGTTTCTAAAAGTTTGGGGATGCGATGCTTATGTCAAGAAACTTCAACCTGAAAAGCTCGAACCCAAGTCGGAAAAATGCGTCTTCATAGGATACCCTAAAGAAACTATTGGGTATACCTTCTACCTCAGATCCGAAGGCA
This sequence comes from Triticum aestivum, assembly GCF_018294505.1. Classification (NCBI taxonomy): domain Eukaryota; kingdom Viridiplantae; phylum Streptophyta; class Magnoliopsida; order Poales; family Poaceae; genus Triticum; species Triticum aestivum. The sequence continues at coordinate 294,114,946 of NC_057812.1, forward strand.
AGATCTTTGTTGCCAAGAATGGATCCTTTCTAGAGAAAGAGTTTCTCTCGAAAGAAGTAAGTGGGAGGAAAGTAGAACTTGATGAAGTATTACCTCTTGAACCGGAAAATGGCGCAACTCAAGAAAATGTTCCTGAGGTGCCTGCACCGACTAGAGAGGAAGTTAATGATGATGATCAAGATACTTCTGATCAAGCTCCTACTGAAATTCGAAGGTCCACAAGGACACGTTCCGCACCAGAGTGGTACGGCAACCCTGTCTTGGAAATCATGTTGTTAGACAACGGTGAACCTTCGAACTATGAAGAAGCGATGGCGGGCCCGGATTCCGACAAATGGCTAGAAGCCATGAAATCCGAGATAGGATCCATGTATGAAAACGAAGTATGGACTTTGACTGACTTGCCCGTTGAGCGGCGAGCCATAGAAAATAAATGGATCTTTAAGAAGAAGACAGACGCGGATGGTAATGTGACCATCTATAAAGCTCGGCTTGTCGCTAAGGGTTATCGACAAGTTCAAGGGGTTGACTACGATGAGACTTTCTCACCGGTAGCGAAGCTAAAGTCCGTCCGAATCATGTTAGCAATTGCCGCATTCTATGATTATGAGATATGGCAAATGGACGTCAAAACGGCATTCCTTAATGGTTTCCTTAAGGAAGAATTGTATATGATGCAGCCGGAAGGTTTTGTCGATCCTAAGAATGCTGACAAGGTGTGCAAGCTCCAACGCTCGATTTATGGGCTGGTGCAAGCATCTCGGAGTTGGAACATTCGCTTTGATGAGATGATCAAAGCGTTTGGGTTTACGCAGACTTATGGAGAAGCCTGCGTTTACAAGAAAGTGAGTGGGAGCTCTGTAGCATTTCTCATATTATATGTAGATGACATACTTTTGATGGGAAATGATATAGAACTCTTGGACAGCATCAAGGCCTACTTGAATAAGAGTTTTTCAATGAAGGACCTTGGAGAAGCTGCTTATATATTAGGCATCAAGATCTATAGAGATAGATCAAGACGCCTCATAGGTCTTTCACAAAGCACATACCTTGATAAGATATTGAAGAAGTTCAATATGGATCAGTCTAAGAAGGGGTTCTTGCCTGTGTTGCAAGGTGTGAAATTGAGCTCAGCTCAATGTCCGACCACGGCAGAAGATATAGAAGAGATGAGTGTCATCCCCTATGCCTCAGCCATAGGTTCTATTATGTATGCCATGCTGTGTACCAGACCTGATGTAAACCTTGCCGTAAGTTTGGTAGGAAGGTACCAAAGTAATCCCGGCAAGGAACACTGGACAGCGGTCAAGAATATCCTGAAGTACCTGAAAAGGACTAAGGAAATGTTTCTCGTTTATGGAGGTGACGAAGAGCTCGTCGTAAAGGGTTACGTCGACGCTAGCTTCGACACAGATCTGGATGACTCTAAGTCACAAACCGGATACGTGTATATTTTGAATGGTGGGGCAGTAAGCTGGTGCAGTTGCAAGCAGAGCGTCGTGGCGGGATCTACATGTGAAGCGGAGTACATGGCAGCCTCGGAGGCAGCACATGAAGCAATTTGGGTGAAGGAGTTCATCACCGACCTAGGAGTCATACCCAATGCGTCGGGGCCAATCAAACTCTTCTGTGACAACACTGGAGCTATTGCACTTGCCAAGGAGCCCAGGTTTCACAAGAAGACAAGGCACATCAAGCGTCGCTTCAACTCCATTCGTGAAAATGTTCAAGATGGAGACATAGATATTTGTAAAGTACATACGGACCTGAATGTAGCAGATCCGTTGACTAAACCTCTCCCTAGAGCAAAACATGATCAACACCAGAATTCCATGGGTGTTCGATTCATCACAATGTAACTAGATTATTGACTCTAGTGCAAGTGGGAGACTGTTGGAAATATGCCCTAGAGGCAATAATAAAAGCATTATTATTATATTTCCTTGTTCATGATAATTGTCTTTATTCATGCTATAATTGTGTTATCCGGAAATCGTAATACATGTGTGAATAATAGACACCAACATGTCCCTAGTAAGCCTCTAGTTGACTAGCTCGTTGATCAACAGATAGTCATGGTTTCCTGACTATGGACATTGGATGTCATTGATAACGAGATCACATCATTAGGAGAATGATGTGATGGACAAGACCCAATCCTAAACATAGCATAAGATCGTATAGTTCGTTTGCTAGAGTTTTTCCAATGTCAAGTATCCTTTCCTTAGACCATGAGATCGTGTAACTCCCGGATACCGTAGGAGTGCTTTGGGTGTACCAAACGTCACAACGTAACTGGGTGACTATAAAGGTATACTACGGGTATCTCCGAAAGTGTCTGTTGGGTTGACACGGATCAAGACTGGGATTTGTCACTCCGTATGACGGAGAGGTATCACTGGGCCCACTCGGTAATGCATCATCATTATGAGCTCAAAGTGACCAAGTGTCTGGTCACGGGATCATGCATTACGGTACGAGTAAAGTGACTTGCCGGTAACGAGATTGAACGAGGTATTGGGATACCGACGATCGAATCTCGGGCAAGTAACATATCGATTGACAAAGGGAATTGTATACGGGGTTGCTTGAATCCTCGACATCGTGGTTCATCCGATGAGATCATCGTGGAGCATGTGGGAGCCAACATGGGTATCCAGATCCCGCTGTTGGTTATTGACCGGAGAGTCGTCTCGGTCATGTCTACATGTCTCCCGAACCCGTAGGGTCTACACACTTAAGGTTCGGTGACGCTAGGGTTGTAGGGATATGTATATGCAGTAACCCGAATGTTGTTCGGAGTCCCGGATGAGATCCCGGACGTCACGAGGAGTTCCGGAATGGTCCGGAGGTAAAGAATTATATATAGGAAGTGCTGTTTCGGCCATCGGGACAAGTTTCGGGGTCACCGGTATTGTACCGGGACCACCGGAAGGGTCCCGGGGGTCCACCGGGTGGGTCCACCTGCCCCGGGGGGCCACATGGGCTGTAGGGGGTGCGCCTTGGCCTACATGGGCCAAGGGCACCAGCCCCAAGGGGCCCATGCGCCTAGGGTTTCCAAAGGGGAAGAGTCCCACAAGTGGAAGGCACCCCTAGGTGCCTTGGGGGGGAGGGAAACCTCCCTTGGCCGCCGCCCCCCTAGGAGATTGGATCTCCTAGGGCCGGCGCCCCCCCTTGGCCCTCCTATATATAGTGGGGGAAGGAGGGCTTTTCATCCACGCCTTTGGTTGCCTCCTTCTCCCTCTCCAACACCTCCTCCTCCTCCATAGCGCTTGGCGAAGCCCTGACGGAGTACTGTAGCTCCATCACCACCATGCCGTCGTGCTGCTGCTGGAGCCATCTTCCTCAACCTCTCCTTCCCTCTTGCTGGATCAAGAAGAAGGAGACGTTACGCTAACTGTACGTGTGTTGAACGCGGAGGTGCCGTCCGTTCGGTGCTAGGATCTCCGGTGATTTGGATCACGTCGTGTTCGACTACCTCATCCCCGTTCTTTGAACGCTTCCGCTCGCGATCTTCAAAGGTATGTAGATGAATCCGATCACTCGTTGCTAGATGAACTCATAGATGGATCTTGGTGAAACCGTAGGAAATTTTTTGTTTTCTGCAACGTTCCCCAACACATATACCACACCTTGTATTTTGGGTTTAAACATGTCTCTTCCGCTTAGCATCTGTCATGTTCTGCACTGGATAATCTGATACTGTTATGTTTTGCCTTGGACAATTTCATACTGAATTGATTTGCTAGTTCAGAGCAGAAATGTAGCACCTATTCTTCATCAGACCAAGGATATTCATGTTCGCAATGATGGAAGAGGTGAAATCAATACAATCGAAATTGAGCATCCAATCATTGAATCATGTCCTGCACCTCCAATGTAGGTCCAGCCTGCCAATAAATTCACATGCAAACCACTAGTATTACTATCTAATGACAGTACAAAAAGAGTAGCAAGATAGTAGCAAACCATGTACCTTCGTAATGAACAGCTCATAGTGCCACCAATTGGATATAAAGGTTTGGAAAAACATGCTCCTAATGTTGAACCAGTTGGACTTTTTGTGTAGTTCCACTAAAATCGAGCATCCCTATTTGCATAGATATTGAAAGTGTGATTACTCTAAAAGTGGCACTAGTTGAAGCATAGACTCACAAATATAAGCATTCCAATTTCTTAGTGGGAAAAGGTAGCAAGACTGTTTCTAACCACCTATTTGAAGGAATAAATAAAGCAACAACGACTGATGTCAGGAAGGCATACATAGTTTTTTCTGAAAAACTGAGCCATTCCTGACCTTTCCTCTTCTTTTAAGTAAATTTTGTGCAGTTCTACTAAAATAAAATGCCATCACCGCCTTGAAAATTCAGTGACACTATACAAAAGGAAATGACTTAACATTACATCATGATGTCAGGTATGTAGTCGACAGGCATTAGAGACAAACATACAGACCTCCTCCAATAACACAATGAACATTAATTTTAACAAAGGTGTGACTAGCTTTACCGGGATAATTTGAGTCAACTCTACACCCTTTGTTCCTTAATATAAGACGTTTTCGCGGTTCATTTTAAAGTACCCAAACATCTTGTATTTAGAAAAACAGGTAGTAGTTTTCTTCAGCACATATCTGGGAAAGCTTGCCACACTTTATTTATGTCCATACGCTAATGCAACACCATTCGAATACTACAAATATACACTAATCCAGTGGCTAGTGCAACAGTAGAGTAGTAGTTTATTACAGGGTACAGTACAATGGTTTTACTGAACAAATTTCAATAAACTCTAGAACTAGAAGGTTTCTATAAGAATTAACAATACAAAATGTAAAGGTAACAAGTTTCAACGTTGGTATACTAGCTGTGCATGAGCATTAAACCAAATACAAAAGTCTGAAGGTAACTAGCATTATTAACTAATGATAGTATAAAAAAATTGCAAACTATGCACCTCCAAGGTAAATATCATTTCGAACTCGGGGGGGGGGGGCTTAAAAATTGCTATCCCAATCTTGATAATCGATCAAACATAAAAACTTGATCGAATGAATCAAGAGAACAGCCGGAGGAGGAGGTGCCCACTCTTGACCTTTCCTCTTGTCTTCATAATTGTCTGTGCACTTTAACCAAAATAAAATGACATCAGCGCCTTGGCATTTTGGTGACACTGTACAAAAAAATTAACTTATCTCATGAAAGTGAGGTATGTAATCTATAAGCATTAACAGTGCAAAAATCTGAAGGTAGTAACAAGTTTCATCGTTGGTATACTGGCTGTGCAACAGCATTAGAATGCCTTACTAAAAAAATCTTTAATACATCCACAATCAACAGCTAACCCTAAAATAATCCAGTGACATTAAATGGCATTGCTTAAATTTATCGGTGGCATTAGGCTGAGAGCGGCATTAGTTAAATGTGGCATCACTTTAGCAGTAGCATTGCTTGACTTGACTACTGGCGTTATACTAACAGCAAAAAAAGTGGCAATAAGAGCATGGGAGGCCCATACGGATAGTGGGCGCACCAGTACGATGTACCTCCATGGACGCAGAGTGGTGAGGGAGGTATGGTTGCCCAGAGCAACAAATATCCAGGCAGCATATGTGGATTACGTCCCATTTTTGTTCTCTTTAGCCACCTTTTTCCTATGCAAGGACAACAAACCGATCGACCTGGTCATTCTCTATTGTGTTGTCATGCCTTTCTACCCTTCTTCAACCAAGAGACACGAGACTCGTTCCTTAGCTACTGATTTTCCCCTTTTCAACCTAGATGCGGGTTCGATGCCTACTCTCTTGGACAGTACAGTCTCCCTTCCTTTCCTTATTCAACCCAGACATGGATTAGTCTGCATGAAGTAGGGTTTCCTTTAATAGTGAAAATTATGGTTTTCGTCTGCGTGACTAGTAGAGCAGAGGATATCAAATTGGGAAGATGGCGGAGTGGAAAAAGATCCACATGCAACGACGTGGCAGATGGGGCAATAGAACAAGGTTATGGTTCAAAAAGAGGTAGCATACCTAAGGGTCGGCGGGAAGTGGCTTCGCTCGTGGTCTTCGTCCTCCGCACACACTATGGCAGCGAGGTTGGGGACGGAGGCCATTCCGTGCGGACGCTAGGTCTGAGAGGATGGCCTTGTCGTCAGTGCGTGACCTCGCTCACCGACGACGAGTGCGTCAACACTGCATGTCATTTTATTCCCCGGCGGATCTGTGACCACCGGTGAGGAGGGAGAGAGGGGCCGTCTTTTTTAGATCTGGAGAGAGGGTGGTAGTGTGAGAAGCAAGTGGGCAGCCCATAGCAAGAAAGCGCTCAAGCTCCAGCCTATATATCTTTTTTATACTACTAGTACTGGAGGTGCAGTAGTGGTAGAGTAGTTTATATTTTCTCTGCGTACAGTACCAGTTAGTCGTGTTTCAAAACTGATCGGCACACCATTAAAAAAATAAAGGTCGATAACTAATGCGGCACCTGGGGCCAACGCGGCCAGATCGCATTTTGCACGAGAAATTACACACCATGTTTCGTTGACATGTGGTCCCGTTCCAACATATCAGTGAGACGACGGCGAGTAGTAGGAGTATTTCCAAATGGACGTGTAGGCCGGGGCGCCTCTTCATGAACCGTGGCAAACTCGCAACCGTCCACCGACTCTTAGCCTTTCCCTCTCGATTTGGAACTGCTGTCGCACACTCTTCCTCTCCCTCCTCCATTTTCCTTCAGCCCTTCACCCTTTCTTCTTCCATTGTTCGATCGTCTTCTCCATGGAGGGAACATGCCGGAAACGACCCCGTTATTCTTGCCCCGATCTGAAAGATGACGTGGTGGAGGAACTCATTGATCGGTGCGACGTCATCACCTTGGCTAGCATGGTAGGTTTGTTCAAGCCCATTCTCGACTCAACTAATAACATCATTACAAAGAACCCAAGAGTCAAGGAGCGGTTTGATCTTCCCTATCTTCTTCGCCGTGACCCTGATGACTGGCGCCGACACGATGGAGGCCTTGCCATGTGCCAGTTGATGCAACTTGATAATGATACGTATGATGTTAAGATGCCATCGCTTGAGGGCAAGGCTTGGGCGGGCGCAAATGGAGATTGGGTTGTTTACATTGGGTCGATCTGCGAGTGGGAACTTGTGAATGTGTACACTCGTGACCGGGTTCCACTTCCAAAAATCTCAGCAGACTGCCCAGAGGTTGAGCACACCGGTATTGTACACACGTTCAAATACGATCATGGTGACTGTCTTCTACGGAAGATAGCAATTTGTCGAGTTCCCAACCGCCCTTGGAATTACAACAACTATCAAGTTGTTGCTATCTTCGACAAGCTTGTTGCCGTCCTTGGTGGTTTAACTCAATGGATATTGCTCAAAAATCAGTTTCTGTACACGGATGAGTACTGTGATGCAATTCAATACAAGGGCCTTGTGTTTGCTGCCACCACTCGTGGCACTGTTTTGCATGGGATCCTCGTAGGTTCGGTACGTTTGTCTTCCACCGTAATTATAATTGTTTCATCCACATGCATGCGGGTTAGCAAGTTTCCCTTTACTAATTAACCTTCTTCTTGTGTTTCCAAGGTCCTGTGAACATCCCACCACCTATACTTGAAAATTTTTATAACCAAGGGGGAGATGACGATGGTTATGATCATGAGCATGAGGACGAGCAGCATCCATATACTCTGTGGCGCCTGGCAACTAATTCCGATGGATCACCTCTTCTTGTGTGTATACAGCCCACTGATGATGTTACTACTAAGGAAGCAGGTGTAGTCTCCCATGGTCGCACTCTCCGGACCTATTCCAACACCAGTTGCATGGTATTCGGGATGGATACTAGTGTGCTAGCGCCAACTCCTTCTCCCTGGTATGGAATTGATAGTCTTGGAGAAAACTCGCTCTTCCTTGGACAAAACTATTCGATGATGGTGAAAGGCAATCCAACTGCTGTTGACACAACATTAATACTACCATTTATGAGAAGCAACTGTGTCTATACCTCGGACATTTGGGTGGTTCCCTACCCTGGTACTGATATAGTAGGGCGCTTCAGCCTGGATGATCAGTCCTGCGTTGGTTTCCAGATCGACAATCGATGGCCCGTCCCAGAGAATCACTTGTGGTTCAAAGCAAGCGTTTCCAACGCCGAGGAATGGTTGAGTTGAAGTTCATTTCATTGCTTGTTATTTGTTGTGTGGTGAAAACTTTAGTATTTACTAGCACATATGCCCGTGCGTTGCAACGGGAGGGATATTTTTTTGCAAGAAGAAACGGGGAAAATAATTGATGTGTCATCCAAAAAAGGGTCTCCACAATGGTAGGCGACAGAGCAAGAAGATATGGTCTTCTCGCTGGACATGTTTGACACGCAAAATCTTGATAGTGATAGGGTTGGTTGGTGTGGTGGCGAGCACCCAACTCATGCCTTTTTTCTCTGGGCTCGCCTTCATCTCGGGCTTGTGTCTGCCTACTCATTTGTTGGCTGCGCAGTGATCTTCATGACATGGTTGCTTCGACCACTCTATGCTACGACGACGTAACCGGGTGGATTATTAATTGCAGCGCATAAATCCTGTTTCATGAGCACAATCAGGCATGAATGTCCCTTTTTTAGGGTTTATTCTCTTCCATTATTTTAGAGATCAAGTACCCATAATTTTTCTCAAACTAAAGCCAAATAACATAATTTATTGACACATGTCCACAATTACTTTCATTTATAGTCAACCAGCAAAGAACGAATGCACACCGCTAACTAATGGCCAGCCCAAATATAAAAAAAGATTATAGTTTCACATCAGAAATATTTTTGATTTTTTGAACATTAAAAAAACCGAATTGGTGAATATTCTTGGAAACATTAACAATTTTTAAATCCCGGACAATTTTAGAAAAATGCGAACATTGTTTTTGCAAATTCCAATATCTTAAGAAAATCACGAACAAAATTAGAAACATGAATAGTTTTTTAAATTCACAAACAATATTTCGAAGACATTTACATTTAAAAAAACAAAAATATTTTTGATTTTTTGATATTTCTAAGGGAACATTCAAAAAAATACGAAATGTTTTAGACACAATTTCTTTTTGAGTATTGAACATTTCACTAAAACAAGAATTGTTTAAAATATGGAACATTTTTTAAAATGTAATTTTAATAAAAGAATCTTGAAGAATTTTTGGAAAAGACAAAATAATTTTTAAAAAGGAGAGCATTTTTTGAATATTGAGAAAATTTTGAAACGGGAAATTTTAAAATTTCAAACATTTTCAATACAGAAGCAAATTTTGGAATTCTAACCATTATTTGAATATTTGAATAAAAATTGAAATTCTAAATCTTTTTGTAAATTTTTACTTCATAAAGAATAATTAAAAATAAGGAAAAAAGGAAAAAATATAAAAGAGAAATAAAAAGGAACACAAAAAGAAAAATAGAAGTAGAACAACGAAATAAGGGAAACGGGCCGGCCCAGTCATAGGCGCCCTGTGCGAAACTTCAACTATTCTTCGCTCCATGCGACAAATAAGGCTTTCCTAACTCTGTGGGCATTAATAAATTGGCTGGCCTCATTGGGCCACAGCGCGCGTGGCCCAATGACGGAATTCTGTACTAATCTTTTTTTCTAGCGGATAGACGCACAAAAGTTTAGTACCACCTCAGATAGAAAGAAAAACTTTTCGACGGTTAACGGATGAAAAAATTGGAGAAACGCACCTTGCTTTATTAGTATGTATAGATAATGTATCCTCGTTGTCGATGTGGGTTGATGACCTGTTGTATGTAATAAAATGATATGCCTGTGATAAACTTACTAAATTTATGAATGGCTTTCGAGTCGCTTCTCTGAGTGAGTGGTGCGACAAGGCAAAAAAATATTTTCCGAATACATAATTGTACGTGCATTGCAACAGGTTATCGGATGAGGCCAATCAACAATAGTAGTACACTATTTGTACTAGCTTCACATGCTTCGCACGTCGGGCGGGTGTTTTTACTGTAGCCATATGTTAATGTGTTCTCTGTACGTAACCAGCACCTCGAATCCTCGATACTAGTACTATATAGTAGGAGTAAGTAGTAGGAGTAGTAGGGTGGTATGGGCCAGAACAAGCATTCACGTCCAGGAGTACGACACACGCCACCACCACGACATCCATCTGACACCATATTATTTCTTGGAGTCCGTGCTAGAGCAATCTCTTCAACCGATAGTCGGCTTCCTTAACTGCAGTCCCACTTGTAAGGCCAACTCCAATGCATGACCCCAAACGGACCTCCGTTTTGCACGAACTCCAACGATAATTTTGACTAGAAAAGTAAGACCAAAGAAAACAAGAACCACAAGAATACATTTTAGTACTCCTGTAAGTTGGATTAGTGCCTTCTCGATGCATTCATTGTTGATCCGCGGAGGCTCAATCTTGCGTGCTTCTTTCTTCTTCGAGTGTAAAGAAGTAGACATTGCTTCCTCGCATCTAGTCTCATGTCTAGCCTTTATTCTAGTAGGAGTATCAACAAGTGCACTAATCTCATCTCTAGCCTCTGCGCTAGCTAAAAGTAATAGAACATCTACTAAATTGCGCTCTATAAATATATGGATGTACTCTTCTTCCCAATACAAAAAGTTGCATCCATTCTACTCCCTCCGTTGCACAATACATGCCTTCTATTTGTCAAAATATATATGTATCTAGACATGTTTTAGTATATAGGTACATCCATTTTTGGATAAATGGAAGTCAAGTATTTTGGAACAGAGGGAGTACACAATAAAATTTTTAAGTTAGCACAACTAGTCTAATCTGAGAGCACAACCGAAGATTTGGTCGGGTTCTTCCTTCTTTTGCCGACACGTGGGACATCCAGCATCCAGGTCGTGTCATGAAAGAAAATAGAGTGGTAGTTGAAGCCACAAGATGTGCATCTCGGGTTAAACTATAAATAGACTCTTACTACTCTTGAGTAACTCCAAAAGCGGCCACCGAAGATCTTTATTGGATTTGTTTTTCATCACCAGCACATCGAGGTGAAAGATGTGCAGGTTTAGTGGGTCCTCTTGCGTTTTCACTGACATGTGGGACCGCATATGAGCAAACAGAAGCTGGGCTCCGCGCGCCCGCTGCCTGGCTGAGAAGAGAGATAGAGGAGGGCTGAACACGGACTGCAGGAAATTTGTTCTACATACCTTGATATAGGCTCGATATAGTGGGGTGGCATGGGCCATAACTAGCATTCACGTCTAGCAGTACGGCACACGCCACCCACATGAGTCCCATCCGACACCAATTTTCTTAGAGTCCGTGCTACAACCATCTCTTCTCCCCCCAGTTTTCTCAGCCATCGCGCGGTGGCCGGGGTGGGGGTTTGCCGATAGTCGGTTTGCTCAACTGCGGTTCCACTTGTAAGTGAAAATGCAACACCGCATGCATTCCGCTTGAGCGGCGTGCCGGGCCAACCGTGTGGGGGTGTGATGCGAACACGACAGGCTTTTCCTTTTGAACTCATAACTTGTAAAATTTGGTTCTGCTCCATGGCGCGACCGATAGATAGAAAATAACGATTTTGCCTAGAGTAATGAGAAGTTTGGTTCTGGCGCCGTTCATGCATGGAGTATGTACGAAAATTATGAAGTTGATGCGAAAGGTAAGATAATTACTGTAGTATCATATACTACTACATGGATTTGACGGAAAGATAAAAATACATACGGATCCATCAACGACATCCTCACGCCCTAGTGCGCTGGGTCACCAACCGACATGTGAGGAGCAGCGGCGTTGGCGGTGAGCTCAACGTGCTTCTGAACAGTGCCGTCCAAGGTTTCCCAGCGGTCCAAGAAGGCCAGCGTCCTACTGTCCTCCTCTTGCATGTAGTAGTCCTTGTGGAAGATTTGCGTGTAGACGTGGGTGATTATGTCGATGGTGTCTTGCGGCGCCAGGCGCTGCGCGGCGAGCGCGACCTCGAGGTGGACATTCTCTGGCGTGACGGCGTGCAGTCACAGGGCCACCAGTGCATTGAAGAGGTTGTCACCATAGTGGCCGTTGAGGGTGGCGGGCATCGCAGAGGCTGGGCACGTCGGCTGGAGGCTTACGTCAAAGTCGTCCTCAAGCTTCTTAACGACGGTGAACTTGTCGAGGAAACCGACGAGGACCTCGTTGAACAAGGAGACGAAGCTGTCGTCCAAGCGGCCCCTCGCCCTGGCGGCCTCAAGCAATACTACCTGGAGACGTTGCTCGGTGCCGGGCCGCAGGCCGGCATCGTGGACCATCTGGCATAGCCGACTGATGCTCACGCTCATCGCCTCCATGGGTCTAGCTTACCTTCTAGTCAACTGATCTTGCGATTCGAGTGATCACTCTTGCCCTTGGTTAGCGTGCGTAGGTGCGTAGGATTTCGTACTACTCCTCGGCCCTCTACTGCACCTGCCTTTGGTTGTATGATAGGTGGGCCAGCCACCCCCTGGGCCCACGTGTCATTCACCCAAAGGCAGTTGCCGTAAGTCAATGAAGCTGCGTCCCCCTCCGTGCTGGTGCAGTATAGTCATCTCACCGGACCTCTAGTTGGGGCCAAATGAGAGAAGTTTGATGTTTACTGGTTTATTGGTCCCCTTTGCATTTTGCGCCAAGTTTTGACCTTCTATTTAACTAATAAAATGTTAATGCATGTAAACAAAAATGTTGTGTAAGTCACCTTACGAAAACCAAATAATCCCAAAAATACTTAGGCACGGTGCATTAACTCCCTCCTTGTTTCTTATTTCGTGACATATCAACCAATGAGAGATGTGGGCCGTGCATGCTTTCAATGACTTGAGACTACCAAACATGACATGCAGTGTTTAGTTCATTGCATGTAATCCTATTAGTACTCTAGTTAGCAAAAAAAACATTAAGTTCTCTCGCCGATAGGAATAAAACACCATGTATTTATTTACAGAGGGAGTAGTACATTTTTTGTGACATGCATTACTAGATATTGCTAGTCAAATACTAAAATCCAGATGGACGTGGTAGTACTCCTAAATCCAGACGGTGGTGCTACTAGTACTAGTAGTAGTATACCAATGTAGTAGTAGGAGTACTAGCAATGTACTACCCGTTGGTCAAATTATTACGTGTTGCTCCTCATAGTGAAGTGACAAGACCCTGCGCCAGAGATGACACCTGAGTATAGGCGCCGTGTTCGGCACACCATAGTCAGCCTCACCGTCTGCAGTCACTATCATCATGGCTGTAGAGCTAGCCTGCTTACAACTAGCCCTGTTCGACATAAGTTCCCGTGCGTAGGTGCCTGTGCATTGCACGGAACACCAAGATTGGGGGTGGATGGCTCCGGCAGCGGCCATCGCGCCAGATTTTTCCACGGCCTTCTAGATGTGGTGGGGAGGAGATAAGGCTGATTGTGAGAGACAAGGAGTTGTTTGTAAATAGGGAACAAGTGCGGGCATCTTTTTGAAAAAATGGAGAAGCTTGGTTTGTATGCGTCAGATCTAGATCCGGCGGCTATTGGTGAAAGATGGGAGGCACAACAACATCACCAACTTAGGACCTGTTTGATTCGCAGGATTTTGAAAATGCAGGAATAGTGTCGAGGATATACCCCGCGGTATGACCCGGCCGGACTTGGCGACTCGCTGGTGACCCGTCCGAATCTCTCCACTCGCTGATGACCCGGCTGGGCCTGGTGACTCATTGGTAACCCGGCAGGCGGGTCAGAGGAGCGACAAGACCCGGTGGCCCAATGGGCGGTTCAAGGAAGGTCGGCTCGTATTATGGTGGGCCGGCTTAAGATGAAAAGCATAAGGAATATTCCCTTACAAAGGAAGCAAGACTAGGACTCCACTTGTAATAGAGTAACCCTAATTCTAATAGGACTAGTCATGTAAGCCGCGCCTTCAACATATATAAGGAGGGGCAGGGCACCCCAAGGGGGACAGATTCCACAAGTTAGATAGATTAGGGTTAGACAAACAAGATATAGCTCTCAAGTTAGAGCACCCGTGTAATCATGATCATCATCATCAATATCAATGAAGCATGATGTAGGCTTTTACCTCCACCGTGAGGGGCCGAACCTAGGTAAAATCTTGCGTCTCTCGATTCCGACCAACCCCTTCAAGCTACTACATAGATGCGTTGGCCTCACGACTAAGTCCTCACACTAGGACATCTGCCGTGACAATTCCACGACAAATAGGACACGACAATATTACAGGTTGTGATGAAAGCATCTTGGAGACTGCGGCCATGCATTTGCAATCCCCGTCGCAGAGGCAACTGTCGACGGTGAGGTTGAGGGGGACGCAGCGCCAGAGGGGGCGCCACCGCCGGGAGAGCAGGGCGGTCCGCACGACAGATTTTGTGGGGAGGAGGCCGATGATGACGAGCAGCATGTCATCGCAGAGGCTGCTGATGAAGTCCAGGCTTGCCGAATGCGGTTTTGGCTCGAGCCGCCTCCGCTTGTTGGCTGCCTCGCCGTCCATCTCAACCGGCGGCGACGCTGGTGTACACGTGTGCTGGTGTGTGTTGTGTGCTGGGTGTGTGCGAGTGCGTCCTTCTGTGCATGCCGCCGTGTAGTGGTGAATTGTGCGCGAGTGCATCCTTCGCGTGCAAGAAGTTTGTCCTCAATGCGCCCTCAATTTACTAGCGTGCGGGGTGCTACCCTGAGTGGTTTCAACTTTGTTTACTTCACCGCATGTCAGATGGGCCTCTAGTTTACTTATTTTCACCCATTGCCACATGGGCCAGCACACGAAGATACAGAACACGATCTGACAAGGCAGCATGTGGATTGGTTGACCGGTCAACTAAACAATATACGGAGCTATACGCTGACACAATGAGCATATAATCCGTCGGTATAGAGAGTTCGAGTGAGAGGGGAGGCCCGTGAGAGATAGCAGAGAGAGAGAGAAAGAGCTACTCCCTCCGTTCGATAATGTAGTTCCAACATTTTTTTAAGTCAAACTTTTGAAACTTTGACCAAGTTTATAAAGAAATTACTTATATCTACAATACCAAAGATAAATGATAGTATGAAGTAAGTACATTGTCACACCCTAGCTAGTTCATGCATTAGAGTGTTGCATCATGTTTATTCTTTCATCAGAAACCTGAAATGGGGATGACAGAACCCCCAGTCCCCTCTGAAACCAATTAGGGTTTACTAAAAACTTTTTCAATGAACCTGAAATGCCCTTCTAAAATGCCCATCATTTTTGTCTTGGTTCAGAACCTCTGCCAAAAGTGATGCACATTTTCCTAGGCCATCTTAGGGTTTTTGATTTAAATCATAAATATTTGAATTTGGGCATTTAAAATTATATAAAATATTTAAATGCTCAAATATCTCCAAACTAAAATGTTTCATGTTGGAAATAATCCAACTATGGACCAGGAGTAGTTTGGTGATTTTAGGAGTTGCCTAAGTATTTTATTTAATTCAACAAAGTTGCAGAAGTATTAAAAAAATACAGAAAACAGAAAAAATGGAAAAACTTACCTGACGCCAGCTCCCGGCCCACCTGCCGGCCCAGCCCAGCGCCGCTCCAGCGAGCTGCTTGCCGGCCAGGCAGGCAGGCAGGTGCCCGACGGCGACCGCAGCGCGCGCCACGCACCTGCTCGCCGCCTCGCCGCTCCCCTCGCCCGGTGACGTCGTGGACCGGCCTCCCTCGCTCCCCCGAACCCCCCAGACACCCCCTCTCCTCTCCAGCTCCTCCCCCTCGCGCTCCCCCGCCATGACCGACGCCACCATCGCCGTGCCTTCGTCGTAGCCGTGCTCCCCGCCACCCGTGCGTCCTCTCGTCGTGTCCAGGAGCTCCGCCGCTGTCCACTCCATCGAGCAAGCCGAGCCCCGAGCGCTCGCAACGCCCGAGCCCACCGCAACGACCTCGCCCGAACCGCCGTCGCCGGAGATCCCCTTCAACGCCGTCGTCGCTCCGGTCCGTCTCCGGCCGCACCAAGGGCTTCGACGCACTCACTGTGAGCTTAGCCATCTTCCCCCCCTCCTTTTCTTGCTCCCGAGCTGTGTAGCGACCTCCCGGAGCTCAACCGCACCCACCGCCGTGGAGCTCGTCGCCGACGTGCTCCCGGTCACCCTCCGACCACTCCACGGTGTCCATCATGCTCACCGTGTCACTTAGCACCTAGCTAGACACTCCCCGCACCTCACCGACCCCTCTTGCGTCAAGTTCATCTTCGGCCGAACCCCGGTGGCCGCCAAAGTCATCGCCGGCGCCAACTCCGGCCACCCCGACCCCAACGGACTCCACCAAGAGCTGCGGCTCGTCCTCAGCTCCACTCCGGTGGTCTCCGCGACCCATTTGGTGGCCGAAACAGCCAAAACCACTTCCGCCGCCGCGTCGGGCTCGCCGGCGGCTAAACGCCGGTGCAGCCGACCCGGGTTTGACCACGGGTGGGCCCTGGTTGACTCCCCTGAGTCAATGACAGGTGGGGCCCAGCCCTGTTAATTAAACAGGTTTAGTTTTATTTAAACTTTAATTAAATTAATCACCCTGACACGCGGGACCCACTGTCAGGTTTGACCCGGACGTGTTCCGTTGACCTGCTGACGTCACACTGACGTCAGGCTGACGCAATAATTGATTTTCTGGAATTAATCTAATATAGGAAATTCCAGAATATAGTTTAAACTTTAAAAATTCATAACTTTTATTCTGTAACTCCAAATCAGACAAATAATATATGAAAAATGATCAGAAAAATCCAATCTATCCAAGTGTACTATTTTCATGCATGATTAAACAAGTTAACCTGATGTTTAATGCAGAACAAGGAAAAACACTTTAAAAGGCCATGTTTGAGTTTGAAATTTGAATCTTTGATTCAAATTGGTTCAAACCCTTCTGGTCTTAGTTGCATTAGCCCAACACACTCATATTGCTATGTTTCATGCATGCATCATATTGTTGCACGTTGTTTGGTGATGGTTGTGTATCGGTGTTCTTTGCGGCAGGTTCTGCCTCCGAGGAGTACCGTGATTACCCTAACGAAGAACCGTATCAGTGCATCGAACCATCAGGCAAGCAACCAACCATTTGATCATATCGATACAATCCCATGTTCTCGCTCCTGCTCTCTTTTACTGCATTAAGACAACGCGTTTCAAACTGCTGTGTGCTACGGTAGTTGAACCCATTTCCTCTGCATGACCTGTCATTGCCACAGTAACTAGATGAAACCCACTAGCATGTGTAGGAGTTGATTGAGCCATATGTATGTGTTGTTCCTACCTTGCTATGCCTGCTATGCTTAGAGTCGTGTCAGGTCTGGTTCATCTGGGTGATGGGCTAGAGTGAAATGATTATGTCGGTAATGAGAGTGGTGTGGTGAACACGATTTGGTAAAGGTATCGATGAGAGGCCATGTAGGAGTACATGGTGGGTTGTTTCATTGAAGCCGACATTAAGCACTGAGATCTGTATGTGTGATTTAAGATACAGCTACTACCATGCATTGGGCCCTGAAATATGACCCCGCTCGACTTCTTATTCACCCTAGCTCTCTGTCCAGGAGTTGCAAGTAGTTTCTGGTGTTTGTAGCCTACTGGAGGCCGTGGACAGCGCTGACCGTAGGGGTGGGCTGTGATGCGGTAGGTACGTGGCCGGGTGTACCGAATACCCGTTAGGTATCTCGGGAACCCTGTTCACATCGTTCGGGGCCGTATGGGAAACCTCGGCCGGACTCCCTGCGGATGGAACCTGGATAGGCGATAAACCTGGACTAGAGGCTTAGGTGTTTAGGTAGGTCGTGGTCTACACCCACGTCGGCTTTCGCTTGAAGTTTGTCGAGCACATGTCGTGTGCAGACGCTAAGTGGTGGAAACATGTATGAAGAAGTACACCCCTGCAGGGTTATCATGATCTATTCGAATAGCCGCGTCCGCGGTAAAGGACTACTTGGTTGCCTATACAGTTCATAGACAAGTAAACGGAAACTACTAAAAGCCTCAAGATAAGTGTGAGTGCCGAGGATGGCTCTTCCGTAGGAAGACGGAGGTGGATCCTCGGTAGTGTATTGAAGTGGTGAATAGTGGACTCGTGTGCGCAAAACCATTTCAAGTTGGAGTCTCGTAGGTTAGCCTAGCCAAGAGTCAAAGCTGGCTTGCTGCAATAACTCCACCAACCCTTCTTGATAATATGCATGTATGTAGGATCTGATGTAAGTCTTGCTGAGTACCTTTGTACTCATGTTGCTATAATTTACATTTTTACAGAAGACGCTGCAACCCCTTCTGATGGGTTCTACGTAGACGTTGACATCAATGAGTAGGCTAAGGCCCAGGTGGTGATCCTGAGCTTGTGAAGGACCACGTAGTATAGCTAGGCTTTCCAAGCCTCTTTTATTTTACTAGTTGTCTGTACTCAGACAAGTTACTTCCGCTGCTGGTTTGTATGACTGTATGACTTGAATGCTGGGTCGTGTGACCCGTACCTTTGTGTATGTTATGTATGGCTCTCTGAGCCTTAAATAAAGTACTTGTGTCATAGAGTCATGTTGTGATGCCTTGTTGTGTTTGCACATATCGAGCATATTGTGTGTATGATTGAAATGCTTGGTATGTGTGGGATCTGACTATCTAGTTGTTTATCCTTAGTAGCCTCACTTACCGGGAAATGTCTCCTAGTGTTACCACTGAGCCATGGTAGCTTGCTACTGCTCTGGAACACTTAGGCTGGCCGGCATGTGTCCTTCTTCGATCCTGTGTCTGTCCCTTCGGGGAAATGTCACGCATTGAGTACCGGAGTCCTGTTAGCCCACTACAGCCCGGTTTACCGGAGTCCTGCTAGCCCAGTGCTACAGCCCGGACCCACTTGCTGATGACCGACACGTTCGTTGCTGGGTCATGGATGCCTGTCCCTGTAAGCCTGTGCCACTTTGGGTTTACGACTAGTCATGTCAGCCCGGGCTCTTTATCATATGGATGCTAGCGACACTATCATATACGTGAGCCAAAAGGCGCAAACGGTCCCGGGCAAAGGTAAGGCGACACCCGTGGGGATACTGTGCGTGAGGCCGCAAAGTGATATGAGGTGTTACAAGCTAGATCGATGTGACATCGAGTCGGGGTCCTGACAGCGTTGGTATCAGAGCCGGACTGCCTGTAGGTTCTCCAAGCCAAACTGGTCGATGTTGAGTCTAGAAATTCTTTAGTTATATGTAGGGGAATTGTTTGTGGGTGGAATGTAAGGCTCTTTTTACTCCTTTATCTTATGACATTCTGATCTGAGTCAGTCTATTCTTCCACCGGGGGTTAAGGAATTAGGATCTACTCTCTCTAGCAGGATCACGTGTTACTAATCAGTAGTACCTTATAGGTTTGATGGATACAAGCCTAGTTCAGTTCTACTACCACATTATGTTGCTAGGATGGACTCAGAACTTTGATATGATGATGTTGAGTGTGTATGAAATCCTTTGTCAAATGTCTCAAAATCCTTCTTGAGCATTTACAGCTGTTATGGTGCCGAAATTTTGCTAGAAATTCTAATGCCTTTGCATTATGATTGTGTTTCCAGATGGCCACTCGCGACCTCAATCAAGTGGTTCGCCTGACTCGATGCCTAGATGTACCCGGCCATACTGCCATGTTGGTCAGGGTAATGACTGAGGCTGGATACCGTTGGTATCCTGAGTACACGGTCGAAGAGCAATTCCGAGACTTTAATCAAAGCCAGTATCTCTGCACTGTCATGATATTTCCATCTTATCCTGGGTCCACCGAGCCCCTTCACTGCTCCTATGGACTCGGGGTTACTATTGAGATGGCTGTGCAGGACGCCGCCTACTCTATGATGACCATCATGCGAGTTAGGTCTGGCCTATTTCGGGACTCTGACTTCCGGTATATGCCAGGATCACTCCCGGGAGCACAAGGGTATCTCCAGGCTATCTATGCTGACCCCACTCAGGAGGATTCACGGACTCGCACTACTGCTGAGATGCTCGAGGATAAGGACCGTGAAAATCGGGCCTTGAGGTTAGAGCTCTTCAATACCCGTGCTGACCATTGGGCCACATTGACTCGGTTTGCACCGGCGGTGCAAGATGGATTTTCGGATATGCGCGATCTCTATCCTGTGAGATCTGCTCTGCCAGACGTGATGGGTTGGCGTGATGTAGGAGGCATCACCCCACCTCGCGGTCCCCGCAGGCCACCGTCTGTTGGTCCAAGACCTCATCCTAGCCCCTATGGTCCACAAGCTCCGCGAGATCGTCTGTTTCCGGATGATCATGTTGAGCTTCCAGGCTATGGAGGTGACTTCTACGAGGACTACTACGGATCGGTCTGAGTTAGTGGTAGTATCACTAGTTCGTGTTAGCTGTGTCGTCTATCGTCCTGCGTGACTCGTGGGATATGACCTAGTTTGTACCGCCTTCCGGAGGTGTAGAAAAATAATGTATAGGAGCTCGGGATGCCTCCGATGAGATGTAATCCTCTTTTCACCGTAATAGTACCTTGTTTGGTCTTGTACTAAACCCTGTATGGTGTGTATGACGATGGAATAAAGAAGCAGTTTCTGTATCTACCATGTCATACGGATGATCATCTTGCATTCCGAGTTATTCCTTACATTATGTATCCTATGTCGGAATTTTATCATCCTGACTAAATCATTGTCTTGTTTACCTAGGATGGTCAACACACGCACTAACCCTGCTCCTCAAGAGCAGGCCGAAGGCAGTGAAGTCAGGAATGCAAATCTGCCTCATCCTCCTTCCCTAGCCGAGGTTATGATGGAAGCCGAAAGAAACAAGCGGGAGACCAACCGTTTGTTGGAGCGTATTGAACAGAACACAGCACACCATCAGAGGACTAACGTGGTGTCACTCAGTGATTTCATCAAGTTACATCCACCCACGTTCCACCACTCCGTCGAGCCTCTCGACGCTGATGACTGGCTTCGCAGTATCTCTCACAAGCTGCGTTCCGCGCTAGTAGCTGAGGCTGACAAGGTCACCTTTGCTGCATATCATCTTGAAGGCCCCGCCAGTCTATGGTGGGAGAATTATGGAGCTATGCGCCCAGCGGGCCATGTCACTACTTGGGCTGAATTCAGCGAGGCTTTCCGTGAACATCACATTCCGGAGGGTCTCATGGACCGTAAACGTGAGGAATTTTGCAGTTTCACTCAGGGCCGACTCTCTGTGGATGCTTACAGCAGGGAGTTCGGTAACCTCGCACGATATGCAACTGAGGAAGTTTCTACTGATGCCAAGAAGCAAGCAAGGTTCCGTAAGGGACTTAGTCCTGAGCTTCGCCGCGACCTCCGTCTGCATGAGTGCACATCCTTTCAGAAACTTGTTAACAAGGCCATCAGTGCTGAGACTGGTCAGACTGATTATGACGCAACACGCAAGCATGGCCGTGACATGGGTTCCTCATCCGGTGCTGGTCCTCAGAAGCGCCGCGTGTGGGTGCCCAACACCGCCCTGCCACCCAGGTTCACACCGAGGCCATCCTTCCAGACGCCTCGCCCCGTTCAACAGTCTGCACCAGCCAAGCCCTATGGGGGTCCAACCAACAGTGCTCCTCCACGCACCAGTTCCGTGACTTGTTTCAAGTGTGGGGAATCTGGCCACTATATGCGTGAGTGTCCCCAGACCAACCCCAACCAATCTGCTAAAGCTGTTGGCCGTGGCAAGCCGACAGGGAAAGTGTTCCACGCCAAGCCGGCCACCGCTACACGTGGCCATGTCAACTGTATCTCTGCCGAAGAAGCTCAAGAGGATCCCAACGTCGTTCTCGGTACGCTCCTTGTTAATTGCCACCCGGCATCTGTTCTTTTCGATACAGGAGCCTCTCATTCATTTATATCCGAGAACTATGCTCGTTTGCATAACACCGCATTCTGTGACATGCCATCCACTATGGAAATTTCTACTCCCGGTTCTAGATGGCAGACCTCCAGGGTAAGTTATGGAAATGAAATCCAAGTCGACAGACTTGTTTTCCTTGCATCTTTGATAGCTCTCAAATTTTCAGATATTAATATCATTTTGGGTATGGACTGGATGTCAGCTCATCATGCCAAAATTGATTGCTTCTCTAGGACTGTTCAACTCACTCATCCTTCGGGCAAGATAGTCAATGTCTTGACCCGGTTAGCCGAGCGACAATTATATTCTCTTAACGCCAGCCCTTTGCCAGACCTTGAGGACGTTCCGGTAGTCCGTGACTTTCCGGATGTCTTCCCAGAGGAATTGCCAGGTGTTCCACCTGACAGGGATGTTGAGTTCGTAATAGACCTCATTCCAGGAACCGTCCCGATTGCTAGAAGACCCTATAAGATGGCACCACTAGAACTAGCCGAGCTTAAGAAACAACTCGATGAGTCCTTGAAAAAGGGTTTCATCCGACCTAGTTCATCTCCGTGGGCTTGCCCCGTCCTCTTCGTCAAGAAGAAGGATGGTACGGACCGGATGGTTGTAGATTACCGACCTGTCAATTTGGTCACAATCAAGAACAAATATCCGCTCCCTAGGATCAACGACCTGTATGATCAGCTCGCTGGATCCTCAGTCTTCTCCAAAATGGATTTGAGGTTGGGCTACCATCAAATCAAAATCAGAAACGGGGACATTCCTAAAACGGCCTTTGTTACTCGTTATGGCCAATACGAGTACACCGTCATGTCCTTCGGTTTAACCAACGCTCCAGCCACCTTTTCTCGGTTAATGAACTCAATCTTCATGGAGTATTTGGATAAATTCGTCGTGGTTTATCTCGATGATATACTCATCTACTCCAAGAACGAGGAAGAACATGCCGAACATCTAAGGCTAGTGTTGAAGAAACTTCGAGAGCATCGTCTTTATGCCAAATTCTCTAAATGTGAATTCTGGTTGTCGGAAGTGACCTATCTGGGTCATGTAATATCTGGTAAAGGTATTGCTGTTAACCCTGAGCGAGTTCAAGCCGTCCTTAATTGGACTCCACCTGAATCGGTCAAGCAAGTTCGGAGTTTTCTAGGCTTAGCGAGCTATTGCCGTCGCTTTGTCGAAAACTTCTCCAAAGTTGCTAAACCTCTAACCGAACTCCTCAAGAAAGATAAAAGTTCGAATGGACTCCACAATGTGAGCACAGCTTTCAGGAACTGAAAAGACGCCTGACTTCTGCTCCCGTGCTGGTACCGCCAGACTTCTCTAAGGACTTTGTTATCTACTGCGACGCCTCGCGACAAGGATTAGGTTGCATTCTCATGCAAGATCGACATGTAATTGCTTACGCTTCACGGCAATTGCACCCACATGAGGAGAATTATCCTACTCATGATCTAGAGCTTGCAGCCGTAGTCTATGCACTTAAGACCTGGCGACATTACCTCCTCGGTAACCGTTGCGAAATATTCATTGATCACCAAAGTCTGAAGTACATTTTCACCCAACCAGATTTGAATCTCAGGCAAAGACGTTGGGTTGAGTTGATCACAGATTTCGACTTAGGAATAACTTACACCCCAGGGAAAGCCAACGTCATGGCTGATGCGCTAAGTCGTAAATCTTATTGTAACAACCTGATGTTACAACAAGGTCAACCGCTTCTCCATGAGGAATTTCGGAAGCTTAACCTTCACATTGTTCCTCAAGGATTTCTTTCCACCTTGGTAGCGAAACCTACTCTTACGGATCAAATCATCGCTGCCCAAAAGCGAGATAAGGGAATATCTAAAATCAAGGAGAACATTGCTAGCGGAGGTGCTAGTTGTTTCTCCACCAATGATCATGGTGTTGTGTATTTTGAGAACCGTTTAGTGGTTCCCAAGAACCAGCATCTACGGCAGTTGATCCTAAAGGAGGCTCATGAATCTCCTCTCACCATTCATCCCGGTAGTACCAAGATGTATCAGGACCTGTGCCAGAGGTTCTGGTGGACTAGGATGAAGAGAGAAATTGCTCAGTATATTGCTAGCTGCGACGTCTGTCGTCGTGTAAAAGCAGAGCATCAACGGCCTGCTGGCACCCTTCAACCCTTAGCTATTCCTGAATGGAAATGGGATAAAATTGGTATGGACTTCATTACCGGTTTTCCCAGGACCAAAAGAGGGAATAATGCTATCTTCGTCGTTGTTGATCGTCTTTCCAAAGTGGCCCATTTCTTACCTGTTCGCGAGAGTATAACCGCTAGTCAGCTGGCAGACTTATACATCTCCCGAATAGTGTCTCTCCATGGTGTTCCCTTGGAAATTAACTCGGATAGAGGAAGTCTTTTCACCTCTCGATTTTGGGAAAGTTTCCAAAATGCTATGGGAACCCGCCTTTCCTTTAGCACCGCTTTTCACCCTCAATCGAGTGGTCAAGTGGAACGCGTCAACCAGATCCTAGAAGACATGCTTCGAGCCTCTGTTATCTCATTCGGAATGGATTGGGAGAAGTGCCTTCCATTTGCCGAATTCGCTTACAACAACAGCTATCAATCTAGCTTGGGTAAAGCCCCTTTTGAAGTTCTCTATGGACGACGGTGTCGAACACCCCTTAACTGGTCAGAGACCAGGGAAAGACAATTCTTTGGCCCGGATATGATTCAGGAAGCAGAAGAGCAAGTTCGCATCGTTCGTGAAAAGTTGAAAACAGCCCAATCTCGTCAAAAGAGTCAATATGACCGGAAACATAAGGCTATGACTTTCGAGGTTGATAAGAAGGCTTACCTTCGGGTTACCCCTCTGAAGGGAACCCATCATTTCGGTATCTAAGGCAAATTGGCTCCTCGTTACATTGGACCTTTTCGCATTCTCGCTAAACGAGGAGAAGTTGCCTACCAGTTGGAACTACCTCCGCACCTCTCCAGAGTCCACGATGTCTTCCATGTTTCTCAACTCAGGCGTTGCTTCTCGGATCCTATCCGTGGAGTGGACCACAAAACGCTTGATCTCCAAGATAATCTTACATATCGAGAGTACCCCATTCGTATCCTTGATCAGGCCGAGCGTACCACTCAACGTCTTAATATCAAGTTTCTCAAAGTACAATGGTCGCACCATTCTGAGGATGAAGCAACTTGGGAAAGGGAGGATCGTCTTCGACTCGAGTACCCCGCCCTCTTTCCGGAGGAACCCAAATCTCGGGATGAGATTCTTTTGAGTGGGGGTGAGTTGTCACACCCTAGCTAGTTCATGCATTAGAGTGTCGCATCATGTTTATTCTTTCATCAGAAACCTGAAATGGGGATGACAGAACCCCCAGTCCCCTCTGAAACCAATTAGGGTTTACTAAAAACTTTTTCAATGAACCTGAAATGCCCTTCTAAAATACCCATCATTTTTGTCTTGGTTCAGAACCTCTGCCAAAAGTGATGCACATTTTCCTAGGCCATCTTAGGGTTTTTGATTTAAATCATAAATATTTGAATTTGGGCATTTAAAATTATGTAAAATATTTAAATGCTCAAATATCTCCAAACTAAAATGTTTCATGTTGGAAATAATCCAACTATGGACCAGGAGTAGTTTGGTGATTTTAGGAGTTGCCTGAGTATTTTATTTAATTCAACAAAGTTGCAGAAGTATTAAAAAAATACAGAAAACAGAAAAAATGGAAAAACTTACCTGACGCCAGCTCCTGGCCCACCTGCCGGCCCAGCCCAGCGCCGCTCCAGCGAGCTGCTTGCCGGCCAGGCAGGCAGGCAGGTGCCCGACGGCGACCGCAGCGCGCGCCACGCACCTGCTCGCCGCCTCGCCGCTCCCCTCGCCCGGTGACGTCGTGGACCGGCCTCCCTCGCTCCCCCGAACCCCCCAGACACCCCCTCTCCTCTCCAGCTCCTCCCCCTCGCGCTCCCCCGCCATGACCGACGCCACCATCGCCGTGCCATCGTCGTAGCCGTGCTCCCCGCCACCCGTGCGTCCTCTCGTCGTGTCCAGGAGCTCCGCCGCTGTCCACTCCATCGAGCAAGCCGAGCCCCGAGCGCTCGCAACGCCCGAGCCCACCGCAACGACCTCGCCCGAACCGCCGTCGCCGGAGATCCCCTTCAACGCCGTCGTCGCTCCGGTCCGTCTCCGGCCGCACCAAGGGCTTCGACGCACTCACTGTGAGCCGAGCCATCTTCCCCCCTCCTTTTCTTGCTCCCGAGCTGTGTAGCGACCTCCCGGAGCTCAACCGCACCCACCGCCGTGGAGCTCGTCGCCGACGTGCTCCCGGTCACCCTCCGACCACTCCACGGTGTCCATCATGCTCACCGTGTCACTTAGCACCTAGCTAGACACTCCCCGCACCTCACCGACCCCTCTTGCGTCAAGTTCGTCTTCGGCCGAACCCCGGTGGCCGCCAAAGTCATCGCCGGCGCCAACTCCGGCCACCCCGACCCCAACGGACTCCACCAAGAGCTGCGGCTCGTCCTCAGCTCCACTCCGGTGGTCTCCGCGACCCATTTGGTGGCCGAAACAGCCAAAACCACTTCCGCCGCCGTGTCGGGCTCGCCGGCGGCTAAACGCCGGTGCAGCCGACCCGGGTTTGACCACGGGTGGGCCCTGGTTGACTCCCCTGAGTCAATGACAGGTGGGGCCCAGCTCTGTTAATTAAACAGGTTTAATTTTATTTAAACTTTAATTAAATTAATCACCCTGACACGCGGGACCCACTGTCAGGTTTGACCCGGACGTGTTCCGTTGACCTGCTGACGTCACACTGACGTCAGGCTGACGCAATAATTGATTTTCTGGAATTAATCTAATATAGGAAATTCCAGAATATAGTTTAAACTTTAAAAATTCATAACATTTATTCTGTAACTCCAAGTCAGACAAATAATATATGAAAAATGATCAGAAAAATCCAATCTATCCATCTGTACTATTTTCATGCATGATTAAACAAGTTAACCTGATGTTTAATGCAGAACAAGGAAAAACACTTTAAAAGGCCATGTTTGAGTTTGAAATTTGAATCTTTGATTCAAATTGGTTCAAACCCTTCTGGTCTTAGTTGCATTAGCCCAACACACTCATATTGCTATGTTTCATGCATGCATCATATTGTTGCACGTTGTTTGGTGATGGTTGTGTATCGGTGTTCTTTGCGGCAGGTTCTGCCTCCGAGGAGTACCGTGATTACCCTAACGAAGAACCGTATCAGTGCATCGAACCATCAGGCAAGCAACCAACCATTTGATCATATCGATACAATCCCATGTTCTCGCTCCTGCTCTCTTTTACTGCATTAAGACAACACGTTTCAAACTGCTGTGTGCTACGGTAGTTGAACCCATTTCCTCTGCATGACCTGTCATTGCCACAGTAACTAGATGTAACCCACTAGCATGTGTAGGAGTTGATTGAGCCATATGTATGTGTTGTTCCTACCTTGCTATGCCTGCTATGCTTAGAGTCGTGTCAGGTCTGGTTCATCTGGGTGATGGGCTAGAGTGAAATGATTATGTCGGTAATGAGAGTGGTGTGGTGAACACGATTTGGTAAAGGTATCGATGAGAGGCCATGTAGGAGTACATGGTGGGTTGTTTCATTGAAGCCGACATTAAGCACTGAGATCTGTATGTGTGATTTAAGATACAGCTACTACCATGCATTGGGCCCTGAAATATGACCCCGCTCGACTTCTTATTCACCCTAGCTCTCTGTCCAGGAGTTGCAAGTAGTTTCTGGTGTTTGTAGCCTACTGGAGGCCGTGGACAGCGCTGACCGTAGGGGTGGGCTGTGATGCGGTAGGTACGTGGCCGGGTGTACCGAATACCCGTTAGGTATCTCGGGAACCCTGTTCACATCGTTCGGGGCCGTATGGGAAACCTCGGCCGGACTCCCTGCGGATGGAACCTGGATAGGCGATAAACCTGGACTAGAGGCTTAGGTGTTTAGGTAGGTCGTGGTCTACACCCACGTCGGCTTTCGCTTGAAGTTTGTCGAGCACATGTCGTGTGCAGACGCTAAGTGGTGGAAACATGTATGAAGAAGTACACCCCTGCAGGGTTATCATGATCTATTCGAATAGCCGCGTCCGCGGTAAAGGACTACTTGGTTGCCTATACAGTTCATAGACAAGTAAACGGAAACTACTAAAAGCCTCAAGATAAGTGTGAGTGCCGAGGATGGCTCTTCCGTAGGAAGACGGAGGTGGATCCTCGGTAGTGTATTGAAGTGGTGAGTAGTGGACTCGTGTACGCAAAACCATTTCAAGTTGGAGTCTCGTAGGATAGCCTAGCCAAGAGTCAAAGCTGGCTTGCTGCAATAACTCCACCAACCCTTCTTGATAATGTGCATGTATGTAGGATCTGATGTAAGTCTTGCTGAGTACCTTTGTACTCATGTTGCTATAATTTACATTTTTTACAGAAGACGCTGCAACCCCTTCTGATGGGTTCTTCGTAGACGTTGACATCAATGAGTAGGCTAAGGCCCAGGTGGTGATCCTGAGCTTGTGAAGGACCACGTAGTATAGCTAGGCTTTCCAAGCCTCTTTTATTTTACTAGTTGTCTGTACCCAGACAAGCTACTTCCGCTGCTGGTTTGTATGACTGTATGACTTGAATGCTGGGTCGTGTGACCCGTACCTATGTGTATGTTATGTATGGCTCTCTGAGCGTTAAATAAAGTACTTGTGTCGTAGAGTCATGTTGTGATGCCATGTTGTATTTGCACATATCGAGCATATTGTGTGTATGTTATTGAAATGCTTGGTATGTGTGGGATCTGACTATCTAGTTGTTTATCTTTAGTAGCCTCTCTTACCGGGAAATGTCTCCTAGTGTTACCGCTGAGCCATGGTAGCTTGCTACTGCTCTGGAACACTTAGGCTGGCCGGCATGTGTCCTTCTTCGTTCCTGTGTCTGTCCCTTCGGGGAAATGTCACGCTTTGAGTACCGGAGTCCTGTTAGCCCGCTACAGCCCGGTTTACCGGAGTCCTGCTAGCCCAGTGCTACAGCCCGGACCCACTTGCTGATGACCGAAACGTTCGAAGCTGGGTCATGGATGCCTGTCCCTGTAAGTCTGTGCCACTTTGGGTTTACGACTAGTCATGTCAGCCCGGGCTCTTTATCATATGGATGCTAGCGACACTATCATATACGTGAGCCAAAAGGCGCAAACGGTCCCGGGAAAAGGTAAGACGACACCCGTGGGGATACCGTGCGTGAGGCCGCAAAGTGATATGAGGTGTTACCAGCTAGATCGATGTGACATCGAGTCGGGGTCCTGACAGCGTTGGCATCAGAGCCGGACTGCCTGTAGGTTCTCCAAGCCAAACTGGTCGATGTTGAGTCTAGAAATTCTTTAGTTATATGTAGGGGAATTGTTTGTGGGTTGGAACGTAAGGCTCTTTTTACTCCTTATACCTTATGACTTTCTGATCTGAGTCAGTCCATTCTTCCACCGGGGGTTAAGGAATTAGGATCTGTTCTCTCTATCAGGATCACGTGTTACTAATCAGTAGTACCTTATAAGTTTGATGGTTACAAGCCTAGTTCAGTTCTACTACCACATTGTGTTGCCAACATGGTTTCAGAACTTTGATATGATGATGTTGAGTGTGTACGAAATCCTTTGTCAAATGTCTCAAAATCCTTTTTGAGCATTTACAGCTGTTATGCTGTCGAAATTTTGCTAGAAATTCTAATGCCTTTGCATTATGATTATGCTTTCAGATGGCCACTCGCGACCTCAATCAAGTGGTTCGCCTGACTCGATGCCTAGATGTACCCGGCCATACTGCTAAGTTGGTCAGGGTAATGACTGAGGCTGGATACCGCTGGTATCCTGAGTACACGGTCGAAGAGCAATTCCGGGACTTCAATCAAAGCCAGTATCTCTGCACTGTCAGGATATTTCCATCTTATCCTGGATCCACTGAGCCTCTTCACTGCTCCTATGGACTCGGGGTTACTATTGAGATGGCTGTGCAGGATGCCGCCTACTCCATGATGACCATTATGCGAGTCAGATCTGGTTTATTTCGGGACTCTGATTTCCGGTATATGCCAGGATCACTTCCGGGAGCACAAGGATATCTCCAAGCTATTTATGCTGATTCCACTCAGGAGGATTCACGAACTCGCACCACTGCTGAGATGCTCGAGGTTAAGGATCGTGAAAATCGGGCCTTAAGGTTAGAGCTCTTCAATACCCGTGCTGACCACTGGGCCACTTTGACTCGGTTCGCACCGGCGGTGCAAGCTGGATTCTCAGATATGCGCGATCTCTATCCTGTGAGATCTGCTCTGCCTGACGTGATGGTTTGGCGTGATGTAGGAGGCATCACCCCACCTCGCGGTCCCCGCAGGCCACCGTTTGTTGGTCCAAGGCCTCATCCTAGCCCCTATGGTCCACAAGCTCCGCGAGATCATCTGTTTCCGGATGAACATGTTGAGCTTCCAGGCTATGGAGGTGACTTTTATGAGGACTACTACGGATCGGTCTGAGTTAGGGGTAGTATCCCTAGTTTGCACTAGCTGTGTCATCTATCGTTCCGCGTGACTCGTGGGATATGACCTAGTTTGTACTCTTTCCGGAGTTGTAGAAAAATAATGTATAGGAGTTTGGAATGCCTCCGATGAGATGTAATCCCTTTTCAC
The DNA here is from genome assembly GCF_018294505.1 of Triticum aestivum. Lineage (NCBI taxonomy): Eukaryota > Viridiplantae > Streptophyta > Magnoliopsida > Poales > Poaceae > Triticum > Triticum aestivum. The sequence goes on from NC_057812.1 coordinate 294,145,503, forward strand.
CGTAATAGTACTTCGTTTGGTCTTGTACTAAACCTTGTATGGTGTGTATGACGATGGAATAAAAGAAGCAGTTTCTGTATCTACCATGTCATACGGATGATCATCTTGCATTCCGAGTTATTCCTCACATTATGTATTCCTATGTCGGAATTTTATCATTCTGACTAAATCTTTGTCTTGTTTACCTAGGATGGTCAACACGCGCGCCAACCCTGCTTCTCAAGAGCAGGCCGAAGGCAGTGAAGCCAGGAATGAAAATCTGCCTCATCCTCCTTCACTAGCCGAGGTGATGATGGAAGCTGAGAGAAACAAGCGGGAGACAAACCGTTTGTTGGAGCGTATTGAACAGAATACAGCACACCATCAGAGGGCTAACGTGGTGTCACTTAGTGATTTTATCAAATTGCATCCACCCACGTTCCACCACTCCGTCGAGCCTCTCGACGCTGATGACTGGCTTCGCAGTATTTCTCACAAGCTGCGTTCCGCGCTGGTAGCGGAGGCTGACAAGGTCACCTTTGCCGCATATCATCTTGAAGGCCCCGCCAGTCTATGGTGGGAGAATTATGGAGCTATGCGCCCAGCG